>NW_020954575.1:12690111-12888964 GCF_900497805.2 Vombatus ursinus | reverse complement strand
CTTCTTCTTCTTCTTCTTCTTCTTCTTCTTCTTCTTCTTCTTCTTCTCTTCACTATGCATATGTGATAAAGGAAATTTCCTTCCCTTCCCTTCCCTTCCCTTCTCTTCCTTCCCTTCTCTTTCCTTTCCTTTCCTTTTGTTCCCAATGCAGCCTGGGGTGAGAGGGAGAGAAAAATTATGTCTACTCCTTTAAAAAAATGGAAAGGTGAGAAGTACTACAGATGGGAATTGCAAATCAGCTCCCTGTGTTATTAGTTTTGCTTAAATATTTTACTTTGGTACTAGGGGCCTCTCACAAAGTAAAAGTAATCTGTAAATATTTGAAATGTAAAAACAAAACATATCAATAAAACTTAAAAAAAAAACCAACAACAACAAACAAGAATAGACCCTGTTCTGGAGCTAAAGGATCTGGGTTCAAGTGCCACCTTTGCTGCCTCACACACTTCCCATGTGACTTTACATAAATCCCTTAATCTCAAATCAAACAAAACAATTTACTGCATGGTCTCCTTTCAGGTTTTTAAAAGAAGTAAAACATGCTTGTCAAACAATTTCCATTTCAATCTCCTTTTAAAGTTGTGAACTAGACAGAATGCAATGGATGAGTTTCCATCTCAGAGACTAGCTGTGTGCCTGGGTTATCACTTACATTCACAGAACTGGAGCACAGCTCTTTTTTTCACTTTGCCTCCAAAGCATCATCTTTCCTTGCCAACAGATTTCTGATAGCAGCATCCTTTACTGCTGGAAATACCTCATTTCAGTGATGTTGACCCTCCATCTGGAGGTATCAGGAGGTTTATGTTATTCACGTATTCTATTGCTCTCATAAATTGAGGACTAACAAGTTTTACTGGTGCTGTCACTGTGGCTGTTTCCCTTGGTTTTTTTGTAATTGAATTTTTTATTTTCTGAAACTCACATGCCTTTCGAAATAGAAGGCTTCCTCTAAGCTGTGGCTGTCTTGGGGGTGGGTGGGTGGGTGGACTGTCATCATCAACAGGAAGGCAAGAGAAGACTGAGATCACTCCTGGCTCAAGATTTCTTTTTCAAAATTATTTCCTCATTGTGTGTTTACCTCGCACTTAGTGGTATCTCATCATTTCTTTAGCATCAGCTCTAAACAAGATAGAACATATTTGACTGAAAGTCTATTTCATTTATTTCATTGAAGGACATTTCCTGGAAGGGATCAAGTAGGTAGCGGTTTCATGCTATTTATAAGACCCCTGTACCCAGTGCTCTTCAGGCTTTTGGGTATGAGTGCAAAAGACTAGGTCAGTGACATTAATCTCATAACCAAAATCAAACTAGTTTTTTACAAAAAAAAGAATGATCCATGGAATGGATACATAAGTTTTGTGTTGTCTTGGTGTACCTCGTGGCTAAACATGTCATTTCCTTATTCAATAAACTCTAGCAGCTTTCTATTGCCTCTTAAATAAAGTATAAATCCCTCTGTTTAGCTTTGGAAGCCCTACGGATCCTGGCTTCAACCTATCTTTTTAGCCTTGTTGGATTTTATTGCTCCTCCCATACAGTATGATTCAGCCAAACTGCCCTTCTCTTTGTTCCTTACATAGGACATTTCATCTTTCATGTTTGGGTTTTTGAAGTGGAGGCCCTCCTCTCTACCCCAATGAGTGGAATACCTCCTCATCTTCACCTCATTACGTAGAATCCTTCTTTTCCTTTAAGACACAGCTCTAGTACCACCTTCTACAGGAAGCCTTACCTGATTTTCAAGGTTGAGGGCCCTTCCTCTCAACTACTTTTGGATTCAACTACTTTTTAAACTTTGTATTTTTTCTTTTTAATATTTATTCTGTATATACTTATACATGTAATTGTCACTTCCCCTATTAGAATGTAAGCTCTTTTCCAGTAGGACAGAGGTTCTTAACCTAGGGTCCAAGACTATGTTTTTTCCCCATTTTATTATTATTAATAATACTAGTAATAATAATAGTAATAATACTATTAATTACTTAATACTATTTTATTTTTTTCCAATTACATGTAAAGATAGTTTTTAACATTCACTTTTATAGAATTTTGAGTTCCAAATTTTTCTCCCTCACTCCTCCCAAAGACAGCAAGCAATCTGATATTGATTATACATGTATAATCATGTTAAACATATTTCCACATTAGTCATGTTGTGAAAGAAGAATCAGAACAAAAGAGAAAAACCACAAGACAGAACAAAAGTGAAAATAGTATGCTATGATCTTCATTCAGACTCCATAGTTCTTTCTCTGGATGTAGTTAGCATTTTCCATCATGAGTCTTTTGGAAGCGTCTTGGATTGTTGTATTGCTGATAAGAGCTAAGTCTATCATAGTTAATCATTGCATAATGTTGCTGTTGCTGTGGACAATGTTCTCCTGGCTCTACTCACTTCACTCAGCATCAGTTTAAGTAAGCAAGAATATATTTTTCAAAGATTTTGATCATTCTATTTCAATATAATATGTTTCCTTTGAAATCCCATTTAAAACATTTTGAAAAGAGATCCATAGGCTTCACCAGATGGCCAGTGGGGTCCATGACACAAAAGAGTCACTGAAATGGGGATTGTATTTGCATCCCTATTATCTAGAAAAGTTTTTGGCACATAGATGCTTGATAAATACTCGCTGAATCATTAATAAATTCTTGTTGAATGGCATAGTGTAAAGTGTTCTGAATTTGAATTCGGCAGACTTCAGGTTGAACCCCAGCTTCTTACTAGTTCTCTGAACTATTTGGGTCACTTAATTTCTTGGTTTCCTCATACATAAAATACTGCCTTTGACAACTGCTAACAATGGGCAAATCACTCTACTTTGTGAGCTTCAAAAGGTTGGAAGAGCCACTAAAGATCCAGCAACCAGGGTCTGTGAGAGGGTCTGCCAGGAGCTGCAGAACCTGAGGCCAGTGAGCAGCCAGACCTGAGGATTGACCTGCTTGACCCAGCCCAGCAGCAGATTGATCCAGAAATCACAGCATCATGTCTTGCCAGTAATGAAGTTACTTGTGATTGGCTATGCTGCAAATAAGAGATGAACTTGGTGGGGATATTGTTGATAGTGAGCATTTTAAGTGTGAGTCCACTATTTTCAGGGACTGAATTGGTAGAGGAGTGTGTACTTTCAGTTTCAGAAGTTTTATATTTTCTTCTTTATATATCTTCTAAGCAAATACCCCTTTGTAGAAGTTGGTTAATTGATGTTGTAATATCAATGGGTTAACTGATTTGGGGCATATGGTCACTGTTGATTGATATTCAAAAGGAATACACTGGATTGTGACTTGTAAGCAATAGTATTAGAGAGCCATCCCACAACCTCCCATGGATCTTCCTAGAACTCTGGGTGGGGGAAAAATAGCTGAGCTCTTGGGGGCTAACCTGCCAGTATGGGGAAGAGGTTGGGAGAGTATCCCTAGAGATTTTATCAATTACAATAATATTAATTTTGAAATCTTCCAGAAAAGGTCTGGAGTCATTGTCTAAAACTCTTTAGTGTTAGTGACAACTTGGATAATGCTAACTATTAGAAAGAAACACAATCCTGTTGATGGAAATGCTCAAGAATTCCATCAAAGCTAGGGGTGCTTTGTTTCCTATACCTCCACTTCAGTCTTGCTTTGCTTTTTATCTTATGTTTGTTCTGTTTTATTAAGCCTATGGATCCCTCAGACAGGTATATAGCAGTAAGGTGAAATAAAAAAAATTGCAACACAGCAGATCAAATAAAGAAAAGTAAGTTATTCTGCAAAGAGATACTTTAAAACGCAACTCTGCATTTGTGTGTTAATTTTGGTTCTATATTCCTAGGGGACCTGGTCTTCATCATTTGTGGGCCTGGGGAACTCTAAGCTTGGGAAATAGGAGTTGTGGATAGAATTGCTATCCCAAAGGACTGATTTGAGTGCTATGCTTATAGGAATAAAGCATTTTGACCAGAGAGCTCTAGTATAAGAGAAGTCTTCTATATGATTTAGGGGTTCTGGAGTCCAGTGTTTTCTTTTTAAATTTTTGTGTTCTGTGACCTCATCAACTCTTACGAGTTTAGTTATCATCTCTATGCATACATATAACTCTCAGATTTATATATCTGACTTTTGGTTTCTCTGCCTAGCTTTTGGTCCATATCACCAAACTGCCTACTAGACATATCAAACTGGGTCTAGATCTCACCATGGTGGAAACAAAAACTCATTTTCTTTCCCAAACCCAACCCTCTTTCAATCTTTCCTATTTCTGTTGAAGGTAACACCATCCTTACTACCCCATCACTAGTCTGATACATGAAGCCTTTCTAGCATAGTAGAACTGGTTAGAGCTTTTTCTTCAATGACATCTACTTTGAGAGCCCCCAACATCTCCATCTTGGATTAAGAATTTTATAAAAGTCAGGGTTTTATGGGAAGAAAAACAAATTGTGGGGAGTGACTCATTTGGCCTGGAGTAAAGTACTAGATGGCAGTTCTTGATTTACAATTTCAAGTGAAGACAGTAACACTGCTATACTCTTCTTGTCTATAAAGCACCTAAGAATTGAAGATCTTTGACATCTATGTTCATATTGCATTTAGTTAGAAACTTTCATAGCTACAGAAGAGTATAACTCCAAAGCAATGATCCAGGTTTTCAAACAAGTCTTTTAGAATTTATATATCCAATTGTTAACAGTTCTCTTAGTTGACTCTCATGTTGTATTTCAGCAGTGCTGCTATTGGTCAGAATGTCTGAAACTCCTCTTGAGAATTTCCTTCAGAGAAAGGGAACATAAGAAATCCAGTCCCCTTTCCTGTCCCTGTCTTTAGTGTGTGACTTCTTAACTTATTTGGTGACATGGGCTTCTTTGGCAGTCTAGTAAAGCCTGTGGTCACCTTTGCAGAAAATAGGTAGGTTGCACACTGGATAGAGCACTGGTCCTGGAGTCAGGAGAAACTTAGTTCAAATCCAGCCTCAGATACTTACTAGTTGTGTGATCTTGGGCAAGTAACTTAACCCTGTTCACCTCCATTTCCTCATCTATAAAATTGAAGGAAATGGCAAACCACTCCAGTATCTTTGCCAATAAAACCCCAAATGATATCATGAAAAGTCAGACACAACTGAAATGATTCAACAACAATAAATTTTAAACGCATAAAATAAGCCACATAAGAATTCAAAGAAGCCAATTATGCTGAAAAAAAACATAAAGACAATTTTTAAAATATGTTAACTGACCCCAGGTTAAGAACTCCTACTTTAGAGTCACAACATTTGTTTTAACATAATTGATACCATTGGATTGATTAGTAAACTAATTCATCAGACATGAATTTCAGGGGCTTTTGGAAGTTTCCAAAAATGAAATCCACCATCAATGGATGAAGATGTACCACCACTAAGGAGATTCAAACTAATGTGCTCCAGGTTCCAATGGTAAGTCTAAGAGAAAAGCTCCACAAATGTTTTGAGTGATGATGGAATCACTGGAATAAATGTATAGCCTTCCAAGCAGAATAGCTGGATGAAGACATCAATTATTTGGATGTGGAAGTTCTGATGTATTAAGAAGTTGCTCATTGAATTTCATAGTCATTCTTCATTGCTATTTTTTCCTCCACTGTTCTTGATTCCACCTGCTTTCTATTATGGAAAACATTTGTTTTAAAGCTTATTTCATACATACCCTGGCTGCTTGCCTGCCTTTTGATGGACCCTAGGGAATGTCTGAGACTGTATTCATTTAAGACTACAACAGCAAGCATTGTCAGGAGTATGCTAGTAAATGTTTAACAATCGGCTCTCCTACACACACACACACACGTATATACTCACATATACATATCCATATATATATATATACACACACATATGGCACATTTTAAAGTTTTGTTTATATCATGTTTCCCTATCACATTTTAATATCTAGATAATCAACAAGGCAATAAATTTAGTCCTGATTTGTAGCATTTGCTGATTTCTGAGGTACAAATACTCAACATTGAAAGTTGAATGATAGACTTAGAGAGCTGATTTGAGCTGGCTCCAGCCAGCATATCTCATGATACAATGAGGCTCCTAGAAGTCTTCTCCTTGGATTTATTTCTTCAGTACCATTTGGACAGGGTTTTTATCTCCTTCTTTCTCGTTATAGCTTTCTCTACTACAAGACAATTATACTTCAGTCCTTCTTCCTTCTCTTTCTTTCCATCTAACCATTCTCTCTTTTCCTTCTTCCATCCTTCCTCCTCTTCTTTTTCTCTCTTTCTGTTTCTCCTTTTGTGTTCTGCTTCATCCAAATTAGTTTGCTCTTCAAGCCAAATCTTAGTTTACAGGAGATATTGTCAAATGATACAAAGTCATCTGATTCAAGGCACATGTTTGTAGGACTAAATAAATTAGCAGCATTCAAATTCATCTGACACAATCTTCATCAGTGGTTCTCAAGGAGTGTTCTGCTACAACCCAGGATTACACCACTCTCATGGTTCCAGGAACTAAATGGCTGTGGAGGTCAGTATTGGCTAAACCCTATCTGATCCATATCAATTTGCCTCATGATTCTGGACTCCAGAATGAAAAACAAATCATTTCCCTCACAACCACCCCCCACATAGGTACCATATTGAGATGGGTCCAAACAGATAATTGATCCTTGGTTCCAAGAGCAAGGCAAATCTTCTCTACTTTAAAAAGCCCAAAGTTATTGCCTAAGAACCCAAACACTGCCAACACAAGTCATCACCCCAAGGTCTAAGTCCCTCTGAATTACAGGGGAAAATACGCAGGTCAATTTAGAATACATTTCTTGGACAGGTCATTTTCATCAAAGTAAGAGAATCATCCAGAAATGTAACCTACAAAAGGAAAAAAAAAAGTAAAACATTAGTATTTGCCAAATTCTTTTTGGTGGATGAGTTGTTGCCACACTCAACACAAAGCAAGACATTTTTTGCCCTGAGTATCTATTTTCACTCTGCTGCATTTTCATTTAGTGTGAATACAACATAGATACTGCCAATTGGCTTGGGGGACTCCGAAAGACCCAGATGTATTCCTTCTAGATCCCCTAGTTTTTTGTTTTTTTTTTACTTTGAAACCTGTATGTACTTCAAGGTCTTTGCACTAATCCTCCTGCTTTGGATCCATTTCTCCACACAAATCAAAGACATGCAGAAGCTCAGCTTGATCCCTTATGTTCAAGAAAAAGAGGTATCTTTCTGCCTGTTATGGGAGAGGTGCCCCCTGGAAGCTCCTGGCTGTTTGCAGATTCATTAAATTTTAACTACAGAACTCACTTCCACTGCCAGATAACCGCCCTCATCCAACCAGGCTTTCTCTTTTTCCTAATACTTAGTTAAGTCACAGTAGAGTTTTAGAACATCAAATCAACAATTCTTTTCTGATTATACTTATCTCCTGGCCCATTTTAAATGCTACTCAGAAACCATTCTTAAGTTCAGGGGAAGCATGAAAAGTTTTTAAGAACACTGCTACTTTGGTGGCAACCATTGTCCAATACATTTAACATAATTTTTAGTCCTTAGCCCTCTCTACCTCTTATAATTACTTTGTATCTGATTATCTGCTTTGGAATTGTATTCTCACAACAGCTTGAGGATAGAGAATGCTTGTTTCTACCTCTATGTCCCCAAAGCCTAGCTATTTCTTTTCTGGTTTTATTTTAATTCAGATGATCAATTTCTTGGGAACTTCCTGTGTGGAAAAATCCCATTAGAAATTCAGACAAATCAGCAACTATTCTGTCAATTATAGTCTTAGAAAATTACCTCGGAGCACTGATAAATTAACTGACTCACTCCTGGTCACAAAATTAATATATATGATCAATCAATCAATCAACAAACATTTATGAAATGTTTATTATAAGCCAGATGCTATGCTAGCAACTAGAGATACAAAGACAAAAATGTAAGTCTTTGGCTTCAAGGGTCTTAAATTCCTTGGGGGGAGGAAACAATATGTATACACATAATTATATGTGAAATATATACATGTAGTGGTGGTATGGTGAACAGGTCATCAGGGTTGTTCAACCACATTTATTAGACCTTCACTTAGCCTACAAGTGACTCACTGCCTACATGAGTTTCTAGTTGTACTATTTCTTTTCTACTCAGGAAAGTTGCATCAAGGAATTTTCCTTATTTTTTGGCCCCAAGCTCCCACCATGCAAAACATCTCAATGTTGAATCTTTCCTTTGCTCTTCTCTAGATTTCAACACCCTTGCCCCACCTAGAATTGCTTCCTTCTGTGTACGTTCCAAAGAAGTAAAGCAAGACTAGCAAATGCTGGTGGTTAACATTGTTTAGTAATACAATAAAAAACATTTAAAACAAACAGATGTTTAGTGACTTTCTCCATGTTTATCTAGAGAGGTTTGTGCCCAAGGGGAGAAATGAAGTAGGAGATTAACACCCTGGCATCGAGAGTAGGGGTAGGAGAGAAGGATGTTTTGGCAACCCAGATCATCTTAAACAACCTTGTGTCTAGTATCCCCACTCTACTTCTTTTGATGACTGTCCCAAGGCTTCCCCTCTCCCAGTTACCCACATGCTATCCAATTCATCAGGAGGTGGGTTCATCTTAGAGAATGACTTCCATGTGGACTGTCTTTTAAAGGTCAAGTGGTGAGTATGGTCTATCATTGTTCTATTTATGGTGTTACTTAATGTTCACATTTCTTAAAGGCCTCACATGGCATGGCAACATGTTTACAGTTTAATACCTCATCATTAGCCCTTTTTCTTGGGATTAGGTCCTGGGACTTTAAGGACCAACACTTTTAACTTGGGAAAGAGAGAAAGGAAGGGAATGTAATAAGCATTTATATAATGCTTTCTATGTGCTAATTGTGCTAGACACTGTACTAATTGCTTTGTAAATGTGATCTCATTTGATCCTTTTCACAACCTTTCAAGGTAGGGGCTGTTACTATTACAGTTGAGACAAACAGAAGTTAAATGACTTGTCTCACAGTTAGTAAGTTTCCAAAGCTGGATTTTACTTCAGGTCTTTTTTACTTCAATAAATAGTCAGTAGACATCCATTAAGTGCTTACTATTTGCCAGTCATTATGCTAAGTCACAGAGCTCCATCTACTGTGCCACATACCTGCCTCAAAAACAAAGTCATTTTTTTCAGGAGTTTTTGTGGGGAGGGGAGTGAGGAGACCAATTAAATGGGATTTTATAGGAAACAAAGGAATCTCAGTAGTTGAGGTGAGAAGTGAATGAGTTAAAGGTAAGAAAAAAAAACTATGCAAAGGTTTGGAGATGAGATATGTGGTGTTGTGTGTGAGGAACAGTAAGAAGCTTAGTTTGCCTGGACCATAAAATTCACAAAAAGGAGCTATGTATAATTATTTTGCAACAACAGTCTTGATATGTAGTATGAATCTCTCATCTCAGCAACAAAGTTCATAGTTCAACAGTTTTCAGAATGGAGCACACCATTTTGATAAATGGGTGACCCTTCTTTTAGTAGCTGACTTTGAAGAAAATAAGCTATTAGCATCAGTGAGTGATGATGAACTTGTTCAGTAATAATGTCTTAGTCATAATTAATATTTTCATCTTCCTCCTATATTCAAGATTCGTTTGCACAATTTAATCACCAATGAGAGTCACAGACAAATCTCGTGGGCCCAATTTCATTTTTACTGCTAAAAATGTACAGACTTCAGGGTTTTCAGATGTCTGTCTAATCAATAGAACTTCATAACTATCCTTTGTAGAATCAATTTAAAACTCAGTTTTATCACTGTAAGATTGTTGCTGGAAAGCATTTACCTATGTTTATTGTAGAAGTGGTTCATTTCTTTGGAAACCCATCCAAATGGCTTTAATATTTATCTTTATGGCAATAAATAGAGATACATGGAAACATCTGGGGAAATATAATCTGGAATTTAGTCTTTTAAATAATTTGTAGATAAATGTGATTTCTTGTTGGACACAGGTTTTTGTCATGTTTTCTTCACACAACTGAAGAGAGTTACTGAACAATTAGCAACACTGTCCTACTATAATTAGCAATTCTATATGACTCCATTACATATCATCTAATTAACTGCAGCATTTGCCACTAGCTTTGACCTAACCTTGAGGGAAATTCTACTGCTTGATCAATGTCTTTTTTTTTTAATTTATTTATTTTGAACATTCTTTTCTTTTTAAATTTTGAATTCTAAATTTTGTCCCTTCCTCCCACTCTTCCCCATCTACTGAGAAGGCAAGTAAAATTATGTCAGTTATTATAAATGTGAAATCATGTAAAAGACATCTTTATATTCACCACAAACATGGGTAAAAATATAGAAATCAAAAAAAATTGTATTTCAATTTCCTCTCAGAGTTCATCAGTTTTCTCTCTGGAAATGGATAGCATTTTTTCATTATGACTCATTTGGAATTATCTTGGATCATTGTAGTGATCAGAATAGTCAAGTCTTTCACAGTTGATCATCATTGCAACATTGCTGCTACTGTACACAATGATCTCTTGTTTCTTCCCACCTTACTTTGCATCAGTTTATATACATCTTGCCATGTTTTGTTTTCCCCTGAAACCACCCTTCTCATCACTTCTTATAGTACAAGAGTACTCCATCACGATTATATGTCAGAACTTGTTCATCCATTCCCCAATTGATGAACATCCCCTCAATTTCCATCTCTTTGCCACCACAAAAAGAGCTGCTATAAATATTTTCGTACATATAAATCTAGTTCCATTCTCTTTCATCCCTTGGGGTACAGACCTAGTAGTGGTATTACTGGGTCAAAGATTATGCACAATTTTATAGCTTTTGGACATAGGTCCAAATAATTTTCTAGAATGGTTGGATCAGTTTACGACTCTACCAAGAGTTCGTTAACATACCTCTTTTTTTCTCACCCCTCTAGCATTTTGTCATTTGTGATAAGTGTGAGGTGCTACCTCAGAGTTGCATTAATTTGTATTTTTCTAATTGATAATGATTTAGAGCATTTTTTCCTATGATTATAGATAGCTTTAATTTCTTCTTCTGAAAACTGTCCATTCTCTATGGTACTTTTTTGCAAAATGTATTTTCTCTGATTATCTCTTTTAATTAGGACTTTTTTTTACTTTTGCTTTTTCTGAGATCATGATTGTCTTTCCTTTTAAACTTCAGTTGAAGCATAATAGATTTCACTTCAGTCTTTTATTTTAACTCTTTATGCATCTTTCTGTTTCGAGTGTGTCTCTTACAAACAGCATAATGCTGAATTCTGGTTTCTACTCCATTCTGTTATCCATTTCCATTTTATGGGTGAGCTCTTCCAATTCACATCCATGGTTATGATTCTTAACTGTGTATTTCCATCCATTCTATTTTCTTCTGTTTATCTTTCTCTCTTTTTTTAATCCTGTCTCTCAAAAGTGTTTTGCTTCTGACCACTGCTTCTCTTAATGCACCTTTCCTTTTATCTTTTCTCTCCTCCACCCCCATATTACCTATCACCTTCCTCTCATTTCCTTTTTAGGTGAAAATAGATTTCTATGCTCAACTGAGTGTGTAAATATATTCTTCCATCTTTGAACTAATTCCTATAAAAATGAGGTTCAGATATTGACCATCAACCCCTGCCATTTTTCTCTCCACTATAAAATGTCTTCCTTGTAAACCTTTTAGGTGAAAAAACTTCCTTATTCTACTTCACCCTTTCCCCTTCTGCCAGTGCATGTCTTTTTCTCACCCTCTTTTTTTTTTTTTGGAGTTCATCTCAACATAATCAACTCATATTTATGTCCTGCATCTATGTGTTGTTGTTTAGTCAATTTAGTCATGTCTGACTCTCCTTGACACCATTTGGGGTTTTCTTGTTGAAAATACTGGAGGAGTTTGCCATTTCCTTCTCCAGCTCATTTTACAGATGAAGAAACTGAAGCAAATAGGCTTAAGTGACTTGCCTGGGATCAAACAGATAGTAAATGTCTGAGGTCAGATTTGAACTCAGGAAGATGAGTCTTCCTGAGGCCAGGCCTGGCATTTTATCTACTGTGTCACCTAGCTGCTCTGAAAAATAGAGGACTCTAACTGAACTAATAATGGTAAAGTTCTTAGGAGTAATATGTATCATCTTCCCATATAGGAATGTAAATGGTTTAACTTTATTGTCTCTTTTAATTACTCTTTCATGTTTATATTTTTATGCTTCTCTTATCATTTATGCTTAAATGTCAGATTTTCTACTTCATTCTTGTGTTGTTATCAGGAATGCTTGAAAGTCCACTATTTCATTGAATAGCCATTTTACTCTCTGAAGGATTATAGTGTGTTGCTTGGTAGGCTATACTTTTTTCTTTCTTTTTTTGTTTTTCTTTTTTTATTAATTTATTTTGATTTATCAACAATCACTTCCATCAACTTTTGAGTTTTAAATTTTTTCTCCCCCTCCCTCCCCACCTCCCTCCCTAAGATAGCGCACAATGTGATACAGGCTATACATATACATTCCTATTAAACACATTTTCACATTAATGATGTTGTAAGTAAGAATTAGAACTGATAGGAGGAACCACCAGAAAGAGGAAACAAAACATAACAGAAAAGAATAGCAAATAGTATGCTTCAATCTGCATTTAAACACCATAGTTCTTTCTTTGGATGTGGATAGCATTTTCTATCATGAGGCCTTTGGAGATGTCTTAGATCCTTGTATTACTGAAAAAGGTTAAGTCTATCAATACTAGTCATCACACAACATGTCTGTTACTGTGTACAACGTTCTCCTAGTTCTGCTCACTTCACTCAGCCTCAGACCATATAAGTCTTTACAGGTTTTTCCAAAGTCTGCCTGCTCATCATTTCTTATAGCACAATAGTATTCCTTTACATTCATATACCGCAACTTGTTCAGCCATTCCCCAATTGACGGGCATCCTCTCAATTTCCATTTCTTTACCACCACAAAAAGAGCTGCTATAAATATTTTTGTACATGTGAGTCATTTTCCCATTTGTATGATCTCTTTGGGATACAGCCCTAGGAGTGCTAGTGCTGGGTCAAAGGGTATGCACATTTTTATAGCCCTTTGGGCATAGTTCCAAATTGCTCTCCAAAATGGTTGGATCAGTTCACAAGTCCACCAACAATGCATTAGTGTTCCAATTTTCCCACATCTTCTCCAACATTCATGATTTTCCTGTTTTATCATATTGGCCAATCTGATAGATGTGATATGGTACCTCAGAGTTGTTTTGATTTGCATTTCTCTAATCAATAGTGATTTAGAGTATTTTTTCACATTACTATAGATGGCTTTAATTTCTTCATCTGAGAACTGCTTTTCATATCCTTTGACTATTTATCAATTGAGGAATGACTTCTATTCTTATAAATTTGACTTAATTCTTCATTTATTTTAGACATGAGCTCCTTATCAGAGAGACTGGTTGTAAAAATTCTTTCCCAATTTTCTACTTTCCTTCTAATCTTGGTTGCATTGGCTTTGTTTGTGCAAAAACTTTTCAATTTAATGTAATCAAAGCTATCCATTTTGCATTTCATAATGTTCTCTAACTCCTGTTCATTCATTAATTCTTCTGTTCTCCATAAATTTGATGGGTAAAATATTCCTTGCTCTCCCAGTTTGCTTACAGTATCAGCCTTTATATCTAAATCATGAACCCATTTTGACTTTATTTTGGTATATGGTGTGATATTTTGGTCTATGCCTAGTTTCTGCCATGCTGTTTTCCAGTTTTCCCAGCAGTTTTTGTCAAAGAGTGAGTTCTTATCCCAGAAGGTGGGTCTTTGGATTTATCAAATAATAGATTACTATAGTCATTGACTACTGTGTCTTGCATACTTAACCTATTCCACTCATCCATCACTCTTATTTTTTAGCCAGTTTGGTAGGCTATTCTTGATTGTAATCCTGTCTCCCTTGCCATCAGGAATATCATATTCTAAGCCCTTCACTCTTTTAACATGGAAGATGCTACATCTTGTGTGACCCTGATTGTGATTACCATTTTTCTCTGAGGCTTTGGTTGTACCTGTTTTCACATTGTTGTTTTCTTCTGAGTTTGTGTCTTGATCTTCCTTGCTACCACAACAGTTTTTTTATGGTCGTTTGCTCATTTTTTCTAGCCTGCATTCTGACTTTCAACTTTATGTTAAAGTTGGGCTCTGCTTACCTATATATGGGAAGACATTGTCCCCAGCTTCAGCATTTTTGTGCTTTATTTTTCAGAATAATTCTGGGAGTCTACAAGTTTTTGGTGCTTCCATGGTGGTGTGATCTGGGAAGAGGTATGGTCACTGCTCTCATGGTCTGTGTTCTTTAATGTAGGAACAGTACTGCTTTCCTGTAGCCACAAGTATTAGCAATCCTCTCTGTCTTAGAACCATGACTGGAGCCCTGGCTTCCTTATGGGTGACCACAAATGCTCCTCTCCACCCTAGTGCTATGTTCCAGAACATCTCTGGGCTTAGAACTCCTGAACCTGTTGCTGCTGCCACTGTTGTGGCTGCCTCGATAGCCTGCTGCTGGTACTTCTGCTATGTACATGTCTGTTGGGCTGCTTCCAATGTCTGCTGCTGGTTCTTCTGCTATGTTCACACTGAGCTTCTGCCCAGCCCAGTGTTATATACTTCTCCTGCAGACCTCCTAAGTTTTCTTACACTGGAAAAATGTCTCACCCTGACCTTTTGCTTGCTCTGCCCCTCTAAAATTTGATTTGAGGAGTTATTTTAAAGTTGTTTGGAGGGGAATGATGGAATAGTTCAGTTGGGTTGCTGCCTATATTCTACCATCTTGTGTCTGCCCTCCCCTAAATGTTTTTTTTTTCTAAATATACATGCACCTCAATTTCTTCTCTCTTTCATAATTCTCCCTTTCCATAGGATTTAAGTATTGTATCTTGCACACATGAAAAAAAATTAATATACACACTTTTATCTCCTTCCCTTCTTTGCACAAGTGGAGGACTATAATGGTAGAATAATGCATATATCATCAAATTTAACTGATATTATGTTTGATTTTTTTTCCTTTTTAAAACAAAAATTTTGCATAGCTCACCAGTAGGAAAGTGGGAAAAATGAAAATGGTGCAAATGCTATATCTATATCTATTTATACACATACAAACTTTTAAAAAAATTGATTAAAATGATATCTGGCATTTATAGTTTTATATGTACTTTAGTCTTCAAATAGCTCTGTGGACACATCAGTTTGGATATTCCCTGCAATGATACAAATCACAGCCCACTAATGCCTGCTCATCCTGTGCCAGTCTTGTCTGTATTCTATCCTAAGTTTAGCACAGGGCATGCACCCATTTTGCTAATGGTTAGGCTGAATTTCTTTTAGTATCATGAGGGGAGAAGTTGTGCAGTCTGTTTTTTTCAACTTGCATCTCTCACTCTCATCTAATGATCAGTGCATCATTTCTTCTCATCATACATTTACCTAGTATCATCTTTTACTCCTACTTCTCTTTGGATTTCTTTATTTATGATTTATTTCAGCCTAATTACACCCATCATGCACCTCTCCATCTTCCTCTGCATGATATTCATATTCAATTCTTTGGAGTCTATTTTCTTCCATGTTTTTTGTACCAAATAGCAACATCAATAGAATGTTAATATTAAAAAAGATGTCCCCTTACATTCACGAGAAGTTTGGTATTATTAAAAGAGTTTTACAATTTCCTGGAGCTGGTTCATTTTCCTTTCCCTGTTCAGCTTTAAATCCTGTTCATTGTCTAGTGTATTATCTGTCTCAGATATGCTTACAGAATTACAGAATCTGAGAAATGATAGGGACCTCAATGGCCTTCTAGTTCAACTTATATCCCAAAGGATATCAGAGTTGTGAATCAGCGAAACCATTTTGGAAAGCCATTTGTAATTATGTAAATAAAGTGACAAAAATGACCATACCTTTTGATTCAGTCCACTACTAGACATATGCCCAAAGGAAGTCATTGATAAAAAGAAAGTCCTCATGCACACTATATAATATGACACACTTAACAAGTAGTTATCAACCTCTGCTTGAAGACCTCTAAGGAGGGCCAATTCATCACTTCTTGAGATATCCAATTCTACTTTTGGACAGCTCTAATTGTTAGCAAGTTGCTTTTGTTGTTTTCCTCTTGACATCAATTTGAATCTACCATTTTCAATTTCCATTTATTGTTTTTGATTCTGCCCCATGAGGTCCAAGAAAACACCTATAATCTTTCTTCCATGTGAAAAAACTTCCATTTAAGAAAATCTCTCATGTCCCCACTTAGTCTTCCCTTCTTCATGCACAGTATCCTTAGTTCCATTGATAGATCCTCATCTGACATAGACTTAAGGCCCTTTACCATAATAATTGCCCTCTTCTGGAATCTTTCTGGTTTATCAAGGTCCTTCTTCAATTATGGTGTCCAGATCTGAACATTATCTCTGAATGAGGTCTAATAAAGGCAGAACATAGTGAGGATAATGCCTCTTTATTCCTAAAAGCTACACCTCTTTTAATGTGCTCCAAGCTTGGTCTCATCAACCACAATTTAGTGTGAACAGATTTCTATTCCTAAGGCTCTGTGCTAGGTCCTGGAAGGCAGTGTATGTTAACTACCAAATGAGTAGAATGGATTGTAATATTATAGGTGTTCAGAGGCTAGAAAGGTTGGAGTAATTACAGATTGTAAAATTGTTGTGATTCAGAGGCTGATGAGATCATTGTGTTTTAGCATGGCTGGAGAAGGCTTCATCGAGGAGGTAAGGGTGGCCTTAGAATATGAGTTGGACTTAAAAAATACAGGATTATAGGTAGAGGTAACAGGTTAAACAGAGAGGCAGGAATATATAAGGTATCTTGAGATTCAGTGATTAATCAGTTTGGCTGAAGTGGAAGATTCTGTCAAATAGTTGGAGAATTTGGTAAGTTAGAACCACTTTATGGAGAGCCTTGAATTCCAGGATACAAAATTAGAACTTTATTCTATAGATATATGGTGTAGCTATTTGGTTAAGCTGTGTCACAATCTCCTTAGGCTTCAGTTTCCTCATCTATAAAATGAGTATGTTGGACTAGATGGTTTCTGGGATCACTTCTAATCTAAATCTAGAATCCTGTGATACCATGGAAAGAATAAAGTACAGAGAAAGGAAAATTTGAATGTAGAATGGATTTGGGGTTGTTGATTAAAGGGATAAGATAGTTTTCTTCTAATGAGTGACAGCTATCCTCTCCCCACTCTGAGTGGATAAAAGCAATTCCTGGCTAGCTTTTTGCTAATTTATAATAATCAGTAGGTCATATTTTCATTTGGTTTTGACGCTGAAGACACAATTGCAGGGATCCTTAAAGCTCCTATGTCACAATGTCATATAACTACTGTGTGTAATATTCTCCAATTGGTGGGCATCTACTTTGTAATATTTTAATTATGTATTTTGGGGCATGGAGGTAGAAAAAAGAAGACAGGTGAAAGGATAGGGAGATAACCAGACAGTTTAATTAGCCCTTGGAGACTATCAATGCCAGACCTTTTCTACTGGATGTTAAATTGTTGCATGGCTTCAAAGAATTTTGATTGCTTTGATAGGTAATTGGTCTAAGGGCAGTTTGACTCAATCCACCAAGCATTTATTAAGAGTTATTAATATGACAGAATAATATAAATCTTTACTATTAAGAAAAATGTACATCAAAACAACCCTAAGGTTTTACATCACATCCAGAAAATTGGCAAAGATGAAAAAAGATGGGCCTATTTGATGTTGGAGGGGTTATGAGAAGATAGGCACCTGGAGCATTGTTGATAGAGTTGTGAATCAGTGCAACCATTTTGGAAAGTGATTTAGAATTATGCAAATAAAGTGACAAAAATGACCATACATTTTGACTCAGAGATTCAACTACTAGGAATATAACCAAAGGAGGTCATTTATAAGAAGAAAATCCTCATACACACTAAAATGCTTATAGCAGTACTTAAGAAGTAGAAACAAAGTAGATATCCATCAACTGGAAATTATGAATGTGAGGAATGAAGAAAAGCATGCAGGGGCAGCTAGATGGTGCAGTGGATAGAGCACTGGCCTGGGATTCAGGGAGACCTGAGTTCAAATCTGGCCTCAGACACTTGATACTTACTAGCTGTGTGACCCTGGGCAAGTCACTTCAACCCCATCGCCTTACAAAAAAAGAAAAGCAAAGAAAGACAAATAAACTAATGCAGAATGAGGTAAGCAGGACCAAGAATGCAATGTACCTGATGATGATAAAATGCAAATGGATAGTATAACAATAACATAACAACCCAAAGTAAATGTTGCAAAATTACAACAAACAAGCATGTCCCCAAAGAAGAGATATGAGAAGATATCCTCACTCCACTTCTTTGTAGAGCATGAATGTGAAACATTACACATATTTTCAAAATTTCTCAATGTTTTGATTAGCCTTGCATATATTTTCCCTTCCTTCCTCTTTTTTAAAATTGTTATATGAAATGGCTTTTTGGGATGGGGAGGGATGTTAGGAGAAATTTTGGTCAGTTGAAAACAAAATATATCAATTTTTCAAAGACCCTGTTATATTGGAAGCATCGTGCCAAATGGTAAGGGTACAAAGACATAAGTGAAAATACTTTTGTTCTCAAATAGTTTAAATTCTAAGCCTAAAAATAAAACCTTAGTGATAATCTCTATGAGATCTATTTCAGACCTTTGAGAATGCCACATCTGGCCACCAGACCTGTTACTATAACCTAGATTGAGAGACAGATAGGGCTGAGATGGCAGTGGTCTGCAACCCTGCTCAATTCTGGTAATGGATTTTTAGGATTTCTTTACATATCCTGTATCTTTTGGGGAGTGAAAGAAAAAGAAAAGACTGTCCCATACCTGATTTGCATGTGTTCCATTGAGTGCTTATATAGTAGCTTATCCATATTTGGGGAAATGTAGACAGAAGTTATATTACGGACATGTTATAAAATTTTCTTTGAGTAACTCCAATTGTTTGAATATGCCTTACTTTTATAATTAAAGAAGTGCTTAAAAATGCATCTGTAAGGCTTGAGTGGAACTAAGAATCAGGAAGGGGGTACTATGAGGTGGGCAAAAGTAAGAAACAATAAAATAACATGAAAACTGTAAACAAAGATTTCTGAAGGAAAGGAAGTGGTTGTTGTTCATTCACGTTCAACTCTTCATGATCCCATTTGGGGTTTTCTTGGCAAACATACTGGAGTGGCTTGATATTTCCTTCTCCAGCTCATTTTACAGATGAGGTAACTGAGGCAAACAGGGTTAAGCGATTTGCCCAGGGTCGCTAGTAAGTGTCTAAGGCCAAATTTAAACTCAGGAAGATGAGTCTTCCTGACTCCAGACCCAGCACTCTAACCACTATGCCACCTCGAGGCCTGAGGATGGATTATTTAGACATATCTTTTTTCTTTTTTTGCTTGTACTTGTATTCCCAGACCTTAGCATGTAGTGCGGCACATATCAAGTGCCTAATAAATGTTTGTTTACCTGCTGACTTATCTACGATTTCACCAACAACATCTACTACATACAGACCTAAAATCTTCAAGTTTAGAAACTTACACTGTTGGTCCAATGGAAATTCAGAATTTAAAAGCAAATTAACTTTTCTTTTCAAGTCAGTGTCCAATTCTGATATCTGTAGAAAAATAGTTATTTTCTTGGCCCAGTTTTCATTTGTCATTCAATCTGAGTGTCTGGCCTAGTAGATAGATCACTGGAATTAGAGTTAGGAAGACCTGATTCCAAATCCTAAAACATAGTTACTAGCTGTGTGATCCTGGGCAAGTTGCTTAACCTCTCTGTACCTAAAAGTTCCTATCTGTAAAATGAAAGAATAGCATTCAGTGGATGCTAAGGTCATTTCTAACCTTAAACTTATGTGCCTATGATGAATAAGCTGTGTGTAGTTAAGCAATGTTTTCTTAAATGCTGTTTATAGGTTCATTTTCTCATACTGTCAGCCTAAGGTTTTAAAGTTCTGGTGTGTGTCAGGACTTTACAATCACCCTGTACTTGATAAACAACCTTGTGATCAGTAAGGAAAACAACAACAATAACAACAAACAAAAACAAACAAACATACAAACCCAAAACTTCCTAAATGAGCTGTGGAATTCAAAAAAATTCAATGAGTTGCCTCAAGAAGTAATATACTCCCTGACAGTGTAAGCCTTCAAGCAAAAACTGTCTGAGCAGTTGCTGGATTATGCTAAAGAGAAATTTTTTCTGGTGCTTAGCTCCCTTCCTATACTGTAATTCTTCCACCTGCTTGCTACTGTTGGACCCTGTTTCGATGGAAAACCTGCCTTACTAGAATTAGTAGGGAGGATGGGATGAGAAGCCCACCAAAGGTATGAGACATCAGAAAGAGGCCCACTTTTTAAGTATCACAAGTGAAACAAATTTAAACTAGAAAGGGGGGTTTATGTCTATGGCTATGGAGTGTATCATGCGTATAATATCAGATTTTTGGTTAACTTTCCTAAATCTTCTCCCCTCTGTTTTTAAAAACTTTTTAAGAGATGACTCCCTTATGGAAAAAGGAAGTATGAAGTGAAGGATATATTAGAAAATACAGGTGATATGTAGACAGATTTTTTAAAAAAAAATTAATATAGATAATAAAATGAATCCTTTTCATGTTATGACATTAATTCTCCTGCTGATCACCTGGAGAAGCCTCATAGGCACAGCACAATTAGCAAATCATGGGCCTAGTATCTCGCAGGGAATGATACATGTAAGCTTTTTAATTTTACACCTTTTCCCTGCTTACTCAATTCCTACCCATCCTTTAAGACCACTAAAATTCAACCCAGTTCAATAAGCATTTATTAAGTGTTTTCTAGGTGCGTGGAACTTAAATGTCGTGAATTTTACCTGTCAATTACAGCTAGAAGTAATTTCTTTTTCTAAATTTCTGCAGTAATTTTGTCTGGGCTACATTTAATATTTAGTATGGCAGTCTTGTTATTTTTCCTGGTAAAACTAATAGTAACATTTCTGGGAATGCTAACTTTTGAACTCATTGAAATTTTCCCCAGGTTAATGTGATTGTTTTGGGTAATCAGTTACACAAATCATGGCTCAAGCTCCCATATAGTATACTACCCTAATGCCAAGACTGAAAGCATGTAATTGAAATGTAAAACACTGTAAGTAAAAAGGAAGAAGTATTACATAATGCAGACATTCTCTGCCACCATTCATATTTGGTGTCATCTCTTACACTTCCCAAGAGTGGGATTGGTTTCTAGATATCTTGCAGAGGAAATATCTCTGGGAATCAGGTCTTAGAATTATGGGACAATGCCTGCTGCTACAGGCTGAGAGAAACTTTTCTGTCACCATTCAGGTACAGAAACTGTAGCAGTCAAGTAGGGAGCTCCCAACTAACCAAGTACCTGCTGAGACCTATGTCTGAACCATAGAAATGTGGTCCCATGGTCAAGCAATTAGCTGATAAATATTTGTTATAAGTCTACTCCGTATCAGGCACTGTGCTTGGTGCTGGTGATACAAAGATAAAATAAAACAATTTCAGCCACCAGATAGAAAACTTGTACATACAGAGATATAAGTATAATTTTATATATACAAATTTTATATTTATCATATATGCATACACAATAAATACAGGATTTTTTTTTTCTGGAAGAGCACTAGCTAAATCTAAGAGGTGAGAGAGAGAATGGAGCAGGAAAGGCTTCAGATAGAAGGT
Organism: Vombatus ursinus; assembly: GCF_900497805.2. NCBI lineage: Eukaryota > Metazoa > Chordata > Mammalia > Diprotodontia > Vombatidae > Vombatus > Vombatus ursinus. The sequence continues at coordinate 12,867,196 of NW_020954575.1, read as the reverse complement.
GATGTTTAAACAGAGTTTGGAAGGGAAAAAAGGAATTCAAAGAGATGGAGGTGAAGATGGAATTCATTCCAGCATTGAGGAACAGTTTACACAAAGGAATGAAAATGGGAGATGAAATGTGTTGAGTAACAGTAAGAAGATCAGTTTGTCTGGATCTTAGAGCGTATAGAAGAGAATTGTATGTGTAATGGGACTGGAAAAATAGGTTGGACTGGTTTTGAAGGTCTTTTAATGTAGAGTAGGAGGTTATATTTTATCCTAGAGGGAAGAGGGAACCACTGTAGTTTACTGAGTAAGGGAATGAAATATTCAGAGAGTGGGAATGATTGAGGGGCAATCGGCTGAAGAAAATGAAATTAAAGAGATATTCCTTAACAAGGAAAAGGGCCATAATTATTAGAGTCTGGAGGAATTGAGGGGAAAGTAGGACATTTTTATACATGGGTTTTGAGGTGAAGAGAAAGAGAAAAGAGGGAGTTCAGAACAAATGATCTTTGCTTTCTTATAAGACCATAGATTGAGAGCTAAAAGAGACCTTAGCAATCATCGAGTTTAACCTCTTCCTTTTACATATCCAGAGGTTCTAAAAACTTATTTGGCCTACTGCCCATTTTTCAAAAAGTAATTACTCAGTACCCCACTGGAAATCTACTTTGTTTAACTCTAGTGGTATTTTTGAAATTTGCATCATTTCAAAAAATATATATATGTGTGTATATATATATTTATATATATAAATGATGCATCTTAAATTTAATAATGTATTGTAAATTTGTGGGAGTTTTTCCTGCATTGATATTTGGATGATGCAATATTGGGTCATGTAACCATATAGTATTGTATTGTAAACAAGTCATTACATGAATATATTTCTGCCGATGCAGGTTAGACTTCCCAATAATGCATGACATGCTTGCCTGCCAGCACTTGCTTATTAAGACATGTTGGTGGATTTGACCACTGATTGGTTATAGCTTGCATTTTGTATGTTTATTTGGAAATAATCACCATGACCTTAACTCTATTATGCAACAGATGAAACATTTATGAATGGTTTTTCAAATTTTTCTTTTCTCTCTTCTTTCCTTATGCTTCTACTGCCCCCTTATTTTTATTCAACAGCCCTAATTGCACCTAAGGCCACCCTCCCCCATAATTCCAGCAGCCCCCCCCCCAAAGAGGCAGTATCACCTGCTTTGGGAACCTATGCATATAATAAAACTGAGACTCAGAGAATTTAAGTGACTTGCCAAGGATCATGCAGCTAGGAAATGTCTTAGGTAAGATTTGAACCTAATTCTTCAAGACTCCAAGTCAAGTATTCTATCCACAACACCACAGTGCCTCAGTAGAGCCTGAGATTCACTATTCCCAACATCACTTGCTAGTCACCCACATGGCAGTATGACATCTGGCATCACCCAGATACAGATAAGCATACTCCTGCCCTGCAGACTGAGGAAGGAAGTCTCCAGGCAAACATGAAGAAGGGATGACCATCTAATTTGATATTGTCATGTATTTGGTATTTATCACTTTTATGTCTTTCCCCAGGTGGAGTATGCTCTTCCCCCAGAACTTTCCAAGGGAAAGAAAAATGGTGACAATTAGAGACCAAACATCTAATAGGAGAGAGGAATAGGAAATTTTCAGTGATTGTCTTCTTCAGTTCCCTTTCTATCGCTCCAAAATGACTATTGCCAAGGCCCTGAGTGATTAGACAGTAAACCAATAAGAGAGTAAACCAAGAGCCCTGACAGGAGCACTTCAATGTAGCAACTCTGGTATGGGCACTAGTTACACAGGTTAGCTCTCTTGTTATGGAGAAAATTGAGGCCGAGCAAAATTTAATGAGTTGCCCAAGTTCACATAGCTAATTAGTGGCACCTACTCAAGTTACCTGCAGAAGCCAACTTATACACCATGCAGCTTCTCCTGTGGGCATCAACTATCTGCAGAGCTTTCCTGTTTGCCCTGAGTTAAGCCCCTTTTCTTTGTGGGTAATGTTGTTTATTCTAATGAAGTACTGGGCATGCTGCCCATCATAGCATCTGCATGATACATTTCCACGTACAAGAAGATTTACAGCTGGAAGCTAAGCAAACAGAAATTTTTGACTTTAGTCCAGAATGAATATTAGTGTTGCCCACTCCTGTCTCTGACAGAATAGCCAGGAAAATGTGCAAACTTCTATCTTGGCCCTAATTTCCTGTTCTTATAAGCCTGCAATGGGTTTTAATAGGTATGAACTCATAGCTGATAGGCATTGCAATGGAAATTTAAAGGGGAACCTGAACAGGGCAGTAGATTCTATTTCCCACCAAGTCTCCACTGCTGGGACATGCTTTTGGGGAGGAACCAAGAGTGGGCAGGTGGGGGCATTGTAGGTCTGATCTCTTTGCAGCTCAATGGAAGCAACTACAAATACCAATCCAAATGTACCCAAATGATAGTGCACCAGAAGTGCTCTGGTTAGTGGAAGTCAAACCATGAGTGTCTCATTGTAGGGTGCTTCAAGATCTGTATAAAAAATTAGAATCTGGGACAAACCTCAAGGTGTTATTGTCCTCCATTGGTTAATTTTCTACTTAATTGACAATACTGGATGGTTGTTTTAGTGTCGTTAAGTAATAAATGCAAATTTATTAAGCACCAGGCACTCCTCTAGACATTGGTGATACAAAGACAAAAATGAAAACATCCTTCCCTTCAAGGACTTATGTTCCAGCATGTATCAGAAGGCAATTTGGAATTATAGAGTTTGCCTTGAATCTAAGGTCTGTGTTCAAGTCTTACATCTGACAATTATAGACTTGTAACCTTGGGCAAGTTATTTAAACTCAGCTGTGCTCTGGACAGCTCTCTAAGACTGTAAGTTGAAGAGAAAGTACCCATCTGCATTATTAGAGGGTGCTTCCTTACCTGGTAGTTCCTTATAATAATTAATTCACAGATCTAGTCCCTATCCCTATTAGGTGAACTCAGGACTTCTTATGAACTCCCACATGAGCTCACATACACTTCCTCCTCTGTATCACCAAGTGTCTTTTCATCAAATCCTCCTCATCACTTCAAAAAATTTCCCTGTCCACATGAATTCTGTCTTTGCTTTCTTTCTCAGAGAAAATAATTCTCTTTCCAAAGGTTGCTCCACCTTGCCATTGATGCTATTCCCTCCTGCATCTGAGTTTCAGCAATAATTGTCCTCATTCTCTCTAACTCTCTGATTCTCCTCTTTCTCCATCATGCTAACTCTGTCAGTCTGTCTCTGTGTTCTCACTACTCTCTCATATTTATCTCTTTTCCTTTCTGTTTCTGTTTCTCTGTCTCTCTGTGTCTCTCTTCTACTCTGTCTCTCTGTGTGTCTCTCAGTCTCTGCTCTTCTGTCTTTGTTTCCCTCTCTGTCTCTTTTTTCCCTCTCTCTCTTAGTTCTGGTCCCTAGCTCTTTCCCCTTTACTTCAAAGCCTGTCCAGGGATGTTTCTATACTTCAAAGGGTCTGTGACCTCATCATTGGGGGGTTCTTCATCCAGTTTCACAGAATTACAACTGACTCACACCATTTTTTCCTTCTGTACCTCTCTGTTCACATCCTTTCATAAATCCTCCATGTAGGATCCATCCACTTTACTAAATGTTTTCCTCTGGGGTCTTTTAATTTTTCATAGATTCTAGTGCTACTCATGCTATCCATTTGTTAACACTTGCTCTCATTACCTGAGAACAAGCACACTTCCTTTACAAATCTTTACCTCTCCCAGGTGATATATTTTATACCAGTACCTATGTGAAAATCTTCACTAGTAATAGGATATGGCCTATTTATGTCTAGCATACATCTCTCTTTTGCCCTTTGGGTCAACCACAATTTTGATTGTTAAACAATTGTGGTGTTCTGTAATTTATATGGGTTTAAAATGAAAATATAGATATTATATATATATATATATATAGTTCCTTTTTGCAGATTAATTAAGTAAAACCTTCAGAAGAATATTGCTGTTGAAGCTAGGAATATTTTCTTAAATATAAAATAAAATAGGGGCAGCTAGGTGGCTTAGTGAATAGAACACCGGCCCTGAAGTCAGGAGGACCTGAGTTCAAATCCGGCCTCAGACCATACACTTGACATGTACTAGCTGTGTGACCTTGGGCAAGTCACTTAACCCCGATTACCTCACCAAAAAAGTAAAATAAAATATGAGTTTTTCTGCCAGGAATTGACTTGGGATTAGTATAAATATTATATGATTTCTGAAATGAAATCCAGTTCTCATTTTTCCTCTTATTAAATTCTAGGCACAACCAACTGTTCATGTCCAGAGTCTGTCTAAATTGTATGCATTGATGAGTCAGGTCAATGAGCTGTTCATTCAGTTACAAATACAGTTGTCTGGACAATAGGCCTTCTTTGTCCATTTGGCTTTTCCTTTGTCTATCAGATACCTCCTCCTGCAGCCCCCCCTCCAAAAAAAAAGAATAAGTATTCATTTTATTTTGGAGTCTCTGTATTATCCTGTGGCTAGATACAGTGAACACAATATCATTATAAAAAAAACTTATGGTCATCTTCATCACCTACACAGAATCTTTCTTTAATTTGGACTCTGTGCTTGGAATCCTCTATGAAAGTGGCAAGTGGTCTTTCTCCTTTTCGTTGGCTGAAAGTCTTAGGAGCTTCTCATGATGCTCATTAGCATGAGTGCAATTTTTCTGAATTTATCATATTGTACCAAACATCTCCTCTTTATTTTTGCCTTAGGCAGAAGAAGGTCCAAACTTTCAGTCACAGACTCATTGTTCTCCAAGGCTCAAGTAGAAGATCACTGTTGAACTTCCAGTAATATATGCCTCTACAAAAGTCCCACACTTATGCTTCTTTTTGGCATAGGGATAACTCTGAATTCACAAACATTATATCATTAGGGAACAATTTTTGGAAAATTCTAACACACAGGAAAGTCTTCTAATATGGTACCACCAACGTCCTGTGTCTGCTGTCCAAGTTCTAGTCCCTAAGAGATGAGTATGGAAAAGCTTATCACCAGTAGGATGTCCACTAGATTGTGAATTCTTTGGCCATGGCAACCTGTGAAACAAATAAAAATACCAAATGACCTTTATCCCTATGTAGACCCCTTAAATTTTCATAGTGATAATGGTAGGGTATGTTAAAGGAGGGCAGAGGTGCTAATAATCTAATTTCAAATAAATCTAGAAATATTAATTTAACATTTGATACTCTATGCATGAGATTTTTGTTCAATGAGTAATATACAATTGTATGGTCTACATTATGTGGACATTGATGTTCTTACTAAAAAGAACACCAGAAAATACAAGGGAGTTATTCCAAAATGGAAAGATTGACCTTGGAGAGGAAATAAGGCATTGATATAGTTGGTTTCATCACATGTCCAATGGCAATGAAAAGCATCATTTCATGGAACATTGGTCACCTTGATCACAATGACCATAAGCAAAAAAGACCAACACAAAGATAATTGTAGTCTATATGCCAAGAAGTAAAGAAATTCTTTAAATAAAGAATTCATAAAACCTCCTAAATTTAGATAGCATATACTTCAATAATTAATGACATCAAAACAAGGGTGCTTCTAAGGGATGAGCTAAAAAATGTTTTCAGAAGAAAGTTCATTAGGAAAGGCCCAAAAGCTTATTCACAACCCTGTATATCATGAATACTTAATTCAAGAACAGAGTTGTAAGGAATTAACTTGACATGGTGGACACTGAACTACATCACTAAAAATGAAATTGACTATATATTAACAAACAAGGAAACACTAGTTACTAGTGTGGGAGGTCATTTCTAAATCAGTTGTCTTTGTACGGCCAGACCATCAATTTATTAGAGGAGAGATAAAAATTGACACCATATTAGAAGAAATGGTAAAGACAAGAACCATGAAATTATAACAGCTCTAACCTGCCATTCAAACAAGCTAGTGTTGCTGAATAATTGGATGTGAATAAAGAAAAAGGCACTGATGCAATACATCACCATGTCCTTTGGAGGCCTAACCAACATAAAATAATTCCTGCAACAAGGTGGTCAACCAACAAAAATAATCTAGTAGCAGAAATAGTTCCAAATATAAAATACCTGAAAAATCATGGATAACACTAGTTTGGAATATAAACTCTACAAAACTTAACAGAGGAAAATGATGGAAGATTATCAGTAGTATTAACTCATAAAAGAGCAAGAAAGTGCAGAGGGAAAATGAGTTTGCAGAAAATTGAGCATGAAACATAATCTAGACAGTACTACTACTACTACTACTAGTAGTAGTAGTAGTAGTAGTAGTAGTAGTAGTAGTAGTATCAACAATACTAATAATAGCAATTATATAGTGTTTTAGGGTTTGTGAAACACTATACAACTATCTCATTTTATTTTTACAACAATTCTGGCAAGTGAGTGGTATTATTACTTCTACTTTATGGATGAGAAAACAGAGGTATATGGAGGTTAAATTATTTTTGCATTGCCCATCGGATATGAACATGCCAACATCCATCCTCTCCTAAGTTAAGTTCCATATTTCTAGCTGATTGGTAACTCAATCTCAAAACTTTCAAGTGATCATCTTGACAAAACTACTGACTACCATATTGTCCTGCACACTCCCCATTGACCTCAATCCACAGTTCTTTTCTCATTCTCTTCCTTCCTATTTGACCACTCCTTTTTTTATCTCCTTTGCTGGGTTATCATCTATCTCCCACCACTTATTGTTGTTTGACTTCAGGAAGGTGATGTCTTGACTGGCAAGTGAATTAGATTTAATGAGTCAGGGCTGTGCAAAATCTCACTCTCTCCTCTAGAGCCATGGGTACAGTAACAAGATATAGATCAGCATGACTGGAGATGACTCTGGATTCAGTGGGAGACCTTGGCCTTTTTAAGCTAAGGTCTTTTTGAGTTATCATTTTGACTAAGGTAATGCCCATTCAGTGATTAAGGCTAGGTAAGAAATGAGGCAACAAATGTCCTCTTTTACTTACTCAAAAATAATCAGTCTGGGAGAGGAAGACCCTCAGAGTTTCTGACCAGAACAGAAACAATTGCAATCTACCCTCACTCAGAGCCATCAAAACACAAAATAATGACCAAGTGAGTCTTGGGCTGGGACCTATTGTTGGCCAATCAGTGGGAGCCAGAATGATTTGGGTTTAAGACATGGTAAAGTAGCTCCATTCGAAGCCCAAAGGACTCTCTCAAAGCCTGGTTTTCCAGTGCTATTTTTCAAGAAATGATGAATGGAACTACATGGGGCAAAAGAGTTAATTGTCCCAGTTTTTTTAATTAATGATGGAACAAATAAGTAGGGAAAAGGAATAAAAAAAAATCTAGCCTGTAAACCTCAAGATATCTTGCGAGGTTTCAGTGATCAAAATTTATATTCCTTTGGGCATAGCACCCGCAGGTAAGGGTATGATTCCCTATGTGGACAGAGGGAGAGAAAGGGGAAGAGGAAAGGAAGGAAGCAGCATTGCCCAACTGGAACTGGCCAATTGGGTCCCCAGTGGGGCAGCTACTATTATTCATAGATTTTTGTTTGTCCTTCATTCTGGAAGAGGACCAATGACATCAGGAAGATGATATCTTGACTTGCAAGTGAATTGGATTTAAGTGAGGGAAGGCTGTGCAAAGTCAGCAGCTCTCCTCCAGAACTATCTAGGTCCAGTGGCAAGATATAGATCAGGATGACTGGAGATGGCCCAGGATACACTGGGAGACCTTGGCCTTTTTTACTACTCAGTGTAGGTCTTCCCTCAAGTTCTATCCTGAGTCATCTTCTCTTTTATTTCTATACTCTTCCTTGTAGAATTCATCAGCTGCCATTGTCTTAATGTGTAGTTACTACATAGATAACTCTCATATCTACACATTCTGCCATAATCTCCCCCCCACCTCAATTAACTTCAATTTATTTTCATGTCTTTTGTATAAACTTTTATGTGTAAATGTTGCCCCATCCCCACCTCCTATAGAATATAAGCTTTTTGAAGGCAAGTAGTCTTTTGTTTTTGTCTCTATATCTCCAGCACTTAATTCAGGGACTGGCACAAAGTAGATGTTTGTTGGTTGATGAATTACATTCTAAAACAACAACAAAACAGTTTTTAGCTAACAGTTTTTGAAGATGGTAGTGGGAGTTGTTTCTCCTTAACTCCAATCTCACATTATCAGTGTTCTAAATATCTCCTCCTGGATATTTTCTCCTGTATATATTGTGTAGACATTTTAAATTCAACATGTCAAAAATAGAATTTGCTGTCTTCCCCACTAAACTTGCTCTTTTTACAAGCTTCCTTATATTTGTTAAAGATGTACCAACATCCTTCTGATCACAAAAGTTCATGATATGATATATTCTTGCCTCTTTCCTTTCCCTAACACCCTTTAACCCTCCACCAGTTGTGAAGACATCAATTCTTCTTCCACCCTTCTTTTGTAACCTCTTCTTTCTACTCAGAGAGTCATTGCTTTAGTTCAGAGTGTATGTCATATAAATTATAATGAACCCTTTGTTCAATTATTTTCTTAGTTTTCCTTCTATAAAGCAAAGAGATGGGGAAAAAAGAAGGTATTAGTTGGGGGGATGGCAATAGATTTTTCTTAATAATCACCACACTGAAGTCTTATCTAGATGGCATAAAACTTCCTTCATATCCATTCCCATTCTCTCACTACTTTGATACTTTTTTAATGTTCCTTTTATGCTATGCTGCAATTTATACTGTAGGAAACTCCACTTTTTCATATCTCATTTTAAAATTATTCTCCAATTAATTCATGCATGTTTTCCCCCATCTTCTTTCTCATTGTCTTTTCTAGCTTCACTCTATCTATAAGAGGAAAAGTTTATTTATCTTTTCTTAAACCATCATATGAAATCTTTCTCAAAGCTGACTTATCATAAAAATTTTAAAATATTATTTCTTCATAAAATGATAGCTGATAATTTTCCCAAGCAAGAACTTTCCCCCCTCATCTTCTTTTTTCTCTATTTTCTCCATGTTTTTCTTGCTTTTTAGAAAATTATCAATTTTTAACATTTAAAAAATTTTAGTTCCAAATTCTCTTCATCCCTCCAGCCCTTCCCTCAACCACTGAGAAGATAAACAATATGAATCAATTACACATTTGAAATAATTCAAAAGCATATTTCCATATTGGATATGTCACACAAAAAAACAAGAAAAATAAAATGATACAATTATATTTCAATTTGCACTCAGAGTTCATCAGTTCTCTCTCTGGAGATGTATAGCAGTTTTCAACATGAGTTCCTCTGAATTGTCTTGGATCATTGTATTCAATAGAGTAGTTAAGTCTTTCACAGTCAATCATCATTACAATATTACTATTACTGTGTACAATGATCTTCTGGTTCTGCTCCCTTCACTTTACATTGATTTATATAAGTCTTCCCAGATTTTTCTGAAACCACCTGCTTCATCATTTCTTAAAGAGCAATAGTGTTCCATCACTATCATATGTAACAATTTGTTCAATCATCAGACAATTGATGAACATCACCTCAATTTCCAACTTTTGCCACTACAAAAAGAGGTGCTATAAATATTTTTTGTATAGTTACTTTTCCTTTTTCTTTGATGTCCTTGGGGTATAGACCTAGTAATAGTACTGCTAGGTCAAAAGATATGCACAATTTTATAGCCCTTTGGGCATAGTTATAAATTGTTCTCCAGAATGGAGAACCAGAGTTGGACCAGTTCATTACTTCATCAGCAGTTCATTGGTGTACCAATTTTCCTCTCATCCCCACCAACATTTGTCATTTCTGATAGATTTGAGATGGTAGCTCAGAGATGTTTTAATTTGCATTTCTCTAATCATTAGTAGATTTAGAGCATTTTTATATGACTATAGACAAATTTGGTTTCACCTCTGAAAATTGCTTGCTTACATCCCTTGACCATTTATCAATCAGAGAATGACTTGTTTTTAAAAATTTGACTTAGTTACCTACATATTTGAAAAGAGACTTTTTTATTAATTGATTTTTAATTTTCAACAATCACTTCCATATGCTTTTGAGTTTTAAATTTTTCTCCCTCCCACTTTCCTCACCAAGATGGTGTACAATCTGGTATAGGTTCTACATGTACATTCCTATTAAACATATTTTCACATTAGCCATGTTGTAAAGAAGAATTAGAACCAATAGAAGGAACCATAAGAAAGAGGAAACAAAACAAAGCAGAAGAAAAAAAAAGAGCAAATAGTATGCTTCGAACTGAATTCAAACTCCATAGTTCTTTCTCTGGATGTGGATAGCATTTTCCATCATGAGACTTTTGGAGAGATCTTAGATCCTTGCACTGCTGAGAAGAGCTAAGTTTATCAAAGTTAGTCATCACACAACATGGCTGTTACTGTGTACAATGTTCTCCTGGTTCTGCTTACTTCACTCAGCATCAGTCCATACAAGTATTTCAAGTTTTTCTGAAGTCTGCCTGCTCATCATTTCTTGTAGCACAATAGTATTCCATTACATTCATATACCACAACTTGTTCCGCCATTCCCCAATTGATGGACATGCCCTCAATTTCCAATTCTTTGCCACCACAAAAAGAGCTGATATAAATATTTTTGTACATGTGAGTCCTTTTCCCATTTATATGATCTCTTTGGGATACAGCCCTAGGAGAGCTATTGCTGGGTCAAAGGCTAAGCATATTTTTATAGCCCTTTGGGCATAGTTCCAAATTGCTCTCCAAAATGGTTGGATCATTTCACAACTCCACCAACAATGCACTAGTGTTCCAATTTTCCCATATCTTCTCCAGCATTTATCATTTTCCTGTTTTGTCATGTTGGCCAATCTGATTGGTGTGATGTGATACCTCAGAGTTGTTTTGATTTGCATTTCTCTAATCAATAGTGATTTAAATCATTTTTTTCATATGACTATAGATGGCTTTAATTTCTTCCTCTGAAAACTGCCTATTCATATCCTTTGACCATTTATCAATTGGGGAATGACTTGTATTCTTATAAATTTGACTTAGTTCTCTCTATATATATATTTTTAGAAATGAGTCCCTTATCAGAGATACTAGTTAATTTTCTACTTTTTTCCTAATCTTGGTTGCATTGGCTTTGTTTGTGCAAAAACTTTTCAATTTAATATAATAAAAATTATCCATTTTGCATTTCATAATGTTATCTAGGTCCTGTTTGGTCATAAATTCTTCTGTTCTCCATAGGTCTGACAGGTGAACTATTCCTTGCTCTCCCAGTTTGCTTATAGTATCAGTCTTTATATCTAAATCATGAACACATTTTGACTTTATTTTGGTATATGGTGTGAGATTTCATTCTATGCCTAGTTTCTGCCATGCTCTTTTCCAGTTTTCCTGGCAGTTTCTGTGAAATAGTGAGTTTTTATCTCAGAAGCTGAAGTCTTTGCGTTTATCAAATAGTAAGTTACTATAGTCATTGCCTACTATGTCTTGCATACCTAACCTATTCCACTGATCTAGCACTCTGTTTCATAGCCAATACTATGTAGTTTTGATGATTGCTGGCTTATAATACAATCTAAGATCTGGTATGGCTAGGCCACCTTCCTCTGTATTTCTTTTCATTAATTTCCTTGATATTCTGGATCTTTTGTTATTCCAAATAAATCTTGTTATTATTTTTTCTAGCTCTACAAAATAATGTTTTGGTAATTTGATTGGTATGGCACCAAATAAGTAAATTAGCTTAAATAGAATTGCCATTTTTATTATATTAACTCGGCCTACCCATGAGCGACTGATATTTTTCCAATTATTTGGATCTGACTGTATTTGTGTGAAAAGCATTTTGCTAATTGTGTTCATATAGTTCCTGGGTTTGTTTTGGCAGGTAAACTCCTAAATATTTTATAATGTCTACAGTAACTTTAAATGTAATTTCTCTTTCTATCTCTTGCTGTTGGGCTTTGTTGGTAATATATATATATACATATATATACATATATATACATATATACATATATATATATCTATATCCATATAATTGCTGATGATAAACAACTTTAGCAAAGTTGCAGGCTACCAAATAAAATGGGTTTATTTTGTAGCCTGCAACTTCGCTAAAGTTGTTTATTATTTCAAGTAGTTTTATACTTGATTCTCTAGGATTCTGTAAGGATATCATCATATTATCTGAAAAGAGTGATAGCTTTGTTTCTTCTTTGCCTATTCTAATATCTTCCATTTATTTTTCTTCTCTTATTGCTAAAGCTAACATTCCCAGTACCATATTGAACAACAGTGGTGATAATGGACATCCTTGTTTCACCCTTGAGCTTATTGCAACTGCTTCCAGCTTGTCCTCATTACATATGATGCTTGCTGAAGAGTTTAGGTAGATGCTATTTATTATTTTAAGGAATTATTTACTCCTATACTCTCTAGTGTTTTTAATAGGAATGAATGTTGTGTTTTGTCAAAAGCTTTTTCTGCATTTATTGAGATGAATGTGTAATTTCTGTTAATTTTGTTGTTGATATGATCAATTATGCTGATAGTTTTCCTAATATTGAACCAGCCCTGCATTCCTGGTATAAATCCTATCTGGTCATAGTGTATTATTCTTGTGATAAGTTGCTGTAATCTATTTGCTAATATTTTATTTAAATTTTTTGCATCTCTATTCATTAGGGAAATTGGTCTGTAATTTTCTTTCTCTGTTTTGACTTTTCCTGGTTCACGTATCAGCACCATATTTGTATCATAAAAAGAATTTGGTAAGACTCCTTCTTCACCTATTTTTCCAAATAGCATATATAGTATTGGAATTAATTGTTCTTTAAGTGTTTGGTAGAATTAGCTTGTAAATACATCTGGCCCTGAAGATTTTTTCCTAGAGAGTTCATTGATGGCTTGTTCAATTTCTTTTTCTGAGATGGGATTATTTAAGTATTTTACTTCCTCTTCTGTTAATCTGGGCAATTTATACTTTTGTAAATATTCATCCATTTCACTAAGATTGTCAAATTTATTGGCATACAGTTGGGCAAAATAGTTCCTAATTATTGTTTTAATTTCTTCTTCATTGGTGGTGGATTCACCCTTTTCATTTTTGATATTGGTAATTTGGGTTTCTTTTTTCTTTTTTTTAAATTAAATTAACCAAAGATTTATCCATTTTATTTTTTTTTTCACGAAACCAGCTTTTAGTTTTATTTATTAGTTCAAAAGCTTTCTTAATTTCAACTTTATTAATCTCTCCTTTGGTTTTCAGTATTTCTAATTTGGTATTTAATTGAGGATTTTTAATCTGTTCTTTTTCTAGTGTTTTTTTTAGTTGCATGCCCAATTCATAGACTTACTCTTTCTCTATTTTATTCATGTAAGCATTTAGAGATACAAAAATTCCCCTAAAACTGTTTTTACTGAATCTCATAAGTTTTGGTATGTTGTCTTATTGTTGTTATTCTCTTGAATGAAGTTATTTATTGTTTATATGATTTGTTGTTTGTCATTCATTCTTTAGGATTAGATTATTTTGTTTCCAATTAATTTTTACTCTATCTTTCCATGGCTCTGCATTATGTATATTTTTTATTGCATCATGATCTGAAAAGGATGCATTTAATATTTCTGCCCTATTGCATTGGATTGTGAGGTTTTTATGCCCTAGGACATGGTCATTTTTTGTGTTTGTGCCATATACTACTGAGAAAAAACATATATTTCTTTCTATCTCCATTCAATTTTCTCCAGAAGTTATCTAATTTTTCTAAAATTCTATTCATCTTCTTAACTTCTTTCTTGTTTATTTTGTGGTTAGATTTATCTAATTCAGAGAGGGGGAGGTTGAGGTCCCCCATTAGTATAGTTTTGAAGTCTATATCTTCCCATAACTCCCTGAACTTCTCTAAGAATTCTGATGCTATACCACTTGGTGCATATATGTTCAGTAATGATATTGCTTCATTGTCTATGTTGTCTTTTAGCAGGATGTAGTTTCCTACCTTATCTCTTTTAATAAGATCTATTTTTGTTTTTGCTTTGTCTGAGATCAGGATTGCTACCCCTGCATTTTTTTTTGCTTCAGCTGAAGCATAATATGCTCTTCTCCAGCCTTTTACCTTTACACTGTGTGTCCCTGTGTTTCAAATGTGTTTCCTGTAAACAGCATATTGTAGGATTATGCTTTTTAATCCATTCTGCTATCCATGTCCCATTCGCATTCACAGTTATGATTACTATCTGTGTATTTCTCTCCATCCTATTTTCCCCCTGTTTATGCTTTTCTTTCTCCTTTCTCCCTTTCCCTCCTCACTAGTGTTTTGCTTTTGAACACCACCTCCCTCAGACCCGCTTCTCTTCTATTAGCCCCCTCCCTTTTCTTTCCCCTTTCCCCTCCTACTGCCTATAGGGCAAGTTAGATTTCTATACCTAACTGATTATGTTATTCCCTTCTTGAACCAAGTCTGATGAGAGTAAGGTTCAAACAATGCTCATCCCCCCCCCTTCTTTTACTCTACTGTAATAGGTTTTGTGCCTTTCCCAGTAATATAGTTTACCCTTGTCTGCCTCCTCCTTTTCTTTTCTCCCATTACAATCCCTTAATTAGATCTGATTAACCCATTTACTTATATTCATTTAACCCACTTAATTAGATTTTTTTAATCATTACATCAAAGTCAACTTATATTCACCCCTTTGTCTATGTATATCCCTTTAAAATGATGTAATAACAATACAGTTCTCAAGAGTTATAGGTGTCATCTTCCCTTGTAGGGACATAAACAGGTTGCCCTTATTAATAACATGTTGCTCTTTGTGTCTTGTTTACTTTTTTATGTCTCTCTTGAGTCTTGTATTTGAAAATCAGATTTTCTGTTGAACTCTGGTCTTTTTTAACAGGAAGGTTTTGAAAGTCCCCCATTTCATTGAATGTCTATCTCCTCCCCTGAAAGATTATGCTCATTTTCGCTGGATCGTTGATTGTTGGTTGTAATCCAAGCTCCTTTGCCTTACAGAATATTGTATTCCATGCCCTACCATGTTTTAATGTAGAGGCTGCAAGGTCCTGTGTAATCCTGACTATGGTTCCATGATATTTAAATTGTTTCTTTCTGGCTGCTTGCAGTATTTCCTCTTTGACCCAGTAATTTTGGAATTTGGCCACTATATTCCTTGGTATTTTCAATTTGGGATCTCTTTAAGGAGGTGACCAGTGGATTCTTTCTATGGCTATTTTCCACTCTGATTCTAAGACCTTAGTGTAGTTTTTCTTAATGATTTCCTGAAAGATGCTGTCCAGGCTCTTTTTTTCATGGTGGTTTTCAGGTAGACCAATAATTTTTAAATTGCCTCTCCTGCATCTATTTTCCAGGTTAGTTGTTTTACCAATGAGGCATTTTATGTTTTCATTTTTTTTTCATTCTTTTGTTTCTGTTTGACTGATTCTTGCTGTGAGAAATGATCTCTCAGAAGTGAAGCCTCCTCAAAGGGTTAATAGTTCTTATTAATAGTTCTTATAAAGGGCAGCAATTAGGAGATCACTGTTCATTTGGAGAGAGCTGTCTCAGTTAAATGATAAGGTCACAAGCCAGATAATAAGAGGTTAAGAAGAGAGTGAAAGGAGAGAAATTGGAGGCATCTCTTGTAGATCCTTCTCAAGGAATTTAGTTGTATTGTTGAAACACACTCCCTTCCAACCTTGTCAAAACCCCCCCATTCAGACCCTGGTTTGTTTTTTTTTTTTAAGCATGCAGCAGAAAGAATAGCCCTACCCCCAACCTGAACTGTTTACCCTTGCAAAACTTCCAGCCTTTTTGTTGCTGGGGAAGATTTCCGTGAATATATTGTGCTCCCTGAAGCCCAGCCAATGGAATAAGGGGAAAGAGGTTAGAAAGGAGGAGTTCAAGTTAGGGTATAAATAAGCCTTGCTTTCTGTAACCAACTAGTATTCCCTGGCTGCCTCATTAGTGCAATGAGGGGTGGTACCTTTTCTCATGAGAAAGCAATAAACTCCTTTATGCTTTCAAGGTGTAGTGGTCTCTGTCCCACACATTACTCTCTCATAGAGTTATTAGCTTCCACTTGCCCAATTCTAATTTTTGACAAATTGTTTTCATCTATTAAATTTTGTTCCTCCTTTTCTATTTGGCCCATTTTACTTTTTAAGTAAACTACTCAGTGAGTTTGTGTGCCTCCTTTTCCATTTGACAATTCTGCTTTTTAAGGAGTTGTTTTCTCCAGTGTACTTTTTTTCCCCAGTTGGCCAATTGTATTTTTTAGGGACTTGTTTTCTTCAGTTAATTTTAGTCCTTCCTTTTCCAAGTTATTGACTCTCTCTTGCATACCTCTCATTTATTTTCCCAGTTTCTACCTCTCTTGTTTGACTTTTTAAATCCTTTTTGAGCTCTTCCAAGAAGACTTTTTGGGCCTCAGACCAGTTCATATACCCCTTTTGAGGTTTTGGATGTGGGTTTGTTGACAATGTTGTTTTCTTCTGGATTTCTGTCTTGATCTTCCCTGTCCCCATAATAAGAATCTATGGTCATTGTATGTTTATTTTTTGCTCATGATGTTTGCTTATTTCCTGACCTTTAAAAAAAATTAAGCTCTCCTGCTTGGAAGTAAGTGGCATTTTCCCAAGCTTCTTGTGTTGGGAGCCCGGGGCTTGGTCCCTAGTTTTGTGTGCTGGGGCCTCCAATGCTGGCAGTTGGAGGCTATAGGGTGCTGGCAGCTTACCTGGTATTGGGCTGGAATCAGCAACACTGGAGCTCTAGGAATAGGGGTGGGGAGTCTGGCCCCTGGAGGATGCCTGCTTACTTAGGCCTTTTGCTCTTTTCTTTGGCTCTTTGCAGATGAATGTTTCTCTGACTAGAACTTTTGGTCTTGGAGTTGTGCTTCCTGGAGTTTTGCTGAGACACTAGGAAACTTGGCTGCTGGAGAATGCCATTGCACATGGTGGTTTTCCAAACTGGTTTCCACTGGTTCCCCTGCTGGTACTGAGGCACTCGGAGGTCCTGGTGTTGGTGCTTGCCTGCTCTACCACCTGGGGTTCAGGATCTCCCCCTGGTATGCTGAGGTGGGGCTTTCCACTAGCTTTCTGGGATGCCTCCTGTTCTGTACTGCTCACCTTTCTCTAGAGCAAAAGGGGCCCTTCCCATTAATCCCCCAAACTTCCTAGGCTATAGGACTTTTGAACCCATCTTTTTGCTGGTTTAGCTGTTCCAAGGTTTTTTCTGGGGTGATATTTTCTGGGCTTTCAGAGGTCAATAATGGAGGGTGAGAGCAACTTACTTCTTACTCTACCATCTTGGCTCCCAGAAGTGGAACTCGAAAAGAGTCTTTTATCTGAGAATTTTGCTAGAATTTTTTTTTTAATATTACTTCATTGTTTATGGTACCTTTTGTCAAAATGTAATTTCCCTGATTATCTCTTTTAAGTAGGTCTCTTTTTGCTTTTGCTTTGTCTGAGATCATGACTGCTCCCCCCTGCCTTTTTTTGTCATCTGAAGCATAATCAATTCTGTTCTAGCCCCTTATTTTAACTCTCTCTCTCTCTCTCTCTCTCTCTCTCTCTCTCTCTCTGTCTCTCTGTCTCGTAAATAATATATCATTGGATCTGGTTTCTAATCAGTTCTGTTATCTTCTTTCATTTTATGGTTAAATTCATCCCATTCACATTCATAGTTATGAATATTAACTGTGTATTTACTTCTATTCCATTTTCTTCTTTTTATCCTTCTTTTTCAAACCCTGTCTCTCCTCAAAAGTTTGTTTTACTTCTGACCACTGCCTCCCTTAATATGCCCTCCCTTTTGTCACACCCTCTTTTGTTTATCCCACTTTTCCTCCCACTTCCCTGTTGAGTAAAATATATTTCTACACCTAAGTGTATATATATATATATATATATTTTCTTCCCTTTTTGAATCATTTCCAATAAGAATGAGGTTTGAGCATTATCTACCATCTTGCCTTATGTCCCTCTACACTGCAAATGTAAAGAGTATATCTTTTTTGTGAGATAATTTTCTTCTTTCTTTCTTTCCCTTCTCCCTTCTCGTAGTGCATCCTTCTTTCTCATCATTCAATATTTTAAAGATCATCCCAATATAATTGACTCATACCCATGCCTTCTGTCAATGTAGACTCCTTTTAACTGCCCTAATAATGATCAAGTTCTTAGGAGTTACATGTATAGTCTTCCCAAATAGAAATGTAAATAGCTTGTCTTTGTTGATTCTCTTATGATTTCTCTTTCATGTTTATCTTTTTATGCTTCTCTTATTGTTTGTGTTTGAATATGAAATTTTCTATTCAGCTCTGATCTTTTCATCAGGAATGCTGGAAAGTCCTCTATTTTATTAAATATCAATTAACCCCCCCCAAAACACTCAGTTTTGCTGGGTAGGTTATTCTTGGTTGTAATCCTAGCTCCTTTGCTTTCTGGACTATCATATTCCAAGCCCTCCACTTCTTTAAGTGGAAGTCGATAAAAATTGTGTGATTCTGACTTTGGCTCCATGATATTTGAATTTTTCTTTATAGCTACTTGCAATATTTTCTTCTTGACCTGGAAGCTCTGGAATTTAGGTATAATATTCCTGAGAGTTTTCATTTTGGGATCTCTTCCAGGAAATGATCAGTGGATTCTTTCAATTTCTATTTTACCCTCTGGACCTAAAAGATTGTGAAAATTTTGCATCATAATATTTTGAAAAATAATATCTAGGCTCTTTTTTTGATCATTGTTTTCAGTCAGCCCAATAATTTTTGAATTATCCCTCCTTGATCAGTTTTCCAGGTCAGTTGTTTATCTGATGAGATATCTCACATTTTCTTCCAATTTTCATTCTTTTAACTCTGTTTCTTGATATCTCATGGAGCCATTAGCTTTCACTTGCCCAATTCTAATTTTTAAGTAATTTTCTTAAAAAAAGGAAAAAAGAACTTTTCTTCAATGAGTTTTTGTACTTCATTTTCCATTTTGCTAATTTTGCTTTTTAAGGAGTTCTTTTCTTCAGTGAATTTTTGTGCTTCTTTAACCATTAGACCAATTCTGATTTTTAAGATGTTATTTTCTTTGACATTTTTGTGCCCTCCCTTCTTTTTAAGCAAGGTGTTAATTTTCTTTTCATAAATTTCTTGCATTACTCTTATTTCTTTTCCCAGTTTTTTCCTCTACCACTCTCATCTCTTTTATTAACTTTCTAGGTATTCTTTGTGGAGCTTTGTTGCATGCCAGTGGGTCCCCTAACTGACGTAGTGCACTTAGTCAGCTATCCCACTCAAGCCTTCGCTTGCATACTCACTCTGCAGTCTTCAGACGTCTCTGGCCCCTCCGTGGTGAGAGGGGAATGACTAGACAGAACACCCGAGTTGGCAGTTACGTCTTTATTGATTACATAGCTTGCTATACTACTACTACTTGCTCTGCTCACTCCCTGCACAAGTTCTTTTTCTTCTGCACCCTCCTCGCTGCCTTTTTCAACTCCCTCGAACTCCTCCCCCATACGCCCGTGCTCCTCCTCTGTTCCTCCTTCGTAGGTGGAGCTCCCTCCTGTTACAGAGGCCCTCCCAGTACCCATCCGCGTCTCTGGGCAGCTAGGCGTTCCTGGCAGGTACTACCCCCAGGCGTCTCGCAAGCCCAGGCGCTTCTGGGCAGGTAACGACTTCCAGGCGTCTCAACTTCCCTACAGGAGGCCAGAGGTCCAGATCAGGGCCCTAACAGAGCTTGTGTCCAATTAGCATTTTTCTTTGAGGTTTTGGTTGTAGCTGTTTTCACATTTTTGTCCTCTTCTGAGTTTGTGTCTTGATTTTCCTTGCCTCATAGTAACTTTTTATGATCAAGTTCTTTTTTTTTTGTTGTTGTTGTTGTTTGCTCACTTTTCCAGCCTATTTCTTGACTTTGGACTTTATATTAAAAAGTTGGGCTTTATTCTCTTTGGGGTGAGGAGGCACTGCTCATCAGGCTTTTTTTGTGCTGCTGTATTCAGAGTGAGTTTCTGGGTCTGCAGGTTTTCAATTCTTCTAAGGTGGTGTGATCTAGGGAGAGGCTTCTGGGCTGTGCTCTGATATTTACCAAGGGAGGGTCCCTGTTTATCTGCACCTGCAAGCACCAGAGCTTCTTTTGACCCTAGTACTATGACCAGGTCCCCTGCTCTCTTGCTGCTACAGTCATCAGCACTCCTCTCTGCCTTGGAACTTTGACCAGGCCTCTCACTTTCTTGTGAAATGATCACAAATGTTTGTCTCCACCCTGGAAGTGAAACCCAGAACTTTGTATGGGTATTGGAATTGCCAAACAGCAACAGGTCCTGCTCCCAGTGCCAGCAAAGGGTCACCTGTAATATATTTCTGACCTGTTGTCTGACTCCCTTACCATATCTGAGAATTCCTGAAGTTGCAGATGCCTCTGTCTTAGCTGCCTTTGAGGCCCAACATTTGCACAGCTGCCATGTGTGCTCCAGGTCAGCCCTTACCCCAATGTGATAGACCTCTCCTACAGACCCAAGTTGTCTTGGGCTGGAAAAATGTCACACCTCAATTTTTTGTTGACTTTGCTCCAGAAATTGTTTTGAGTCATGATTTTAAAGTTGTTTAGATGGGAATGTTGAGAAGTTTCAGATGGGTTGCTGCCTCTACTCCTTCATCTTGGCTCTGCTTCCCCATGCATGTGTTTTTGATCTCCCCAATCAGACTGGAAGCTCTTTAAGGTTAGCATCATACTTTTCCCCCTTAAAATATACCCACCAAATAGTCACAGATGAGAAAACCAGTGCAAAGAGTTTAAGTAATTAGCTCAGGGTCACACAGATTGTAAATGTCTGAAATAGGATCTGAACTCAGTTTTTCTGGACTTCAAACACAGTACAGAACCTTACTCACACCAGGGAATCAACAAATGCTTTCTGAATTAAATGGATACATCTTCAGCTATTACCTCCATTGTGATATTTTCCTGTTTGTTATTTGCAAACTTGAAGATCAGAGGGCATATAAACTATTGAACTTGAAAGAGGAAGAATGAGTTCTAATAATTTGTTCTGTTCCTGATAAGCAAGGGAAAGAGATACAGTAATAATGAGAATTGAGCATGAAAATTTCCTTACCCTCAATTTTTCCATCAATAAAATGGGAATTTTTAAAATTCCCTTTATTTACTATTATTTATTATTTACTATTGTGTTGATTACAAAGTAATTTTAGAGGTCAGAAAGTTCTAAATAAATATCCTATTTTATTCATGTTCATTTCATTAATACTCTAACATTTCATTTTTTTCTATTAGTTTTTCTCTGGTTATATTTTCTTTGTCTCTTCTTCCTGTTCTTCTGTTCATGTCTCTGTATCGCTGACTGCTTCCCCAGTATTCCTTTTGTATTTCTCCATTAAAATTTAATCACTTGCTAAATTCAGGAGGCAAAGTTTTGAGATTTTAGGTTTAACCCAGAGCTATACTAAATAACTATAACATAGGTAGCCCAGTGATTTATTTTATATTGGAACATCATATTTTCAAAATATAATGTACCTTTCAAGCTTCAAGATTTATATTCTTTTGATGACTAAAGTTTAATCACTATTTTCAGCTTGTCATCAGTAGAACGCATGATTACCTCCCTCATGCATAGATGAGTAAGAGAAATAAAATAAAACTATGTATGAACCTAGGGATAATTTTTGCAGTAAAATCTTCTCTGTAAAATGAATAGGATGCACCAGATGACCTCTGAGCTTCCTTCTATCTCTAAGAATATTTGGTTCTATGGAATCTGAACAGAAGCAGGTAGAAAATGTATTTCTCTTTAGAGCTGAGATTGAGAGTAATGGTACATCAAGGAGGCAGGAAGGAAGATAGACCTGGGAAGCCTCACTCAAGACTAGATGAAAGGTAGGGGTAAGGCTCAGGAGTGGGCTAGACAAATGGAATGTTCAGAAAAGAAAAGACATAGTAGAAGGGGAAGTGGACTTAGTGTCAGGGAGACCCAGGTTCAAATACTACCTCAGACATTGACTATTTGTATGAACTCAACAAATTGCTTAAATTCCCAATGTGTCTATTTCCTCCATTGCAAAATTAAGGGTTATATTGGTGACTTCTAAGATCTTTTTTTATTTCTCAATCTATGATCCTATGAAAATACTCATCAAGCTGAATTCATGGATCAGATATTAGGTAAGCATCCAGGAATTTGGAGAGCCTAGGAAAGTATGATTATACCTTGTGTTTCCCACTGAGCTCGTTCACTCACTGGAAGAATCTCTCTAACCTGATATTTCTTAAATCAGTGCATCTACTGCTGTGATGGGGTGAGGATAGTCCTAGGCATGTTACAAGGGAAGCAGTAGGTTTTATGGAACATATGGAATTTCAAGACTCGAGGGAATTAGGAAATGCTGTTGTCCAGTAGCCCCTATCATGTAAGAAGTTAGAGCACCAAGGTATTTTGGTTTGTTTTTTTCAAGAATAAAGAAGGCTTTGCATTAATGATTTGGTGCTTGACAGTCTCATGGACATATAAAAACATTCACTGTATGTGTGTGTGTGTGTATGTATGTGTGTGTGTGTATAAGAGGAGTGTGTTTCTGGATCTCCTCACCTGGGATCTGACATATGTCCCTCAACTCATGATGGCTACTCTAGCCACCTTCTGGGGTACTGTGCTTAGTACAGTGCCTGACACAAGAACTCTTAATAAATGCTAGTTGACTGACTTACTAAGTGTCTCCATGGGGGAAAGGGAGACAGGACAAAGGATCCTTTATGAATCAAGAAACTGACACTGAGAGAAATTAAATGACTCGCCCAAAGTTATACAGTTAACAAGTGACTAAGGCAGAATTTTTATTCAGATCTTCCTAAGTCCAAACCCAGCACTGCATGCACCTATATGGCCTACATGCCTCCACATAACTTTGGTGGAGAGGTGATTATGTTTTTTGGAGGTGAGGATGATCAGAGGACATTAAGGCAAGGCCTGGGAAAACAGTCATCATGGGTAGGAAGCAATCCCAACTGAATGTTTTACTGTAGGGCAAGGATTTGTTTGTCTTGTTCTAACTATGGCTCCATTTCCCACTTAAAATAGGAGGTTTTCCTTCAGAGAATTATATTCATAGTGGAAGGGTTTCTTTTTAAAAAAATATCAAAAATTCAAATACTTTTTTCTAGAGGCAGACAGGCCAGCTATGGTGTCTAGTGTACTGCACAGGTGTTGAGGTGAGTAAAATGGCCACTGAACATGGAAAGAATTCTAAGGGTATCATTATCACAATTATGGAGACACCTGCTTCTAGATATGTGTGCTAATCTGATGTGTACTGGATGGTCACTAGGCTTAAAAAATGTTCCTAAGACTAAATATGCAAAGGCCCAAGCTGAGGAGAATGAATGACACTATTCTAAAGTTAGGATATCTGGACTTCAACTCCTACGAAACAAAATAGCAATTAATCACCATAATTTTGTGGAAATTTAGCAATTATTTCTGCCACATGGGAAGAAGGTTCAATGAACTACATATGTGTGAAATTATTTTTAGTCATAGGGGAATCAGAAAACAAAGCCATCACAATATTCTAACTGATATTCATGGTCTCCTCCTTCTCCCTCTGCTTCTGTTCTTCCTATTTTTCTTCCTTCTCCTCCTCCTTCTTCTTCTCCTTTTTCTCCTCCTCCACCCTCTTTTTACATTTAAAATTTTTCAGTTCTAAATTCTCTCCCTTTCCAGCTCCTTCCCCATCCACAAAGGCAAGTGATACAATACCCGTTATACATGTGTATTCATGCAAAAATTGTTTCGATATTAACCATATCATACACAGGAAAGCAAGAGACATAAAGTGGAAAAAATATGCCTCAGTCATCACTCACAGTTCACTAGTTCTCTCTCTGGAGGTGGATATCATTTTTTTTTTCAATATGAGTCCTCTGGAATCGTCATGATCATTATATTGATTAGAGTAGCTAAGTCTTCCATAGTCGATTGTTGTTTCAATATTGCTCTTACTGTGCACAAAGTTCTGGTGCTACTCACTTCACTTTTCACCAGGTCATATAAGTCTTATCAAGTTTTTTTGTACCAAATAGCTTGATGGCATTAAACAGAAAATTGTGGTTTGTCTAGTCAAAACCTTTATCATGTTCTGACCATGATAAATATTCTTTCCACCTTTGGCATTGTTCCAATGGGTTCATCAAGCTGTCCATCCTTTTCTGTCTCTGACCACACACTGCTCCATTCTGTAAGCTCCTTGAGGGCAAAGAATATTTTGCCTGTTTTTGTATCCCCAGTGGGCATGATGCCTGTCTGGTAGTAGGTGCTTAATTAATGTTTATTCACTGATTGATTGATTCCAAAACGATTCCTAAAAGAACCATGTAATCAGTATTTATATAATATCCAGATCTGAAGCTAGGGCAGGAACTCTGGAATTTTGTCCCAGGATACCAAAAATTAGAAGGTACTCAGTAGTACTTACATTCTTTCCATAGAATAGAAACTACTGAACTTGACATGCAATTATTTAAAATAAAAAGCTACCAGAAGGGAGTTCTGTCCTCTACCCAAGCAGGTTCAGCCTAATTGAGATCCTTCCAGGTTTATCCTCTTCTTTTCCAACCACCCCCACCATCACCACCTCAAGTCTTGTGGTGACTTCCTCATTTTTGAATTGTCCTAAGTTACTCTCTGTGGAGAGTAGTGTCCTATGGTTGTCAGAAAAACATCAAACTCAATTTGCCTTAAAACATTAATTTGGTGTCACTGTTTTGCTTTCTATGTTTCAGATGCAAAAGTTTCTAGGCATGATTCTGGTAATTTCAGTAACCTCCACTTTCTCAGAGTGCCCCTCCTACCTGCTGATTAAAATATCTTTAACACTCTGGCTTAATTGACTATGTGAAATTCACCATTCTCCTATGTACAATAAAAGTAGCATACTGAAGTAAGCCTAGACCATTGCCTTGTTCAGTATTCACTAATTTTTCAAAACAAATGATCAGTTATCCAACCCTATTATTTTATGTATTTGATTAGTTGACAGGAAAATACTGTTTCAACATTAAGAAATGAAATGAAAATGCTAACTGACTACTGGATAATTTTTATTATTACAACTAAAATTGAGGACAACCTCTTTCCCTCCATTAACTGAAATGAAAGACTTTAGGTTGTAAGAAAGAAAAATTAATTGAAATTGGATAGTGATCAGAGCAAGATTTAAACAAAAATTTATATGATCCTAAAATTCTTTATCCCTATGATCTTAAGAAACAAATCAGGTGTACTGCTCAGATTGTTTTATCTGTTGAGAGAAAAAATGGGCCCAGGAGTGTTGGGATGAGAATGAGGAAGCTGAATCACCAAGCTTATATTATCTTTTGCCACTGGCTTACTGAGTAGTTCTATAGGAAGGATGAAAACCAGTTAGGGATAGGGATAGGAATAGGAACTGGACCTATGATTTGACAGATATAGAAAATTCACTAATAAGGGAACTTACTTTGCCAAAATATACTGGCATCTTCTTTGCAATTTATAGTTTCAGAGTTGTCTAGGAGCACTAGACAGGAAAAGTTTAATAACTTGTTCAGGGCCATACAGCCAGTATATGTCAGAAATATGATTTTAACTTAAATCTTCCTGGTTTTGAAGCCAGTTCCCTATCCCACTTAACTATAATGTTCTCTGGCAACAGAGAGAGAAGAAAATCACGATTATTGATTTCAAACATTGTTTTTATTCCTAAACTTAAAATTGTAACAAGAAATGCAGATTGCCATTTTGTAACCAATAATAATAATATGCTAATTATAATTAATGATAAACTAATATTTACAAAGTACTTTAAGGTTTGCAAAGCACTTTATCCATATTATCATATTTTAACCTCACAACAACTCTGGGGAATAGGTGGTATTATTATCTCCATTTTAGAGATGAGGAAACTGAGGATTAAGGGAGTTCAGTGACTTGCTCATGATCACACTGCTAGTAAGTGTTGAACCTGGACTTGAACTCAGGTTTTCTTTACTCTAAGTCAGGTGCTAATCTGCATTGATAGAAGGAATTTCCTTACTTGGAGTTCCCAATGCCAATAAAATCCCTGGTCAGATTACACCTCAAAAAGGGCAGATTTATGGGACAGCATGGACAAAAATTATACAGGTAAGGAGGCAATTTTTAGGTTTCAAAGTGCACCTGCAGATAATAGGCCATATAGATGAGATACGTGATCCATTCAAATGGCAAAGCAATATTTAAAATGGCATCCCCCATGACACACTGTCAAGTGGCAAAAGGCAACTACTTCCCTTAAAAATATTTCTTTTTGGCCCTTCCTTGCATGCCCTTAGATATCAACAGTTAAATGCTTTTATTCCCACTTGACCTCTTTCTTCTCTTAACTCTGTTTATATAGAGGACTTATATTTATTCCTTAGTTTGCATTCTTCTACTCAAACTTCTTCACCTTAAAAAAGTCTTTGTTTTTCCTTCTTGATTCTGTAGATGGTGTAAATTTTATTTTATGTATTTATTAGCTACTTATTTATTATCTATTTCATCTTGTGGTTATCACATCTGGAAAGCCATTGACTTTACCCTTTTCTTGAACACTGTCCTCTGATGTTTTTTTCATTTTTCCTACCATCTTTCAGCCTTTTGAAAGATGCCTTCTACCTTTGATCATCCTCTTATCATAGTTTAAATTTATTCCTGTTTTTGTTCTGGTTCTGGATCTGTTTTTTGTTTTGTTTTGTTTGTTTATTTGTTTATTGTATTTTTTTTTTAAATTTTGAGATTGGGTCTTCCTATCTTACCCAGGTTGGAAGTTCAGCAGCCAGTCATTGATCCAATCCCAGTACGTGTTTTCTCACCCGCACCAGTTTGCTGCTCTTGAGGAAGTCCATCGCTGCCCTATCCCCACCCCAACCCCTCCTTGCTGATGCAAGTGTTCAGTGTTAGGATGGAAATCATTATATTGATGGTGGACTCAGTGGATCTCAGAACTTCTGAGCTCAAGCCATCCCCCAGACTCAGCCTCCTAGTAGCTAGGATTTCAGGTGTGTACTATGATGCCAAGTTGTTCCTAGTAGGATTTTACTCACCCACCCAACAGCTGTGACAAATTTCCCCTCCTTTGAGAATTTAATCTTGGCCACTAAAATGGTAGAGTCAGAAAAGCTGTCTTTTAGCGTATATAATGTAAATTCTCACAGCCCATTTTCCTTTCCTTAATGCCTTACATTTTCAGATTTCGCACGGTTTCTAGGTCTATCTCAATAAGCATTCTGTAACCTATATTCTTGCAAACTGAATCAAAATATTTGGTTACATGAGACATGTTTTGATTGCTTCTGACCTTCTTGCCTTTTCCTCAGATGTTACATAGCTGAAAGTCCCTCCTGGCAACACCTTTTCTTTGTTTTGTTTTTTCTTTTAACAGCAAACATTTACAAAATACCACCTGTTATATGCAAGGCATGCTGCTAGGTTCTAGACTTTACTACTAGATAGTAAATGCCTTGAGGGTAGGGATTGTGTTATTTTATAACTTAGTATCCTCAGGGCCTAGCATATAGTATTAATGACACTTTTAGAGAGCTCTTAATATATTCTTTCATTTATAGATACTTTTCAAAGCAATTTGTATACATTTGAGATTGACAACAAACCTGTGAGGTTTGGGAACCACAGGTAATATTATTTTCATTTTATAGATGAGGAAAGTGAGGCCCAGAAATGTTAAGAGACTTTCCCATGGTGAAACAGCAAGTCCCAGCTATAGACTCACCTTCAACACAAAGACTTTCCTAATTTCTCTTAATTTTAATGCCTTCTGACTTTCATTTCTTCTATAGAATTTATATAGCTTGTTTGTATTTGGATATTTGCATATTGTTTTCCCTATTGGATTGAGAGCTCATTGACACTGTGGACCATCTTTTACCTTTCTTTGTATTGTCAATGGTTAGCATAGTGCCTGGCACATTGTAAGCACATAATAAATATTTATTGACTGATTGACTTTTTGAGGTGTTCTATTGAGAGGAGATAGAGGAAATCACAAAACCATGTAGACTTAACCAACTCCAAATTTAGATCACATAATCTCAGCTGGGCTCTCACTATAGCAAGGAGAAGATGCAATTCCTTTCTAATTGATTTATTGTTCCACTGTCCTCAATTTTTATCTCTTCAAGCCTTCATGACACCCCTGCCTGGTAATCTCAGCTGCAGAACTTTATATTTTGAAGGGAGGTCTCTCTTTGCCGTTCTTTCTCATTTCACCTCATCCAGATATCTTCCTCCATTATCTCCTCCTTCACACTGGCCCCAGATGAAGAGGTGGTCATTCTCTTTACTAACATAAAACCTGTACATGTGCCTTTGATTCCACCTCTCCCTGATTTCTCTAGCATATTGTCTCCATTCTCATTCCCATTCTTTCCTTTATTTTTTATCTTCAACCTCTTCCTATCTATTGGATGCTTTGCTTCCCTGCTGCCTACAAATATATCAATATCTCCTTCATTCTTAATTATACATAAACAACTAAATAGAACCAATAAATAAATTAATGAATTAAAAAATAAAAAAAATCTTCCTCAATCCTGTCATCTCTGCTAGCTGTCATCCTATATCTTTCCTCCTCTTGGTTGAGAGGAAACTTTCTACAATTGGTGTCTCTACTTCCTCTCCCCTCACTTTTTTTTCCCTAAATCTCTCCGTATTCTGGCTTCTGACTTCATCAACCAAAGCAAACTACCCTCTCCAAAGTTACTAGCCAACTCTTAATTGCTCAGTCTAATAGTCTTTTCTCAATTCTTAAATTCCTTGATCTATCTGTAGCATTTGCTGCTGCTAATTACCCTCTTCTAGATTCTTTCCTCTCTAGGTTTTTGTGACATTGATCTCCCCTTGTTCTTTTCCTGCCTGATTATTTCTTCTCAATCTCCTTTACTAGTTTTTTCTTCCATGCCACACCCAATAACCCTGGGTAACCCCCAAGGCTCTGACCTGGGCCCCTTTCTCTTTTCAATCTACACTTGCTTATCTCATCAGCTCGCAAACAATAACTTATCATCTTTGTGCAGATGACTCACAAGTCTATATATCCTGCACTGGAATTCTCTTGAGTTTTAACTGCCTCATAATCATCTTAAACTTCATGAATTGCAGATATCTTAAACTCAACATGTCTGAAACAGAATTCATCACTCCCCATTAAAGCTCCCCATTTCTGAGCTCCCTATTATTGTCACAAATACCACCATTCTTTCCATCAATCAGTCCCTCCATTTCAGTTTCATCCTCAATTCCTTCCTCTCACTCCATGTATCTAATCCATTGACAAATCTTGTCTTCTTTATTTTCAAAGAACATATTTTCTTAATTCATATCACTATAGCCCTTGTTCAAGGAAACCTACATTAGCTCTGTCCTGGACTACTGAAATAGCCTTCTAATTGGTCTCCCTGCCCCATAACACTCCTTATTTTAGTTCATCTTCCACTTGACTGCCTAGGTGATTTTTTGAAGTACTCGGTTAACTGCATTGTTCCTCTGATCAGTGAACTCCAATGATTTGCTACTATATCCAGAATCAAATATAAATGTCACTGTTTGGCCTTTAAAAGGTCCTCAGAACCTGATCTCCCTCCTTCCTTTGTAGACTTCTTATACACTCAAAGTGAGAACTTGAAAAGACCTTAGCTTTAAAGGGCCAGGGTCTCCTATTGCATCCTGGCCCATAAATATCTGGACATTGGACCCAGATAACTCGGGAGGAGAAAGTGAAGCTGGTGACCTTGCACAGCCTTCCCTCATTCAAATCAAAGTCAATTGCAAGTCATGTCATCATCTCCCTGATGTCATGGTCTTCTTGGAGAACAAAAGACAAACACAATACTTTATACATGATCACATTCTAAAATCCAGCTACATTGGCCTATTTGCAGTTCACCAAACATGAAACTCCAGCACCTATTATGCACCCTTACTTCTGCTTCTGTTTTTCTGGCTTCCATTAAGACTCAGCTCAAAGCCCACCTTCTGCAGGAATCCTTTCTTGGCATCTTCAGTTGCATGTGTTTTCCTCTTAAATATTGCTTTCCATCTACTCATTTATGTCACATATGCATCTAGCTATGTACACGTTATCTCCTCCAATAGAATATGTACTCCTATGACCAGGTAGGATTTATAGCAGGAGTGCAGGACTCATTTAATACTAGCAAAACTATCAGCATAATTGATCATATCAACAACAAAACTAACAGAAACCACCCGATTATCTCAATAGATGCGGAAAAAAGCTTTTGACAAAATGCAGCACCCATTCCTATTAAAAACGCTAGAGAACATAGGAATAAACGGAGTCTTCCTTAAAATGATAAGCAGCATCAACACAAATCCTTCAGCAAACATTATATATAATGGGGATAAACTAGAAGCATTTCCAATAAACTCAAGGGTGAAATGAGGATATCCATTATCACCCCGGTTGTTCAATATGGTAGTAGAAATGTTAGCTTTAGCAATAAGAGAAGAAAAAGAAATTGAGGGTATTAGAATAGGCAAAGAAGAAATAAAACTATCATTCTTTCCAGATATGATGATATACTTATAGAATCCTAGATAATCAAGTAAAAATACTACTCGAAATAATAAACAATTTTAGCAAAGTTGCAGGATATAAAATAAACTCACATAAATCACTGGCATTTCTATATATTACTAATAAAGCCCAACAGCAAGCGATAGAAATAGAAATTCCATTTAAAGTTACTGTAGACATTATAAAATATATAGGAGTCTACCTGCTGAAACAAACCCTGGAACTATATGAACACAATTACAAAACACTTTGCACACAAATAAAAGTCAGATCTAAATAATTGGGAAAACATTAGTTGCTCATTGGTAGGCAGAGCTAATAAGATAAAAATGACAATTCTACCTAAGTTAATTTACTTATTTAGTGCCATACCAAAGTACCAAAAATTATTGGATAGAGCTAGAAAAAATAACAAGATTCATTTGGAATAATAAAAGGTCCAGAATATCAAGGGAACTAATGAAAAGAAATTCAAGGTAAGGTGGCCTAGACATACCAGATCTTAAATTGTATTACAAAGCAGCAATCATCAAAACTACTTGGTACTGGCTAAGAAATAGAGTGGTGGATCACTGGAATAGGTTAAGTAAGCAAGACATGGTAGTCAATGGCTGTAGTAATCTACTGTTTGATAAACGCAAAGACCCCGGCTTCTGGGATAAGAACTCACTATTTGGCAAAAACTGCTGGGAAAACTGGAAAAGAGTATGGCAGGAACTAGACATAAACCAAAATCTCACGCCATTTACCAAAATGAAGTCAAAATGGGTTCATGATTTAGATATAAAGGGTGATACTGTAAGCAAAGTGGGAGAGCAAGGAATAGTTTACCTGTCACATTTATGGAGAATGGAAGAATTTATGACTGAACAGGAGATAGAGAACATTATGAAAGGCAAAATGGATAATTTTGATTATATTAAATTGAAAAGTTTTTTCACAAACAAAGTCAATGCAACCAAGATTAGGAAGGAAGCAGAAAATTGGGAAAGAATTTTTACACCCGGGGTCTCTGATAAGGGCTTCATTTCTAAAATATATAGAGAACTAAGTCAAATTTATAAGATTACAAGTCATTCCCCAATTGATACATGGTCAAAGGCTATGAACAAGAAGTTTTCAGACGAAAAAATTAAAGCTATCTATAATTATATGAAAAAATGCTCTAAATCACTATTGATTAGAGAAATGCAAATCAAAATGACTCTGAGGTACAATATCACCTATCAGAATGGCTAACATCACAGAACAGAACAATGATAAATGTTGGAGAAAATGTGGGAAAATCGGAACAGTAATGCATTGTTGGTGGAGTTGTGAACTGATCCAACCATTTTAGAGAACAATTTGGAACTATGCCCAAAGGGTTATAAAAACGTCCATACCTTTTGACTCAGCAATAGCACTTCTAGGGCTGTATCCCAAAGAGATCATACAAATGGGAAAAGGACCTATGTGTACAAAAATATTTATAGTACCTCTTTTTGTGGTGGCAAAAAATTGGAAATTGAGGGGATGCCCATCAATTACGGAATGGCTGAAGAAGTTGTGGTATATGAATGTAATGTAAAACTATTGTGCTATAATAAATGATGAGCAAGTAGACTTCAGAAAAACCTGGAAAGACTTGTATGGACTGGTGCTGAGTGAAGTGAGCAGAACAAGGAGAACGTTGTACACAGTAACAGACACATTGTACAATGACTAACTTAGATAGACTTAGCTCTTCTCAGCAATGCAAGGATCTAAGACAGTTTCAAAGGACTCATGATGAAAAATGCTATCCACACCCAGAGAAAGAACTATGGAGTCTGAATGCAGATCAATGTATACTGTTTGCTCTTTTTTTTCTTCTGTTTTGTTTTGTTTCTTCTTTCTTGTGTTTCCTCCTATTGGTTCGAATTCTTCTTTACAACATGACTAATGTGAAAATATGTTTAATAGGAATGTATATGTAGAGCCTATATCAGATTGCATGCTCTCTTAGGGAGGGAGGTGGGAAACCAAATTTAAAACTCAAAAGCTTTTGGAAGTGAATGTTGAAAATAAAAAATAAATTAATTAATTAAAAAAAATACATGCTCCTTGAGGGCAGGTACTTTCTTGTTTGCCTTTTCTGATAAAGACCTTTGCTCAGCAGATTTTATGGTTAAGCCTTTCCTCTGTGGCCTGAAGTAGAGCCCTTGGAATGAAAGCCTTTACCCATAACATAATATATTTTGCACATTTTCATACTACACATAATACTTAGGCAACCAGGTGGCCCCCATGGTATGGAGCACAGGCCTAAAAGTCAAGAAGGTAAGTTTAAATCAAGCTGCAGACACTTACTAGGTGTATGATCCTGGGCAAGTCACTTAACCTCTGTTTGTCTCAGTTTCCTCATATATAAAGTGGGGATAATAAGAGTACCTACTTGCAAGGATTGTTGTGAGAATCAATGAGATGATAATTGTAAAGTGCTTACTGTAGTGCCTGGTACATAGTAAACATAAAGGTTAAGTATTATTTGCTATTATTATTAATTATGATATTGGTATCTTACATCAAAAAAAGATTAATTACAACCAAAGTACACAGTCTGATACTTGATTATTTTGCCCTATTTCTCATCATTATATAGCCAGAAAATGAAGCAGTTAGAACTTTAGTGTATACCAATCTATTTTCAATTTGTTTAATTATCTTTCATAGATGCCAAAAAATAACCAAAAATTTACATGATCATTCATATATTGTATAAGCAACTATTAGTTAAATTCCATATATTCATACTCTCTTGGGGATATAGCTTAAAAGAGTTATATCATTTTTGAGTTTTTCTTCTAACAAAATGATAAAGAATTACCATCTTGTTTGTCAGAGAGGGGAAGAGCAGTTAGCATATGTGTGTCAATGTGGGTGGGACTCCTCAAGCTTATAATTAAATACTTAAGTTTACAAATTCCATGTAGGATTTAAAAATATAACACATTTGAATATTTTAAAATAGAAAGGTTAATTTACTAACTCTCTAGGTTCAAAATTCATTAAAACTTGTTCACATATACACATCCTTACATCCTTTGAAAGATTGAAAGTTCCTGCTGAAAAAGTCTGATTCTTCATTACCTCTTTCCTCTGGTTGGTCACACCAAAGAAAAAATAATTTTGTCCAGATAAACAGACAAATAATATAGAAACTACTGACTGAATATGCTCTAAGCAGGCTAGTGCACATTCAAGCACAAATATACACACATACACACACTTACACAGAAAATAAAACAAGGCAAACTTACTTAAATTATTCCTGTTGTTGAAGGGGAAGAGATCAAGTTTGGAAACGGATGAAGTTTTTATTTTTCTTAAAAACATACAGTCTTCCTTTTATTCCTTCTTCTTTTGCACCCACTGTACCCTAAGGTTTGGCAGCGTAATCCACCTTGTCCCATTGATGGGATTTTGCCAAAAACTGATTTTTTGTTTGCAAATGATTATGCACTCAATGCAGCCTCTGAAGCTGAGATTTTAACAAAGTACGGATCAATTCTCTGCTGCTTGTGCTAATTTTGGCCTAACAATTAACACCAAGAAAACACAGATGCTCCATCAGCTAGCACCACATCATCCATATGTGGAACCACCAGTTACAGCAAATGGAGAAGTTTTGAATACTGTGAGTTCACTTACCTTGGCAGTGTACTTTCCAGTACACATTGATAATGAGGTTGACCAGGAGAGGATTTGTGAGAAGAAGAAAAGAAGGAAGCCAGCAGTAGCTGCAATGGCATGACTGCTGGGAGATAACACTAGAATTACTAAGGTTTGGCTAGTGAGATTGGAGAAATGGTCCAGACTTGGGGATGATTGGGACATCTAACCAAAAAGCTATGAACTGACCAGAATCTGTACTGCTAATCATGTCATTGCTTTAATTTCCTTTCCCTTTCTTTCAGGTGAGGAACAAAATATTATTGTGTGTTATCCATTTATTTCCACTATTTCCTTCCATCCAACCCTGCCAGGCTGTTCAAGTGCCATACAGAGTTTGAGAAGTTTTGTTCTTTTCTGAAATGTAACCATTCACTTTAAGTCTTTAAAATGTAAAAACAGTCAGCCAAAGAAACCCCAAGATGTTTGTTGTATCTTATTAATTCACTAATATAGGAAAGATTTTGGGAGTGGAAAGATTTCTTTTTCAGAGGCAGTAACAAATTTTGCCTAGAGCGTTTGGTCTAGGGAAATAAGTTACAGGGGAACAGAGAGAGTGAGTTAACTTTCACAAGCTTGCAAGGGTACCTCTGTATTCCTTCATTTTTGTAAATTCAAAAGTGAGCACAGAATGAAATACTTTCTGGGTTGAAATAAAAAATCCTCTATGATTTCAGTGATAGGTTTAGGGCTTTCTCAGACAAATTATTTTTTCTTGGGGGGGGAAACCAACTTTTGGAAGGAAAGAACGAAGGAACAAGGACACTCCAGAATAACAGAAGACTAGCTAAAAGGTATCAACTGCACATATCTTGTAATATGTGCATAGCAACATTACCATGGCAACCCAGTGATGCTAGCAGTGTTTAAACTTGATCAGGAACTCCTCCAAGTGGTTATCACTATATACATGTGAATTATGATGATGACAGTGCTGATATTATTATACATTAATGATAAATTAAAATACATGAATATGATCAGTCTTATTTTTATAAAGCCAAATCAAGTGGAGTCATCTAACACAGGGTTATAAAACTCAAATAGAAATAAGGGCTATTAAACCACACATAAAGATACTTGCAAGCCACATATTGACGTAGAAAACTACATATTAATGTTATCTATTTTTATTATATTTTAAATTTTATTTTGTTGAATATTTCTCAATTACATTTTAATCTGGTACAGGCTGCACCTGGGAGTATTGTGGGCTACACACGGTTTCTACAATATATTTGACAACTCTGAGCTAGGAGGTGGGAAAAAGGTAAAAAAGGCAAGTTAGGAAGCTGCCACCACAAGAACTATCTTGGAGCTTTAGTATCATCCAACTTTGCCTATTTGTAAGGAAGACCCTAGAATGGTGATGCAAGAAACTATGGCAAAAAAAGGTAACTCTGGGTCTGAAAGGTACTCTGATTATTTTGTTGTGTTGACCCAAGGGGAATCTGTGAGCCTCTGCTTGAGTATATTTCGCCCGCAGTGGCTGAAATTCTGAAAATAGGAACATCATTTAGGTTACCAAGTAGGTACCCTGGGTGGGGTAATGAGTAGGGGAACTTAGGTCAATCACTAGTTAAGTTTTTAAAAAATCAATCCATTATAAGGTGCATCAAGGTAAGGGAGCTCTGATGTTGCAGTTTGGTTGGGGGGCAGGAGAATAGGAAGTAATTTTAGAGGATGGGCTCTTTTGGGCATGGAGTGGTTTGAGGATGGTAGGGGGCAGCATGAAGTCACTAGGAACCTGGGAAAGGGGAGAAATAGAGCAGAGACAAGTGTGGTTGTCACTTAATTCTTAACAGGTTCCTATTTTGAGGGAGTAGGGGAGCATGAGGAAACTTCTTTCTCTATTATGCAAACCTCAAAATTGCCCTACTCCCTCCAAAATGAGAAATCATTTCTGGTCTCCTCCATTTCTACTTCCTATATCCTTCACCTGGGGTGGGAGTGGGATAAAGGGGAGAGGCATATTTAGGATGGGGAGAGCAGGGCTTTGTTACTGGACAAAAAAACATTTAAATGAGCTCAAAACATTTAATGGATAAAGGAAGCTCTCCTTACTCTTCTTTGTCCTGCCTCCTCTATAGCAGTAGAAGCTTTTTCAAAGGTCCTTCAACAGTTTGCAACCTCTTGGTTGCAAATCAGGTGAGATTTAAATAATTGAGGAAATATTAATTGCTTATGGGTGGACAGAGCTATTCTAATAAAAATGACAATTCTACCTTAAACTAATCTGTTTACTCACTGCCGTCCCAATTAAATAACCAAAAAAAATTATTTTGTTGAGCTATAAAAAATAATAATAAAATTCTTTTGGAAAAACCAAAGGTCAAGAAGATCAAAGGAATTAATGAAAAAAAATGTAAAGAGAGGAGGTTTAGCAGTATCAGATCTTAAACTGTATTATAAGCTGGTAATTATCAAAACTATCTGGTACTGGCTAAGAAATAAAAAGGTGGATCAGTGGAATAGAGTAAACATACAATATATTATAGTAACCTTGTGTTTGACAAATTTGAAGATTTGAACTTGTGAGGTAAGGATTCACTATTTGGTAAAAAAATTTTTGGGAAAACTGGAAAGCAGTCATGCCGAAATTGAGTATAGGCCAATAGCTCACACAATTTACCAATATGTGGTTAAAATGGATACATAATTCAGATATAAAGGGAGATATCATAAGTAAATTAGAAAAAATATGGAACATGTTACCTATCAGACTTATAGATAGGAGAAGAATTTATGAATAAACGAGAGAGGGAGGGCATTATAAGATACAAAATGAATAATTTTGATGACATTAAATTAGAAAAGGTTTTGTACAAATAAAGCCAACGTAGCCAAGATTAGAAGGGAAGAGGAAAATTGGAAAAACATTTTTGAAAGCACTTTCTCAGATGAAGCTCTCATCTCTCAAATATATAGAGTTGTCAATTATAAGAATATGAGTCATTCTCCAAATGGTCAAATAATATGAATTGGCAGTTTTTTTTAAATGAAGAAATCAAAGATACATGTAGTCATACAAAAATGCTCTAAATCATTATTGACTAGAGAAATACAAATTAAAACAACTTTGAGCTATCATCTCACACCTATCAGATTGACTAAAATGATATAAGGGGAAGTGACAAATATCAGAGGGCATGTGGAAAAATTGGAACACTAACCCACTGTAGGTGAAACTGTGAATTGATCCAACCATATTGGAAAGAAATCTGGAATTATGCCCAAAGAGTTATACCTTTTGACCCAGTAAAACCACTATTATATCTTTTCCCCAAGATGGTCAGGGAAAAAGGAAAAGATTCTATGTGTTCTTAACATTTATAGCAGTTGTCTTTGTGGTGGCAAAGAACTGGAAACTGAAGGGAGACCCAATAATTGGGAAATGACGAAACAAATAGTGGCATATGATTGTGATGGAATATTAATGTGCTGAAAGAAATAATGCATAGGTTGATTTTATTAAAAAAAATTGAAAGACTTGCATGAAATAGGAAGACTGAAATGAGCAGAACTAAGGGAACCTTCATTCTCAATCTTTGGAATAATAATTGGAGGTCCATTGCCCTCCATCCTTGACCTTTTTTAGTTATTTCTTTTCCCTCTTCTCTGGGGATATGTCTCCTCTTTAAGCTCCCTCCAGTAGAGTCAACTCCTCTAATCTCTCTTCCTACTTGTTTAAGGACAAGATATAGGGGAAAGGTGCTGGAATTTGAAATATAGAACCTCAGATTTTTCTAATTCTGTACTCATATTCTAGCTTCCCAAGCTTCTCTAACTAGACTAGACTCCAAGGGCAACCATTAATTAACAACTCTGATTATATTCCCTCCTCCAATTTAAAAAGAAAAAAAAATTTAATGATTCACCAAATAAATTCCAAATTATTCAGCCTTGCTTTTCACATCCCTATATAATTGGTTTTAACCTATCATCCCATCCTTATCTCACACCATTCTCCATGATATAATCTATGTACAGAACCCATTATTGATCTTCATAGGGACCATTTATTTCATGTTTTCTAATATTATGAACATTTTAACATCCCTACAAAGCAAAGGTCTTTGACTCAGCAGAATTGTCCTCATTTAAAGTATTCAACTGATCTTTTAATTTCTTTTGCTTTAAGTGTATTGTATTTGGGCTAGGTAGGGAGCAGGGAACACAACAAAGTGTATTACAGTGAGACATCAAGCTGTAGGTTCTACTGTGCAAGGGAAGAGGAATTGAAGGAGTTCATATTAGATTATCTATATTTTCTCAGAAAGGTCAAGGACAAGGGATGGAAAGTGAGGAATTATGGAATTGAGGAAGATGACAAAAGCAGTACCCTCAGAGGTAAAAAAGCCAAAGTCACTGACGTAAGCCAGAGATCAAAAACTGAAGTGGAAGTCAAAAGTTAAACAGAAGTACCATCTAAATTTCTATAGGCTGTACACACAGTAGACATATAATAAATGCATTGGACAGCTTTGGATTTATTTTTTTCCTGCTTTTACTTTGGAAAGACACTGACCAATGATGGAATTTCTTCAGTGAGTCAGTGTAACACGCAAGTGTCTGGCTTATCAATGGTTAATTCCAGGCTCTGTCAATCAGAATTAAGAGCAGGATATACTGATACACATCTTCCTTCTTTTTGACTGTTATCATAGGAAATTGCTTTCTAGCAAAGTACCAAGACATCTGACATTTTGTTCCTACAACAAGTATCTAATGGTGGACTTTAAAGATTAAGGCAAAATACATCATCCTCATCCCTCATAGTTAAGGCTTTTGACTTTGTAAGGGCATAACTAGTTTTATGAAAAGGCTTTGTTGGTTACCAGGGCTCTAGCCCTTGCCAGTAATTAGTTACTGAAACACTAATGATATTCTCACTGTAAATAGACTGGACCTTCTAGTCATTGTCATCCCTTTGGTAAATTGAATGGCCTTTCTTATGGTAATGTGGAGAGGAAATAAGTGGCACATTAAGAAGCTTCCTGAATAGCAAAATGGATTGACATTTCAGTATTATCTGAATTGTATGTTAAGTGGCAGTTTTGTCAAATTAAAATGAATGGCAGGCAGAGGCAAAAATTACCAGTTCTTTCCTTCCATGCAGTATGAATCTTAAGTGACCTTTAAATTCTGATCATGGAAAAATACTATTCAATTTGAGTTACACAGATGAGATA
This sequence comes from Vombatus ursinus, assembly GCF_900497805.2. NCBI lineage: Eukaryota > Metazoa > Chordata > Mammalia > Diprotodontia > Vombatidae > Vombatus > Vombatus ursinus. Next base: position 12,827,661 of record NW_020954575.1, on the reverse strand, counting down.
GCAGAGGTTTATTGGGAGAAGGGAGGAGTGCTGGGTTCCAATCCTGAATCCATCAATTTTCTCTTAGGCAGTTATTTTCCTCCATCCATTGAGCAAGCTCTTATTGCTTCTGTCAGAGAGCAGTAAGGGTATAGTGTAGAATTCCAGAGGATTGATGATGAAGCATGCAACCTACTTCTTGGATAACAAGTGATTATCTTGATCAGGATGTAGGATGAGACATACATTTTTGGATATGGCCCATGTGTGGATTTGGTTTGACTATATTTCTTTATGACAAGGCATTTTTCCCTTGTTTTCTTCAAAAATTTTGGGGGTATTTTGGATGGTAGCAATAGTATAGTCAAAAAATCAGAATAGAAAGAAAAGAGGGTTGGGGAGCATTTTTGTGAATAGGAAAAAGTTCAGAAGGAAACATGTCAGAAAGGTAGCTTTGAACGTAACACATCAAATTTATTGCATAATTATAAAGAAAAGCAAGTTGTATATAATAGAAACATGGTTTCAAATGCAATACTTATAATTTGCTCTACTTTGTATATAAGAATGCTCAGTTTATTTAGTGTTTGTAAAGTTCAGAATAAAATAAATTAAAAATATAAACAAAGTACCTGAATTTTAAAAAGTATATTCAAAAGATGTTGAAGTGGGAAGATAAGAGATATCTTTTCTAGTCCTGACTCTTCCTTTAACAAGTTTTGTGACTTTGGAAGGAAGAAAACAAACATTTATTTTTAATAGTATTTTGTTTTTTCTCAATTACATGTCAAGACAATTTTAGCATTCATTTTTATAAGATTTTGAGTTCCAAATTTTTCTTACATACCTTCCTCCCTGCCTTACCCTTTTCTGATAATGGTAGATAATTTGATGTAGGTTATAAGTGTGCTATCATGTAAAGCATATTTCCATATTAGTCACAGTTGTGAAAGAAGAAACAGATCAAAAGAAAAAAAACCATGAGAAAGAATGAAGTGAAAAATATATGCTTCCATCTGCATTCAGAGTCCATCAATTCTTTATCTGGATGTGGATAGCATTTTCTTTCATGAGTTCTTTGTCTTGGGTCATTCTGCTGATGAGAAGAGCTAAGTCATTCTTAGCTAATCATCATACAATGCTGCTGATACTGTGTACAATGTTTTTCTGGTTCTGCTCATTTCACTTTGCATCAGTTTGTACAAAGTCTTTCCAGGTTTTTCTGAAATCTGCCTGTTCAACATTTATTATTATATAACAGTATTCCATTATGTTCATATAACACAGTTTGTTCAGCCATTCCCCAAATGATAGCCATACCCTCAGTTTTCAGTATTTTGCCACTATGAAAAGGACTGCTATAAATAGTTTTGCACATGTAGGTCCTTTTCCCTTTTTTATGGTCTCTTTTGGATGCAGGCCTAGTAGTGGTATTGCTGAATCAAAGGGTATGCAGAGTTTGGTTGCCCTTTGGGCATAGTTACAAACTGCTCTCTGGAATGGTTGGTTCCATTCATAATTCCATCAACAATGCATTAATGTCCCAATTTTTCCCACATCTTTTCCAACTTTTATCATTTTCCTTTTTTTGTCCTATTAGGTAATTTAATAGATGTATGATGGTATCTCAGAATTTTAATTTGCATTTCTCTGAGCAAAAGTGGTTTAGAGTACTTTTTCATATACCTATAGACAGCTTTGATTTGTTTATCTAAAAACTGCCTGTTCATATCCTTTGACCATTTGTCTATTGGGGAATAGGTTGTATTCTCATAAATTTGACTCAATTCTCTATGTATTTGAGAAATGAGGTCTTTAGCTGAGATACTTCCTGTAAAGATTATTTCACGGCTTTCTGCTTTCCTCCTAATCTTGATTGCATTGGTTTTGTTTATGCAAAAGCTTTTTAATTTAATATAATCAAAATTACCTATTTTATATTTCATAATGCTATCTATCTCTTGTTAGATCATGAACCTATAACTTATTTAACTTCACCTTTAAGAATTTGGATGATATACCACTTGGTGCACATTTGTTTAGTATTGATATTACATCATTGTCCATAGTACCTTTTAGCAAGATGTAGTTTCCCTCCTTGTCTCTTTTAATTAGGTCTATTTTTGCTTTTGCTTTGAGATCAAAATTACTACCTCTGCTTTTTTTTTTAAATTCAGTTGAAGCATTATAGCTTCTGCTCCAGGCCCTTACTTTTACTCTCTATGTGTCTTTCTGCTTCAAGTGTGTTTCTTGTGAACAACATATTGTGGGATTGTGGTTTTTAATACACTCCACTACCTACTTTCATTTTATGGGAGAGTTCATCCCATTCACATTCATAGTTATGATTACTAACTGTGTTTCCCTTCATCCTATTTTTCTTCCTATTTTTCTTGTCATTCCTTTCATCCTTTCCTTCTTTTTGATATTTGCTCATTTTTCCAACCTATTTCTTGATTTTTAACTTCATGTTGAAATTGGGCTCTGCTCACCTCAGGATGGAGAGGCACTGTGCTAATCTTCATGTGTTTTTGAGCTGCTGTTTTCAGAGCTAGTTCTTGGTTGGAAATGAGCAAACATCAATAACAACAACAAAAAAGATTGACTGTAAAAAGCTACTATGATGACAGGGAAGACCAAAACCTTAACTCAGGAGAAGACAACTATGTGAAAACAATTTTTTTTAAGCTTCAAAGAAAAATATTAATTAGACCCAAGAGCAGCAAGAATTCCTGGAAGATTAAAGAAAGAGATAAGAATAGTAGGGGAAAATTAGGAAAAGAAGTGAGAGTAAAGCAAGAAAATTATCAAAAAACAATTAGCAGCTTGGTCAAAAAGGTAAAAAAAAATACTGAAAAAAAACAACCACCTTAAAAAACAATATTGCCCAAATGATAAAGGAGGCACAAAAATCCACTGAAGAGAAGAATTCCTTAAAAATCAGAATTGGCCAATTGGAAAAAAAATATGTACGGAAGCTTATTGAAGAAAATAATCCCTTAAAATGTAGAATTGGGCAAGTGGAAGCTAATGGCTCCATGAGAGAGCAAGAAACACTCAAACAAGTCAAAAAATGAAAAAAAAATAGAAGAAAATGTGAAATCTCTCATTGGAAGAAAAGTGAACTGGAAAAGAGATTGAGAAGAAATAATTTAAGAATTATTGGACTAACTAAAACCCACGACCAAAGAAAGAACCTAAGTATCATGTTTCCAGAAATTATCAAGTAAAACTGACTCAATATCTTAGATCCAGAAGGTAAAACAGAAATTGAAAGAATTAACTGATCATTTCCTGAAAGAGATCCCAAAATGAAAATCTCCCAGGAATATTATGGCCAAATTCCAGAGCTCTCAGATCAAGGTGAAAACATTGTAATCAACCAAAAAAAAAAGGAAAAGAAAAGAAAACAATTCAAATATCATTCAGTCACAGTCAGAATCACACATGATTTAGCAGCTTCCATGTTAAAGGTGCAGAGGGCTTGGAATATAATGTTCTGCAAGGCAAAGGCACTAGGAATACAACTAAGAATAACCTCTCCAGCAAACTGAATATAAGTTTTCAGGGGGGAAAATGGACATTTAATGAGAGGACTTTCAAGTTCAGAGAAATGACTTGATCAAGGTTGCACTAAGAAAGCTAGTATCTGGGTCAGAACTAGAACCCTTGTTTCCTCATCCCCAGTCCAGTTCAGCCTTTCAATAGATGTATTATGATATGAAATTTTTTTTTAATTTTTAATTTTTATGACTGATCTTTTACATTCCTTTTCTTTCTGAACACCCAAGTTCTTTCTCTTTTCCTTTGTCCTTGGATAATAATTTCTCATATTTACATAGAGCTTCATGTTATGTAGAAACATTTTTCCCCTACACCAAACCCAGGAGGTTGGTATTTAAATATAATTATCCCCATTTTATATATTGGGAACAGACTAAAAGAGATAAAGTGATGTGCATGAGATCATACTTCTACTTAAGGGACAGAGTTAGAAATGTGTGTAACCCAGAGCTTTTGATTCCAAATTCCGTGTTTTGTTTTTGTTTTATTTTTACCACACCTTCCTCTTGAATTTTGGACCCTTTAAATCATTTACCTTGGCCAAGTCCACTGAATATTGTTTAAAGGAGTCAGATGAGACAGAAATGTTGTGACTGGGTCAGGTGCCTGAGGTGATTTTTTGATGTCATCCTGTTCTCAGTTGAGGAGGTTATATTTGATTTCAGTGGCTCCTGCAATGGTCTGCCTACAAGCAAATGGGAGAAAGGTACTGCTTCTTTCTTGCTGACCAACTCACTTATGAAGAAAGCCCATCTTCCATCAGCTAAAAGAGTTGAGACTCATATTGGACTCATTTCCAAAGGAAGAGAATTCACTTTATTGTTTCTGTTGTGACCCCACAGTAGCTCTAACGGTGAATAAATTCTGCTCCTGACATGATTGTGGAACACTGTCATTGACTTCCAAATGAAAGGGACATTGTTTTTTAATTGTGGGTCAGGCAAGAGAGGATAGAGATTGGAAGTGCAGAAGGCCCTCTTGGGAGAATTCATCATGTGGTAGGGAAGTGATTCTAGGCAAGTGTTATTATTTTGATCTAATGGGGCCTTTTCCTTGCTCTGGCTGTGTGACTCAATCCAGCAAATTCCCTGCCAGGAAAATGAAAACAACCTCCGCTGCATGTTGCGATTATCCAGACAAGGCAGTATTTCCCATTGTTACCTTTATGACACAGATCTATCAAAATGAATCTCTTACTGAAATTGAATTTTAAAGAAGCCACATTTTTCTTTTTTGTGCTATTTAAGTAGGCAATGGACAGCGAGGGAGGTTGAGATTATTTGTGATAGAATAGCCATAATACTTCAGTGCCTCTGTGGTGCTTTATGGGGGAGATGTTGATGACTTTATTTCACTTGTCTTCAGTAGCCTTTATGGACAAGGTCAGGGTAGGAATTCTATCACTGTTTTATAGATAGGGAAACAAAGGCCTTGAGAAATGAAGTGGTTTCCTCAGCAGTGAAGACACGACAAGTGACAAAGCATTTTGTTTAATAACAGCTAGCATTTATACAGTGCCTTCAAGTTTGCAAAGTCCTTCACCTATTATACCATATGATCCATCTAACTATAATGTGAAGTAGGTTCTATTGTCCCATTTTACATATAAAGAACTCAGGCAGAGAGAGGTTAAGTGGGTTTCCAAGGGTCATACTGTTACTAAGTGTCTGAAGAAGAATTAGAACTCATATGTTCCTAACTTCAGACCTGGTACTCTACAGATTTTTCTGCTTGAGTAGAAAGAAATTATTCTGTGTGTAAAAGACAGATTTCTTCTTTTTTTGTCGAAGGAGACAAGAGCTCAGTTGCATTTAAAATGCACAGTTGCATACAGTGGACTTCAGAGCAATGTAAGAAGTGAGATGAAATGAAAAGTGTATAGAGTTAGGAGTCAGAAAACATCACTTCTAGTCCAGACTCTGTAACTGGCCATCTGTGTGACCCTGGGCAAGTCACTTTACATTTCTGATCTTATTTCCTCATCTGTTGGATGAGGGGGCTAGGTAAAAGGATTCTTTAGTGCCCTTCCAATTCTGAATGCCTTTCTTATGTCTTTCTGAATGTGTATACTTTCTTATTATTATAGGGAGAGAGATACTTGGGTATAATTCCCTCAGTGGATAAATTGAACATTTGGAAGTTATTAGCATAATAACAGAATGTATATGAAAAGCCTTGAATATTCCATCAGTCAGTCAACTAACATTTATTAAGCATGTACTATGTGCCAGGCACTGTGCTAAGTTCTAGGGATACAAAGAAAAGCAAAAGACAGTCCCTGCTCTCAGTGAGCTCACAGTCTAATGAAAGGGGACAATATTCAAACAATTTTATAAAAACAAGATATTTATAGAATAAATTGGAGGTAATCTTCAAGGGACAGTACTAAGATTAAAGAGGACTTCTTTCAGAATGTACAATGATTTAGCTGAACCTAGAGAGAAGCCAGGGAAGCTGGGAGGTAGAGACAACAGTATTACAGGGATAGGGAATAATCAATTAAAAATGCACAGAATTGGGAGATGAAGTTTCTTATTTGAAGAATAGCAAGAAGGCCAGTGTTACTGGATCTCAGAGTATCTGGAGCAGACTAAAGTGTAAGAAGAATAGAAAGGGAAAATAGGGGCGTGTTTTTTTAAGGACTTTAAAAGTCAGAGTATTTTATACTTGATCCTGGAGGCAATAGAGAGTCACTAAAGTTTATTGAATATTCAATTGAATTTAACTTTAAGTAAGCAAAACCAACAATAACAATAAAAATGCTTTTGCATACACATTACCCAATATGTAAAAAACACTGTTCTAAGCTGTAAAGTCAAAGATAAAAATGATACAATCTCTGACCATAAAGGGGGAGGGAAAAGAAGAAATACAAATAAATAAGAAAACATTCATAGTGATATATATATATATACATACATCTATCTATCTATATCTATATCTATATCTATATATAGATTTTTTTTAAAGTGAAGGATGTCCAAGATACAAAACCAGAATAACTACAAAACACCCACAAGCAAAACCTCAAAGAAAAACACAACTTGCCCACAAGATTAATTAGAATTCAAAGAAGAGATTATTTATTTAAAAATATTTAGCATTTTATTTTTCTCCAGTTACGTGCAAAAACAATTTTTAACATTTGTTTTTAAAACTCCAAGATCTAAATTCTCTACCTCCTTCCCTACCCCCACCCCTGCAACACTGAGAAGACAGGCAATTCAACATAGGTTATACATGAGTAGTGATGCAAAACATTTCCATAATAGTCAAGTTGTGAAAGAAAATATAGACCCCCCCCAAAAAATAAAAAGCAACCTCGATAAAAATAAAGAAAGTAAAAAATGTATACTTCAATCTGCATTCAGACACCATCAGTTCTTTCTCTGGGGATGGATAGCAATTTTTATCATAAGTCCTTCAGAATTGTCCTGGATCATTGTATTGCTGAAAATAGCTAAATCACTCTTACATCTTACAAAATTGCTGTTACTTGGTACACAGTGCATTTCACTTTGCATCAGGTCATATAAGTCTTTCCAGGTTTTTCTGAGAGCATACTGCTCATCATTTTTTATAACACAATAGTGTTTCATCATAATCATATACCACAATTGTTCAGCCATTCCCTAATTGATGAGCATCCCCTCAATTTCCAATTCTTTGCCACCAGAGACAAGCTGCTATAAATATTTTTTGCACATATAGGTCTTTTTCCTTTTTGATTTTATGTTTTTTGGGAAACAGACCTAGTGGTGATATTTCTAGCTCAAAGGGTATTCATGATTTTATATCCCTTTGGGCATATTTCCAAATTGCTCTACAGAATAGTTGAATCAGTTCAGAATTCCACCAACACTGCATTACTGTCTCATTTTCTCACACACCCTCCCACATCTGTCATTTTCCTTTTCTATCCTATTAGCCAATCTAATAGGTGTGACGTAGTACCTCAGAATTGTTTTAATTTGCATTTCTTCAATCAATAGTGAGTTAGAACATTTTGTCATGCAGCTATAGATAACTTTGATTACTTTGAATTATTCATATCCTTTGACCATTTATCAATTGGGAAATGACTCTTATTTTTATAAAGTTGACTTAGTTCTTTATATGCTTGAGAAATGAGGCCTTTATTAGAGAAACTTACTTCAAAAACAATTTTCCCCCCAATTACTATTGCTAAATGTATTTCTGTTCATCTCATTCCCAAATTTATTCTACTCTCTTTCTCTTTTATCCTGTCCCTCCTCAAAAGTGTTTTGCTTCTGACTATTACCTCCCACAATCTGCCCTTTCTTCTATTATCCCCCCTTTTCTTATTCCCTTCCTTTCCTACTTTCCTAAAGGGTAGGATAGATTTCTATACCCAATTGAACGTGTATATTATTCCCTGTTTGAGCCAATTCTGATGAGAGTAAGGTTCACTCCCTCCCCTTCATCCTTCACCTCTTCCCCTATACTGTAACAGCTTTTTTGGTCTCTTTTATGTGAGATAATTTACCCCATTCTACCTCTCCCTTTCCTTTGCTCCCAGCAATTCCTCCTTCACTCCTTCATTTTATTTTTTTAGCTATCATCCCTTTATATTCAACTCACACCTGTGCCCTCTGTCTATATATACTACTTCTATCTGCCCTAATAATGAAAAAGTTCCTATAAGTTACAAGTATAATCTTTCTATGTACCTAGTAATTTAACCTTATTAAATGCCTTATGATTTCCTTTTCCTTTTTACCTTTTTATGTGTCTCTTGAGTCCTGTGTTTTTTTTTTTTTGGTGAGGCAATTGGGGTTAAGTGACTTCCCTAGGGTCACACAGTTAGTGAGTGTTATGTATCTGAGGCCAGATTTGAACTTAGGTCCTCCTGAGTTCAGGCTGGTGCTCTATCCAGTGCACCACCTAGCTGCCCCAACTGTACCACCTAGCTGCCCTATTGAGTCCTATATTTGAAAGTCAAATTTTCTATTCAGCTCTGGTCTTTTCATCAAGAATGCTTGAAAGTCCTCTATTTCATTGAATGTCTATTTTTTCCCCTAAAGGATTATACTCAGCTTTTCTGGGTAGTGATTCTTGGTTTTAATCCTAGGTCCTTTGGCCTCCAGAAACATATTTTGAACCCTCTAATACTTTAATGTAGAAATTGCTATCTTGTGTTATCTTGACTGTGGCTCCACGATACTTGAATCGTTTCTTTTTGGCTGCTTGCAATATTATCTCCTTAACCTGGGAGCCCTGGAATTTGGCTATAATATTCCTGGCAGTTTTCATCTGTGATCTCTTTCAGAAGTTGACTGGTGGATTCTTTTAATTTTTATTTTACCTTCTTATTCTAGAATATCAGGACAGTTTTCCTTGATAATTTCTTGAAACGTAATGTATAGGCTTTTTTTTTTTTTGATCATGTCTTTCAGGTAGTCCAGTAATTTTTAAATTATCTCTTCTAGATTTATTTTCCAGGTCAGTTGTTTTTCCAATGAGATGTTTCACATTGTCTTCTATTTTTTTCAATATTTTGATTTCATTTGATTGTTTCTTGATTTCTCATAATGCCATTAACTTTCATTTGCTCAATTCTAACTTTTAAGGAATTATTTTCTTCAGTGAGCTTTTGTACCTCCTTTTTCATTTGTCCAATTCTACTTTTTAAGGAGTTTTTTATTCTTCCTGAATTTTTGTGCCTCTTTTTCCATTTGGCTAATTCTGCTTCTCCTCATTGACTTTTTGGTCCTCTTTTACCTTTTGGTCTAGTCTGCTTTTCAGGGTGTTATTTTCTTCAATACTGTTTTTTGTTTCTCCTTTACCAAGTTGTTGACTCTTTTTTTTCATTATTTTCTTGCATCACTTCCATTTTGCTTCCCAATTTCTCCTCTTCCTCTCTTACTTGATTTTCAAAATCCTTTTTGAGCTCTTCCACAGCTTAAGACCAATCCATATTTTTCTTGGAAGCTTGGGATGTAGGAAATTTGACTTTGTTATTTTCTTCTGAGTATGTGTTTTACTCTTCTTTGTCACCATGGTAACTTTCTGTGGTCAGAATGTTCTTTTCTGTTGTTTGCTCATTTTGCCAGATTATTTCTTGACTTTTAACTGTTTGATAAAATAGGGTTCTGCTTTCCAATTGGAGGGGACATTGTCTAAAGCTTTGAGAGTTTTGTGCAGCTGTTCTCAGAATTCCTTCTAGGTACCTATAAGTTTTCAGTTCTTCCAAGGTGGTATAATCTAAGGAAAGGTGTGTTTACTGCTCTCATGGCCCCCTCTCTTGTCTGTGATGACCACAAGCACTTTTTTTCTGCCTTGGAGCTGTGATGAAGGTTCCTGCTACACTGTAGCCACAATCTTTGCTATGCTACTGCTCCTCCTCACCCTGGGACTGCCACCCAGGACTGCAACCAGAATTCAAGTATGGACAAAGCAACAGAGTCCTGCCTCAGTGCTAGGAAAGAGATCCCTGTAATCTCCTTCTGACCAGTTGTTTCATCCGCTTACCATCTGTGGGCTGTGAGCTCTGGAAGTACCTGCTGCTGCTGATCCAGTGGCTCCCTAGGCCTCCTCCTGGTTTGCTGGGGCCCACTCTTCAGTGGACTGCATTCCTATCTCATCCTGGTGAAACAAACTTTTGCTGCTGACCTTCCAAATCGTCTTGGGCTCAAAAATTGTTTCACTCTATCTTTTTGTGCATTCTGCCACTCTAGAATTTGTTTAGAGTCATTATTTAAAGTTTGGAGGGGTTTGTAGGAGAGCTCAGATGAGTCCCTGCTTTTACTCTGCTATCTTGGCTCTGCCATCTTGGCTCTGCCTCACTTATTTAGTTGTTTTGAAGAGGTAAACACTATTATAAGTGAAATGAGAGTAAGAAGAATCAGAAAAAAAAAGAGCTATGGAGGGAGAGACTTAGAAAAAAAATAATAGATTAACAAAATATTTAAATAATTTTACCAAGTAAGCTACTCTCTCAAAAGTAGAATGGACCAAATAGAAACCAGTAACTTAATGAGGTAAGAAGAAATATTTTTAAAAATCCAAAGCCCAAAATATTTTTAGCAGTCCAAAGATGAAAACAAACAATATAGAAGACAATAGAATGTATCTGATATTAAAAAAAAATTTTGGAAAGCATATTAACAGAAAATAATTTAAGAATCATTAGACCACCTAAAATATATGATCACATCATGTCATATTTCAAGAAATCATGAAAGAAAATTGCTCAGATGTCTTAGAACCAGAGGACAAAGTGAAAATAGAATACAACAGTCAACTCCTGAAAGAAATACCAGAACGAAAACATTTAGGAACATCATAGTAAAAATCCAGTTTCTTACATCAAAGAAAAATAATACTGCAAATAGCCAGAAAGATTTCAAGTACCAAAGAAATTCTGTTAAGATCACACAAAATTTGGTAGTGGAGATCATGGAATATGATATTCCATAAAACAAAAGATATTGACTTAAAACAAAAAAATAACTTAACGTGCAAACCTGAGTATAATACTACAGGGGAAAGAATGAACCTTTACTGAAATAAAGTACTTCCAAGCATTCCTGATGAAAATACCAGGGCTGAATAATAACTTTGATTTTTATTGTGTTTTGATGATCTCAAAAGAAGAAAAAAGGAAGGGGAAATTATACATAAGGAGAGAAAAGGAATAGAAAGGGGACAGTTTATATTATAAGATAAGGGTAAGGTTCAAGTAGACGTCTATACAAACTAGAAAGGAATGCAGAATGTCATTTGAATCTCATTGATGGGGGGGCAGAATACATACACACACACACACAAACACATGCACACACACATGTATGCAAAACAAAATCAAGTGAAGAAATACATTCAATTCACCAGGGCAAAAAGAGAGAAAATGAAAAGGGAAGAAGGAGGATTAAGAGAGAGGATAGTTCTAAGGAAGGGTGAGTAATAAGCAAAACAAATCCTAATTTTAGAGGGGAAAATCATGAAGAGGGATTTAAAAGAAAGAATGTATAAGAATATGTGATTAGAGTCTGCATGAGGGGAAAGAAGAGAGAGGGGGAATGGAAACTGCTTGCATCGAGCATAGGTAATTGGTTCTTTGTATACTCCTGTTTTATGTGCCTTTGCTGTATAAAGAGGGGTCATGAAGAAAAGAGGGATAAAAAGAATAAGAGAACAAAATAGAGGAAAATATGTAAAATTTTTAAAAAGGTTTTGCATAAATACAATCAATGTTGCTAAAATTAGAAATTAAATAACTATGAAAAAATATTTATAAGTTTTTCTGATAAAGGTATGGCTTCTATGATGTAAGGAAATTATTCAAATATGTAAGTGATTCAAAAATAGATAAATGGTTAAAGGATATGAACAGATAATTTTCAAAAGAAGAAATGTATGAAAATATATCAACTGTATGAAAACATGACACTAAATCACTGATAATTAAAGAATTATAGGATGGAGAAAAAAGATACAGATAAAAATCATGACTGTGAATGTGAATGGGATAAACTCTCCCACACAACGGAAATGTATATCAGAGTAGATTAAAAACCATAATCTTACAATATATTGTTTAAAAATCTGGGAAGACTTATATGAACTGATGCTGAGTGAAATGAGTAGAACCAGGAAACCATTGTACACTGTAATAGTCATATTGTACGATGACTGACTTTGATAGACTAAGCTGTTTTCAGCAAAACAAAGATCTTAGACAACTCCAAAAAACTCACCGTGGAAAATGTTATCCACATCCAGAGAAAGAACTTTGGAGTCTGAATGAAGATGGAAGAACACTATTTGCTCTCCTTTTTTTTGTTGTTGTTTTGTTTTGTTTCTTCTTTCTCATGGTTCTTCCCATTAGTTCTAATTCTTCTTTACATTATGACTAATATGAAAATATGTTTAATATGAATGCCTAAGTAGATCCTTTATCAGATTGCACACTGTCTTGGGGAAGGCGGAAGAGAGGGAGGGGGAAAAATTAAAACTCAAAATCTTATAGAAGCAAATGTTGAAAACTAAAAATAAATCAATTAATTATATAAAAGAATGAGACTGCATAATGAAGACTAAGATGCAAAGTTTTGGACTCAGGAAATAGGGAATTATAATTTTTATTACTTTTAATTAACTTTACTTATGTGTTACAAGCATTTTGTTTTCCCTTTCTTTCTTTCTTTTTTTCCCCCTCCATTGATCATAGGGAGGTGGGAAGGAAGGAAAATAAGTGTTTTACAATATTAAAATCAAACAATATTCCTAACAATTAGAGATACCCCTAAGAGGAATGGACCACCATTGGAGGTGGGTAGATTGTGACATAGTGGAAAGAACACCAGACTTGGAGTCAAAAATACATGAAATTCTGCCTTAGACACTTACTAGTTTTGTGATTCTGGGGAAGTCACTTAACTTCTGTGATCCTCACTTTTCTCATTTGTAAAATGGAGATCATAATTTTATTTAACTCAAGATTGTTGTGCAGATCAAGTGAAATTATATAGATACATATACATATGTGTATATCACTTTGTAAACCTTAAAGTACTATATAAATGTTAGTTTTTCCACCACCACCACCACCATCACTATCAATACCATCTTAATGATCATTATTGAACTAAGTTTTTCATCAGACTCTGATAACAACTTGTCAGGGATGTTGCTGAAGACATTCATGTTTAGAAATTCATTGAACTAGATGACCTCAAAGATCCCTGCCAACCCTGAGTTCTTATGAATTATTTAGCAGAACTTTACACTGAGAATTTCAGCAGTAAGACCTGTTTCAAAGTATGTCTATAATGAATGTTTGCTGGATTGAATTGAATTGACTATTTGGAAAGGGACATAGAGGAAATCCACTATTTGGTTCTTGTGTCAAGTTGTTCGCTTCTACTTTGTAAAATGCTAAGGGTTTGTATATATGTTTGATAATTAGCTTCTGTTGATAATTGTTGTTTCTAATAAAAAATTTGACAATTTTTTTTAAATTTTCAAATGTATATGAAATGTTGGAACATACCTTTGCTATGTGCCACATGGCACAAAAAGATGAGAAATTTGTCAAAAGCTGAAGATAAATATGCCTAAATAGCTTGAGAATTTTCCTGATTTGAACTTCATTGAAGCCCTTTAGAAGATAAATGGAGCTAGGTTTAGAAAAATGGACTCTTTGTATCTTGTTAAAGATATGATTGATATCTGAGATGATGTGTCATTTCATGAAGAAGAATTTAAAAAATACATGTTAAAGTCTTATGAATTCAGTGCTTATTCATATAAAATAATTGATTGCTACCAAAAAACATATTGCATGTTAAAAGTTATTTAAAAGTTTAAAAAATAAGGTTTACTGTAAGCCTACACACTTATTTATTAATTATTTCACTTTGTCCCTGTTATTTTGAAAATTATTGTATATGAGGAATATTGTGGAGATAGAAATGCCAGGTTTTGGCAATGATCTAGTTATAACTCTGGTCCAATGCCAGAGTGGTACTAGCAACAATGTTAATGCTTCTGAGTTGCTTGAACTAAGGAAATTCTGGTCCTCAGACCACCCCTATCCCTGGGACATATTGACCGCATGGCCTGAGATAAACAGGTAGCTGTTGGAGTGGTGGGGGAACAGGAAACCAGATGGTCATGGTCATGATTACTAGATTGCCTTCATTTTGGATATCTTTGACTTCTCTACTATGCCCTCAATCAAGGCATTTTCTCTCTTTTCCCCTCTCACCTCATAGAGGGTTTTTTTTTATTTGAGGCAATTGGAGTTAAGTGACTTGCCCAGGGTCAGATAACTAGTAAGTATCTGAGGTCACATTTAAATTCAGGTCCTCCTGACTACAGGGCCAGTGCTCTCCACCTCAACAGGATTTTAGCTTTCTTTTGTGTGTTATCTTCCTCTGTTAGATTTTAAGAAAGACCTTAGCTTAAAAAGGCCAGCGTCTCCCTCTGCATCCAGGTCCATCTACAGTCATCTTGACCTATGTCTTGCCACCGGACTCCGATGACTCTGGAGGAGAGAATGAGGTTGATGACTCTGCACAGCTCTGTCTCACTTAAATTCAATTCACTTGAAGTCAAGACATAACCCTCCTGATGTCATTGGTCCCCTTTAATAATGAAGGATGAACAACAACAAGCTTCTTGAGGGTAAGTACTATCTTTTCTTACTGTATTTGCATGCCCAATGCTTGGCACAATGCTTAGTACATAGTGCTTAATAAATGTTTATTGATTATTATTGACTGACATGAACAGTTTTTTTTAATTGCTACCCAAATATTAGTCTCTTGAAGCAGTTAAATCTTGAGAATATTTCAAATACCTTAAAGGAAAAACTAGCTTGGCCTACATGTCAGATTTTTACTACTACCAGTATAATGTCCCTCCACAGAAATTTATTTTAATGTATCATAAAGGTATTGAGCCGTCTATGGGTATTTGAAGTCTATACCAGAAAAAAAATGTAAGTTCTGGCAAATACTACAAAGTTGAAAAAGATTCCAATACGGTGCCAGGGGCAGACTAAATCTGTCAACCTCGATAAGTATGGAGGGACTCATCATGAGAAATTTGAATACCTATTAATAAATTCTTTGACCATGAAAAGATGCCTCAGGTGCGTGAATTTTTAATAGAATCTTTATAATGCTTTTCAAGGACTTTTTATGATATCAGGGGCTTCTTTTACAAATTTATCAGTCTGGGTTTTTGTTTAGTGTAAATATAACACAGAGATAATAGTTGATGGCCAAAAGTTAATATGAAGAGAGATAAAATGTTGAGTTTCTTATAAATACATAAGTAGTTTCTGGTTATCTTTAAAAGGAAAAAAAAGAATGAAAATTCAAAGCCCATTTTGATGGAAATGGCTGATTTTAGTGTAATTTCTATCCCTTGAGATGTTGGAGCCTAGAGTATAAAAGCTAACAATAGCAGAGTACATGTGTATGTGCCTCTAATCACTGATGGCTCCATCAAAGAGAATTCAAGGCTGCTCACTTCAGTGGGAACAGGTTTCTATCTTTCTTATTCAAAGAGCAAAGCATGGGGATGACAGTATACTGGGACAGAAGTGAATACCTGCCTTCACCAAGAGAGTTTTTAAGTCCTAGATGTACTTAGCATTTCAAGTGGGTCTTACCCTAAAGCAAAGAAAAGATAATAATAATAGTAATATTAATAATAGTAATAACAATAAAAAGAAGCAGCTAAACTTGTAGCTGCATAGAAGGCAAAAAAGTCTTAAGCACAAAGACAAGACACAGCCATGGTTTTCTTTTAGGAAAACTTAATAGTATCATTAGTTCAGCAGCTTCTAGAATTTCTTGTTTTTCTATTTGGTGAATGGATTGTACAAAGCCTTTAGGATAGACTTGAGATCCAAGCTGAGAACATTTCCTGGTTGAAACTTTGAATTCTTGATTCTTCTGTCTAGCATCCTCTGAGTTAAAACCCCACACCTACCTCCAAGAAAAGTAATTTTAAAAAAGTTATAGAACTACTGAAAACTTTTTGAAATTTGAAAAGAAATTATGGAGAGGAACAAAATGTTCTTTCAGAAGTCCTTTGAGTAAAATCATGTCCACTCCATCTGCAGATTGGGACTCTATGCTATTTCCAAATCCAGTTTATTGAGGTGTTTCTTCCCAAATATAATAAGACTTCTTCACCATACTGAATTTATTGAGAGCATGATCAAAGAACTTGTCTTATTGCAATCTTTCTATTTTCCTTTCTGTGGTTGTGGTCAGCTCTTTGATGTGGGCTGAATAAAAAGTCCTTCCCACTTTCTGATGACTATAGCTTGCACTAAAATGTTTTTGGTGAACTGCATAAGGGTCCACAAGCACATTATCCAGATGATAATCAAACAATCAATAAATATTTATTAAATGTCCATTATGGGATAAGGAAGTAGAATATTACCAAATGGTTATTTCCATGAAATGAATCCATGTTCCACTTGATAGTCCAATTATGACTCCAGAGTATGTTGCGGACAGCCTCCAAGACAGTCTGCAGCTTTTGCCTCTGACTTATTTCTAGTTCTGTCACCTTAGACCACATTTATCTTATGGCCTACCAACCTTTCTAAAAGCTTCTGCAGGATCTGCTCATTATATAGGACCTCCTCAGGTTGCTTGATCACATTTCTCCTTTCCATCAGCATATCTTCAATACAGCAATTATACTTTTATTAATTGACTTGAAATTGGGAGTCTTCCCTGGAAGTGGGATCAATTATTGATATTCCTTATTCCCTTCAAGGATGGTGTCTTCAGGATGAATAGCCATTGTGGCAGGAGACATAAAGACAGTTAATGGAATTTTTGCCTTCTTCTTGAAAGTTATTCACCGCCTTTCCCTCCTAACCCCCTGGGCATAGTGGGACATTCAGCTTCCTTAGCTCTGATTCCTCCTTCTTGGCCAGTGCTTACATGGGATTAATGTAGCTCCAAAGAATCTTGAATACCAACACTAAGAAAAGTAAAAATTGTCTCTCTGACAAATTAATTAATGATTAGCCTCTTGTCAGGAGGCTAGATGTAACACTTCTTTGTTGAAGAATTAACAATTAAAAATCCTTTTTCATTCTCACTATAGTGGAACCATTTTTCTGAACCTAGATTGCATCATTCTCCTCACCCTTAAATTTGGTGATCCTCTGGTACCAACTCAAGTGTCTATCTGGGCCATGCATCTTGTCTTTCCTGCTTCTCTGCTTAGTACCACTTTTCTGTAACAATGAGTCCCAATGGGCAGCATATGCAGCCCAACACTTGTGGACCACCTGTTTTGGTTTAAAAAAAGTACATTGTATTGATGCTTTCTAACTTGTTATTATCATCTCTGGAATATGACACTGCCCTCTTCTGTGCCTCCAGATTGAACCCTCCCTATTTACAAACAAAAATATGCAAAAAAGATCAACACAGTGACTGAAGATGAAAAGATAAATAGTATTGTATTTCTATGCTCATTTGCAATGAAGAGTGAAGTATGCTTCATTAGTTGTTCTCTGAGATCATAATTGATTTTTCATTTATTCAAAGTTTAACTTCCCTTTAGTGCTCTTTTCTTTTTCATTTCTAAGGTTATTGTTTATATTGCTGTCTTGGTTCTTTATATTTCATTCTTTATCTGTTCATAACTACTCTTCCCATGTTTTTCTGAATTCATTTTTTTAATAACAAAATTTTTTCCATTACTTTCTTCTACCAGTTTTCCCAGCCTCCATGTCTGTTAGTATACACACATATATACACATGTAATATCAAACTTTTATCTATTATATCTGATTCAGTTGTTTCTCTGAAGTTTCTTTTTCTTATTCTATATTCTTTGGGTTTATTCATGTAAGATCATATAGTAAAAATTATCTATTTTGTCTTTTATAATCGTTGTTATCCCTTATTTGGTTAAGATTTCTTCCCTAGCTATGAAAGGTACCTGATCCCATTCTCTTTAAAAAAAAATAAGGATGAGTTTTTTTTTTTAGTATTCAGATAATGTATCTATTTTGCGGTTTATGGGGAAGATGTTGTTAACCTAAAACTAATTCCAGCCAAATTGCTTTCTGGTTTTCTCAGAAGTTCTTGTCAAATAGGGAACCTTCCACTACCTCCCACCCCTGCCTCCAGTAATTTATGCTGTTGGGTTTATAAAAAAGAGCATAGTTTTTGATTGCTTATTTCTTGTTATCTAATCCATTCCACTGATTTTCTTTTCCGTTTTTCTGTTTGTTTTCACCAATAACAGACAGTTTTGATGCTTACTGCTTTACAATATAGTTTGAAGTTTGATTTGTGGCAATATAATATCCTCATTGTACTTTTTTCCTTATTTCTTTTGTTCTAGTCCTTATGTTTCTCCAAATGAATTCTGTTATGATTAGCCAGTTCCACGAAGTATCCTTTTGGTAATATAATGTCAAGACAATAAATTATTTGTGGTATGATCAGATTCTTATTATACTGGCAAGCTTAACCATGAGTAGTGAGTATCTTTAGGTCTTCATTAATTTTAGTAAAGAAAATATATTAATTGTATTCTTGGAAATTTTACATGTATATTGATATTAAATTTAGGATGTTTTATATATTATCTAGTTATTTTGAATGGAATTCCTGCTATAATAATTTCTTCCTTTATAAAACTATAATTGTATTAAGATAACAATTTTTGAGGAATTATTGTTATTATCATTATTTTTTCTGCTTAAATAAAACTATTAATCAACTCAGTTCCCTCACTCTCTCTAGGGAAATTACCATATCATATCCTCTTAAAATAGGTAAAAACATTTCTCCTTTCTGATACACTGATTTATAGTCTCTTGCAATAATAGTCTCTTATTGTGATAGCTAGCATTTTTACAATAATGTAAAATAGTAATATGAAACTACACATCCTTGCTTTATGCCTATTACTAGTTTTTCTTCATTGAAAATATTACTAGTTCATAGTTTTATATGCATGCTTTTGTTCATTCTAAAGAACAGCCCTTCCATGACTGTCCACCTAGAATTTTTTTTAACATGAACAAATGCTGCAATTTATTATAAGCTTTTAAAAATATTTGCTAAATTAGATTTTTTGGGGGTATTAACAAAGTCCAAGACTTTTTTTTTAATCTTTAGTATGTTCCCTTTCTTTGGATACCTTGTAAATCTCTCCTTCTATATGCTCACAATTATATTACCTAACTGGTTGCTGAACTGGAAGAACTACACTTGTTCAATTGATCATTAAACATTTATTAAGGGCCAGAAACTCTGCTAGGCAAGTAAAGGTTATCAATCACTTAAAGAACAATTAATCTTTATGCTACAAAAATTATTTTCAAGAATAGACAGAAGGAATTAGCAAGTACCTTTTACAAAACCAATATGATTATACTATCAAAACCAGGGAAAGACAAAGCATATACAAGATAATTATTTATAATTTTCATTAATAAATATTGATCCAAAATTTTTAATGTTATTCTCACAAGAAAATCACAGAAATCTATTCAGAAAATAACTCATATTGATCATATTTTATTCATATCAGAGATCTAATACTTATTCAATGTTAGGAAACAATTAGCATAATTAATCATATAATGAACACATATAATCAAAGTGTATTGTTGTTTTACATTTCAAGTGAGAAGATGTGTTTTTTTGAGGCAGGAAGAGAGACAACTAGAATCACATCTTGTAATCTTGAGCTTCATTCAAGTGAACTCCAATCAAAATTTCTTTCATTCTCTCTCTCTCAAATTAGGTGTGGTGTTCAGTTTTTCTGGGTCAACAATCAATGAGAGAACTCTCATTTATGAGTCATATAAAGCTTGAAGTTGGCCTCTGAGTTCCTACATGGTCCACTGGAATCAGATAGAGAATATCTGTGAATGATGTGGAGAGTGGTGTATTAAAGGAATTTGATATGTTGACAAAAAAAAAATTCTTTCTCTTATGCACTCTCTCAACCTATGCTTCTCTCTCTCTCCTTTTAGATCATATGGGTTGGCCAAGCTCTGTGGCCCCTTTATGATACTACCAGAGAATCCTTGGAGAGATCGTTGTAGTTATATCTAATTTCCTTAATTAAAAAAGTAAAACTTGATCATAATCAGTAAAAAATTATGGTTTTCCCCCCTTCCCTTTACTCATTGAAAAAGAAAACCAAAACTTTTATATCAAATATAAATGGTTAATCAAAAGAAATTTTCATATTCATTATGTCCAAAACTCTGTGTCTCCTTCTATATCTTAAATCATCACACAACTATTAAGAGGTGGGCAGCATGCTTCATCCATCCTCATGAGAGATGCCCATTGCATTGATCAGAGTTTTTAATTCTTTCAAGGTTGTTTGTCTTTACAAAATGTTTTTAGTGCATAAATTACTCTCCTGGTTTTCCTCACTTCACCTTATATCAGTTCAACAAATCTTCTTTATGACTGGGTTAACTCTTAAAGTAGTACCTATAATTCTGGCTACAATGAAAGATTATTTCCTCTTTCAGAGGAAGTAAAAAGAGAATATGACAGGGTGGAAGTTCCAGGAGCAAAGAACCGGGGAGCTGGTCTGTGGTTTTTTTTTCTCCCCTCTAAGTATTATCTCATGATGAGTTTCTTTCAGTGTTCTTCTTCTTGTCATTGTTAGATTTGCCCCATTTGGGAAGGAATAGATATTTTCTGTCTTAACTAGAGGGGTTGGGTGGAAAGTCATGCCCAAACCTATGAGTCACTCTGTGATCTTTCTCAAGATTTCCTACTTTTGACCCTTGTCTTAGCAGATACTTTTTGGCCATCATTGTTTACCTTTCCTGTGAGTGGAGCCATTAGGAACTATTACATCGAAAAGGCAAGGGGTCATTCCAGGGAGGTCAGTTAAGATGAGAAAAGTAGGCACTAATGAGCTCTTGTCCTGAGGTATGTGATATTTGCTCCTTTCCCCGGCCCTCAGGGGCCTAATTGTAGACAAAAAATGGCAAGCGGCTTGTAATTGAATTCTGATGAGATGACTTCCCCACCTTATTCACACAATCAAACAAGGACAATTATAAAAACCAAATTGTGAAATGCATAGTTTGCTTTTGGCACCTTTTTCTTCCTTTCACTTCCCCATCCACTTTCCCAACTCAATACTTGTAACAGCTAAACTAAGCCCCCAATCTTTCTGGACTTACTTGTACTGTTTTGCTAACCTTATGGCAGTCCCTAATACCTAAGGCTGGTTTTTGCTTTTCTCTCTGCTATTGGCTTTTAATAGTGGCCTTCTAGAGACTGTGCTCATTATTCTGAGGGAGCTAGGTTGTTGTTTGTCCTTTGTTCTTGGAGAGGACCAATGATGTCAAGAGGGTGATGTTTGACTTACAAGTGAACTGGATTTAAATGGAATAGTGAAGAGAGGGCTGGTATCAGAGTCAGATTGAGCTTGAATTCTACCACAGACACCTTCTAAAGCTGTGACCTGGGGCAAGTCACTCAACCTCTCTCAGACTCAGTTTTTCTCATCTATAAAACAGACATCAAAGCAAACACCTATCTCACAGGGCTGTAAGGGTCAGAATAAAATGAGATAAAACATATAAAATGTCTCATAAACCTTAAAGTGCTATGTAAATGTTAGTTATTGTTATTACTTTCTAAGATTTGATAATAACTCTAGTACACCCCCTATCCAATTCTCTTGGTATTACTATGGAAATATAAGATACAAGAAGGTTTATTTTGTGGAGAATGAACCCTACCTAGATTTCCCAAGTGTATGTGTGGTGGCAATGGTGGTGGGTGTGAAAGATTAAGACCTGCCATGGTAAGTCAGTGAAGAAGAAATTTTGGCATGCACCTATATGAGTGGGGAAAGGAAGGAGCAGCATTTTGTGACATTCATGTTCCATGACATCAGGAAGGATTGTAGTATGCCTAGAATACTTCTCAGAACTCTTCCTTTAGGTAGCCAGATGTGTTTCCCAGTTCTGTATTTTCCAGATCCCTTGATATCATCTGGGAGTTGCCTTTGGTGCTGTTTCTCTAAGCAAATTCTTTCATTTGATGAAGTTCTATCTGCTCTTGCTACTGTTTTTCTATTGACCTGATACTACCCAGTGCTGAAGCTATCATATCCTGCTATAGGTGCTTCTTCTTCCTTTAGAGGCTATTATTATCCCTTTGTGATGCCATCTCAGGCAAATATATTTTGGGACTAATATTCCTTTTTTGTTAGTCAATCCTGGAGTGTACTTGGCTAATAACCCCAAAGGATACTCCCTCAAGGATCTTGCAATCTAATGGAGAATTTACAATCTAATGAATGTTTAGCAAAAATAAGACAAGACTAGCTTAAGGACATTATTTAGGAATAACTTTCTTTGCTTTTTATTTTTAATGAGCTTGGTTCCTCTTGCTGGGAAGCTCATACTGGAGATAAGACACTCAGTTACTAAGATTGGAGAGAACAAATCAGTTCATTTTGTGAAGGGAAAAAAAAAGCCAAGAAGGTTGTTTTTACCTAGGGCTATGTTGCTGATGCATGGGTATAATGGTTGCTTTTCTAAAAAGCTATAAAAAACCTTGTGGTATTGAATGGATGTTTGTAACAGAGAAAGACCTATAGCCAAAGATTTCAGCTGATGCCAGAATCTGAAAGCACTGAGAAGCTCCTCAGTTCTGGGTCGCTTGTGACATGCCTAATAGAGTGGAGACTATGTGTCAAGCAGAGGAGTATCTTGTCCAGTAAATCAATGCCCAGTAAAGTGAATATGCCCAGCAAAGCAAAGATTCAAGCATATGTGCTTGGACTCCAAATGCTACATGCTTTCCAAGGAGCCACACTGCCTCTCTGGCAGAGTTTGTATGTAGAGTGGAGACTAATAGAGAGAAGGCCCAGCAAGAGCAACACTGACATCATGAGGAAATAACAACGGCCCTGCAGAATTGGAGGCATGAGTTACCCCTCCCCCCATCCCCATACTTTTGCTCTGGACACATAGATTATATTTGTTTCCTCTCTATGCATGGCCCCCTTTCAACTAATGACATATACATACACACACACATAGATATTCATGTGTGTGTGCATATACATAGACATTTATAAACACACATGTATATATGTGTATGTATACACACAACATGCAAACAACTATGGGCAAACAAGCTATGCAGAAGATATATGACGTATAGCAGAGGGAAGGCATTAGTGTTAAAAGAGACCAGGAAAGACTTCTTGTAGAAGGAATTTTACCTGGAACTTGAGGAAAGTCAAGGAAGCCAGGAGTTAGAGCTGAAAAAGGTAAGTGGAAAAGAATTCTAAGCATGGAGAACAGCTGGGGAATATTGAAAATGCCCAGAATTGGGAGATGGAGTATCTTGTGCAAGGAATAGCAAATATGGCAGTGTCACTGGATCAAGTATGTGGAGGTAATAAAAGTATAAGTGAATTGTAAGGAAGGTGACAGGTTATGAAGGCTTTTGAAGCCAAAGGATTTTATATTGATTCTTGGAGGTGATGGGCAGTCATCAGAATTTATTGATTGTGGGAGAGGGCAGTGACATGGTCAGACCTGCACTTTAGGAAGATCCTTTGATAGCTGAGTGGAGAGGTGAGAGACTTGAGGCAAGATATTGCAATATGCTAGGCGTGAAGTGATAAGCTTCCTGCTAAGTAATGGCAGTCTCAGAGGAAAGGAGGTTTATGGAAAGATGTTATAAAGATTTAAACAATATTACTTGACAACTGATGAGATATAAGGGGGAATTATAGAGTGAGGAGTCAAAGATGACAACTAGTTGTGAATCTGAGGTCTGGGAGGATGTTGGTATCCCCAAGAGTAATAAGTATTTGAGTAAGTATGGAGGTTAGCAGAGAAATTATGGCTGAATAAGTAGATTTAAGAATCATCACAATCAAGATGATCATTGAATTCATGGAAGTTGAGTAGAGGGGGTGAAGAGAGCCCAGGATAGATTTCTGAGGAACATCAACAATAGGTTGAACTGATGAACATTCAGCAAAAGAGAATGAGAAGGAAAATAATTGGTCAGACAGGTAAGAGGAGAACCAGGAGAGAGTGTCACGGACCCCTAGAGAGAAGAGAGTATCAAAAAGATGAGGGTGATTGAGCATGCAAAAAACTTTGGAAAGGTCAAGAAGAGTGAAGATTAAGAAAACAACACTAAATCCAGCAATTAAGAGATCATTGTAACTTTGGAGAGAGTTTCAGTTGAATCATGGAATTAGAAGCCAGACTGAAAAGAGTTAAGATGATAGTAAGAATTGGAAGCATCTATTATAGATGACCTTTTTAAGGAGTATAGCCACAAAAGGAAGGAGAGATATGGAATGATAGCTAGCAGGAATGCATGGATCAGGTAAGGGATTTTTTGAGGTTAGAGGATACATAGGCATGTTTATAGGCAGCAGGGAAGTATTTAATAGAGCTGGAGAGATTAAAAATAAATGAGATGGGGGGATGACAGAGCAGACAATCTGTTGGAGGAGACAGGATGGAATGTGGTTACTTGTATGTATAAAGGGATTTGTCTTAGCAAGGATAGATCTCTTCATATGAAACCAGGGTGAAGGAGGAGATAGTGGCAAAAGGCATCTGAGTGATGTGGGATGAGGAGAGGAGAAGAGGGAGCTTTTGGCCAATGGCTTCAATTTTTGAATTGAAATATGAGGCAAAGTTCTCAAATGAGAGGGTTTGGTAGGGGGAGCTATAAGAGGATTGAGAAGGAAAGAAAAAGCTTTGAAAATTCACTGTGGTGAGTGGGATAGTGATTTGATTAAGAAAGTATGAAAGGATCCAGTTGAGATTATATAACATACATTTGTAATGGACATAATCAGAATGGTTTTAGGATTTTTTTTCTCCCAGTTCATTCAGCAGTTACAAGTAGGAGTAAAGGCAGTAGGTGGTGGGAGTAGTACAAAGCCAAATTTAGCAGGACAAGATAACCAATAGAATAGTAAGAAGAGTGTGTCCCAGGTTTATGGGAGAAATATTTTATTGTTTCTTTTCTTATGATGCCATTTCATCAAATGCATTTGCTTTGAATTATTTCCTCTGGCTGACTATTAAAGGAAAACATGTCAGTTGGTGCTTATGAGCCCTTAACTAATGAGTATTAGTGGAGGCGGAACTGGACCTACCATTCCTGGGGGACCTGTCCTGTGAATTGTGGTTTGCACAAGTAGAACATGTATATGGGAAGAACCACTTTTTCTGGTTATTTATTTTACTGTTCTGAGCAGATTAAAGGTGTTTATATTTGATTTGTTATTATTGATTTGTTGATGTGAAGCCTTTTGATTATGTCCAGAGAAGTTAGTAATTCAAAAAATTTGGGAGGAGGCATCCACTGCTGTTGGTGGAGTGAACTGAAGTTCTTTCATCTTTGGGAAAAAGGATTTGTGGGAAGAATACAGGAAAAGCTGGGACGTGAAAATTGTTTCTGTGGTACAGAGATATGAATAAAAGGAAGTACAAATAGCAGATGGTATTTGATGCCTTGTTTTGTCTAATGACAATATTTTTTCTTTGACCTGGGAGGTTTGGATCTTGACTCATTCTATATAACATTTATATAGCACTTCAAGCAAAACACTTTTATTATAATAATCAGATCATCACAATAATATTTTGAATTAGGTGCTAATATTATATCTCCATTTTATAGATAAGGAAACTGATGGCTAGAACCAGTACCAACCCCCTACCACAATTCTGGTATTCTACCTCCATCTTCTGGTGGCCCAACACAAGTTTTCGCCTCAGCCTCATCTCTTCTTCTTCCTCCTTTGTGGGGTCCAAAATTGTACAAACTGCAAGAAAAATCACTGAGGAAGAGATCCAAGGCAACAACACTTTATTAAAGGGTCCATAGCCCCCTCTAATGAAGTTGACCTCAGATCTTCCTCACCATCTGAGATGCCCATGGCCCCAGGATTTTTTAATAGGATTTTATACTCAAATATGCAAAAGAGGCATGGTAAAATACAGAATTCCACTTTTTAATAGACCTTGCTCTTGAGGGCCAAAAATTATGATAGGCAAGGCAAGAGTCATCTCTGGTGACCAAATGGTCATAAGATGGTCACAATATTGTCACTTGCTCATATTAGACAAGAGAGGGTAGTCCAGAGGGACGAAAATAAGTTGAGAACTTTCCAAAGAATCAAGGCATCCCCTCCATGCTGGATTTGAACATGGAATTTTAGTAAAGCAGGCTAGAGATATTTTTGGCAGCATTCTTGTGTTTGTGCAAGTGAGCTTCATAACTGATAAGCATGTAGTGAACATTACATTAAAGTTTGAGGCCTATTATAAAGGCCTACTAGAAGAACCTATCTTATCTAATTATCCCTGTAAGATTAATATAAAATATCAAACTGATTAATACTGATCAGAATAGAGTAGGGGTTCTAATGAATCATATCTCACAGCTGGCACATTTGCTGCCCTACAGTTGGCTTTGACATGTGCTATGTGTGGCCTTGATATCTATTAGGCCTAACCACCTATCAGAGATCATTTTGGTTTCGGTCCTTGTAGAGGACTCCTGACAAGATCTACTTTGGCGCTGTATATCTCAATTTCTCTAGGCAGTTCCTTGCCAGGAGCTGGTAATGTGTTTTGCTGAGGCCCTGACAGGCACTTCTGGGTATTAGAGCCTAGCTTTCTTCAACACTCTTAGAGAACTCTGGTGCATGGACTGCCTAGAGATGGAGCCCTCTGGTCTCTTTGCTTTGTGACCTATTGAGAACTGACTTTGTCCCTTGCTGTAACTCAGGAAATCCAGGGTTGAGATTCTATTGGCTTTAGAACCTGTTTACAAGGGAGGTGGGGTGGCATCTTTGGTGTGGCTTCAGGCTGTTGGTCACCTTCTAGAATAATCCTAGCCCGAATGGAAGAGCTTAATGGTGTTCTCCTTTGATTTTATTCATCACTGCTTCATTTGGTGCCCTTTAATTCTTTACTGGGGCATTTTTCATGGGAGCAGGGCTCATCAAAGTCCTTTCCTCTCATCTACTTAACTGGAAATACCAAATGCCTTCTCAAAAACACACTACCACAGTGTACATCTAACCTAGCTCTTCAGAAATGAGAATACAGGTAAACTAGATATTAGAGCATGTTTTCAATACATTTCGTGTGGCGTTTATCAGAATTTTCTTTCAACTACTTGGCATTATTAATCTTGCAGAATTTATTCGTTCTTTTGAACAGTATTCTTGAAGCACATTTTTTTCTATCATTCTTGTATTTGATGAGCAGCGGCCCAATGCAGAGGACATGAGTTGAATCTGGGAGTGAAAATGGCCTGGATTTAAATGCTGCCTTGGAAACATATTAACTTTTGACCATGATCAAGTTACTAAATTTCTCACTTAACCTCTAGTACTCTTGAATTTTAGGTGAACTGTAATTATGGAGGGAGTTCCCATGGCAGTATGCTCCCTACACTGACAAAATCATGTTAAGACAAAACCAAAACATCTATTTGATAAAATAAATCCATTTGGGTCAGTCTAAAAGCTGCCAGGTGCCAAAATGCTAATGGAGCACTTAGATTCCTTTGAAGAGTAAAAGCTATACCATAATTGGGTTTATAATTGGCATTAACCCCCAAAAAAGGAGTTCCCCAGGTGGTAAAAACTTCATTGGACAGCGTAATGTCATGGGAGGAGTACTGCCTTTATAATAAAAAGATTTGACTGTCAGAATGGTGATGCTTGCTACCTCTGTGATCTTATGAAGGTCACTTATCCCTCAGACCTCAGTTTCCACATCTGTATAACATGTAGTATGTTATTCAGTCATATTAGACTCTTGGTGACTCCATGGAGCATATGTCCATGAGATTTTCATGGCAAATATACTGAAATAGTTTGCCATTTCCTTCTCCAGTGGATTAAGGCAAGCAGATGTTAAGTCACTTGCCTAGAGTCACACAGATAGTAAATGTCTGAGGCCGGATATGAACTCTGGTCTTCCTGACTCTCAGCCCAGTGCTCTATCTACTGAGTCACCTAGTTGCCTCCTTCTAAGGTACGTAGTAGGCATTTAATAAATGCTAGTTAATTGACTAACTGTATGATGGAGAGGTTCACCCTTTTCAGTTCTAGATCAATCATCCTTGTGTGGTTTGTCCTTTGTTCTTGAAGAGGACCATGATATCAGGAAGATGATGCCATAAGGACTTTGCACAGCCCTCCCAATTTACTTGAAAGTCAGTGATCCTATGAATTCAAACAATTACTCCTTCAAACACATGATATAGAAAGAAAGGCACCATCTATATGGGAATTTTGCTGATTTGTCCCTGAAGAGTCAAAGCAATTCCCACAAATATCCCAATTGCTCCCATGTCATAGCTTGGGACTTGAGAAAACTTCCTTTCTTCAAATATGAATACATAAAATAATTTCCATTTGTAATGCAGTTTCATCTGCATTATCTCATGTGATCCTTGCAACAATCCTGTGAGGTATGTGGGACAGACGGCATTATGCCCTTATTTTATGAGAAAACTGAGGCTCAAAGAGAAGTGAATTGTTCCAAGGAACACAAATAGTAGGCAGAACATCATTAGGTCATAGGTTTAGGGTTGGAAAAGACCTTAGAAACCAAACAATTCAAGTGTCCTTAATCGAGTATTAACATAGCCCAAAGGGCAACATGAGTAGATATCAGGGACTCTACAAACTTGGATGGAACAAAAACAACAACAACAAACATACATTTTCTCTAATATCTCACTGAAATTTAGAATTTTAACTATTAAAAAAAAAAACATTTTCAGGGCAGCTAGGTGGCACAGTGGGTAGAGCACTGGCCCTGAAGTCAGAAAGACCTGAGTTCAAATCCGGCCTCAGACCAAACACTTGACACTTAGCTTTGTGACCCTGGGCAAGTCACTTAACCCCAATTGCCTTAAAAAAATCCGGAGGGGTCCATAGGCTTTACTAAGACTGCCACAGGGTTTAATGATACAAAAAATAGTTAAAGAACCCTGTTTTAGACAGTATCCTACTGGGTCCACCTGGGGTGACTTTGGACTTAATACTTGTTTTTTGATTCCAACACAGCTCTTGCTTCTATTATCCTAAGCTCAAAGTTTCAAAATACCAAGCCAGTGATATAGTGATTTGAAAAATGATTGTACTTCAGAGCGCCACAAGAATGATCTAGGCCCTAATTATATGATGAGAACAAATAGAAGTAGCATTTTTTTTTTTTTGTAAATGAGGAAGTGCGGAAAGACAAGAAAGAAGATGGATGGGTTTTTAATTGGTTGGCAGGAGAGAGGGTAAGAGGGACGAGCAGTCAACACATGCCATTTATACTCTGCCAACTCCTCTGGAGTGTACACCAAACAGCAACTAGAGTGTGAGATGACAGGTTGATTTATCAGCTAGGGTAACTTTAGGCTATGCTAGGTAAAAAGAACTTGGGTTCCTGGGCCTCTTGTCAAGGATTCATTCACCTTTTGTTAGTGGTCTAACCAAAAACAGAATTTTGTAACAAAAACACTCAGTACATCTTTTTCTTTTTCTTCCTTTTGCTGATATACAGGAGGTTCCCACCATATCTTTCTCCTCTGTTGAAAATAAGATCATTCTAACTAAAATGAGATAGGCTGGCTGCTCATGATTTCTCCTGGGTTTCTCAGCCCTTCAGTAGGATTCTGCCAATGAGGATGCGATTAGTGTAGCCTAGAAAAGGAAGAACAGCACACTGAGCTCTGTTAGTCAATATTTCCTTTGGGAAGAGATAGGAAGGAGGAAATAAATATTTATATAGAAGCTACTATGTGCCAGGCTCTGTGTTAAGATTTTTTTTTTTTTACAAATATTATAGCATTTGATCCTTACAACAATGCAGATGATATTATTTTCCTCACTGCAGAGTTGAAACTGAGGCAGACAAGGGCTAAGCGACTTGCCCAGAGTGACGGCTTGTGTCTGGGCCAGATTTGAACTTAGGTCTTCCTGAATCCAGGCCCAGTGGTCTATCCATTGTACCAGCAGCTGTCTTTGGTTTATCAACCAAAATATGTAACAGAATGTTGTTTCTAGGGGAGCCATATCTCATACCTGCCATTGTTCCTTGGGAAAGGGAATAATGGAACAATGTATGTTGTAGACTTCTATTTGCCTGGTGTTAGTAACTGTAATACCCACTAGAGCATAGGATTATAGATTTTGAGCTAGAAGGGAGATCAGGAGACATCTGATTCACTCCCTCCCACCTCATTTTGCAGAAAAGAAAGGGATTTATGTGACTTATCCAAGGTCACTTAAGAAAATGTCAGAGGTCCAATCAGCATTTATTTTCCATCTGTCTCTGTCTTTCCCTGTTACTCTCCCCTTTCTATCTCCCTCTTTCTTCTCTTCTCTTTGTTTCAACCATCTCCCTCTCCCATCTCTCTCATACTGTCCCATAGATTGACTCCAGAGCAAATAAATCAGAAAAGACAGCCCACAAGAAGTGACAGGGCTTTGTTTACAGCATAATGAGACAGAAATCTGTCTCCAGCAAATGCCTGCTCCGTTTCTTAGTCAGTATCAGCGATTCCATAGAAAAAGTGTCTTCCTGCTGAGAGAAAGCTCTGTAATGCAACTAGCAAATGTTTGTAGCTCCTTATCTCCCACATGCTTTTTGCACTCCTGTCCACAAACAAACCACCCTCCAAATAACACGTTTGCATCAGCGCCAGAGGGAGCTTAAATGATGGTGTGTGCCTTTGCAGTCACTGTGGATTTTGAATAAAATAGGTTATGCTGGAGCACAAGGTAGGTTAGTGGTGCTCATGTTTAAAGTAACCTTGAGAACAAGATTGCTCTCTCAGATGAACACGGTTCTCTGGTAGCTCAAGCATTTCAATATATTAAGCAAAGACAACATTTTTTCCTCTTCAGTTTTGTCAATTTATTTTTTAAATAGTATTTTTTCCCAATCACATGTCAAAACAATTTTTAGCCTTCATTTTTACAAGATTTTGAATTCCAATTTTTTCTCCCTCCTTTCCTCCCTTCCCCTCATAAAATGGTAGGCAATTTGATATAGGTTATACATGTGCTATCATGTGAAACATATTTCCATTAGTCACAGTTGTGAAAGGAGAAACAGATCAAAAGGAAAAAAAAACAATGAAAAAGAATAAAGTAAGCGAAAAAAAGTATGCTTCAATCTGAATTCACAGTCTTTTATCTGGATGTAGATAGCGTTTTCCACCATAAATCCTTTGTACTTGTCTCGGATCATTGTGTTGTTCAGAAGAGCTAAGTCATTCATAGTTGATCATCACACACTGTCGCTGATATGATGTATAATGTTTTCCTGGCTCTACCCATTTCACTTTGCATCAGTTCATGCAAGTCTTTCTAGGTTTTTCTGAAATCTGCCTGTTTTTTATTTCTTATTGCACAATGGTATTCCATTACATTCATATACCAAAGCTTATCCATCCATTTCCCAATTGATAGGAATCTCCTCAATTTCCAATATTTTGCCACCACAAAAAGAACTGTTATAAATATTTTTGCACATGTAGATCCTTTCCTCGTTTTTATGATCTCTTTGAGATACAGACATAATAGTGTTATTGCTGAATCAAAGGGTATACAGAGTTTAGTTGCCCTTTGGACATATTTTCAAATTACTCTCCAAAATGGTTAGATCAGTTCACAACTCCATCAACAATGCATTAGTGTCCCAGTTTCCTCACATACTCATCAACATTTGTCATTTTTCCTTTTTTTGTCATATTAGCCAATCTGATAGGGGTGAGGTGGTACCTCAGAGTTGTTTTAATTTGCATTTCTCTAACCAAAAGTGATTTTGAGCATTTCTTCATATGCTTATATATGACTTTTATTTCTTCATCTGAAAATTGACAGTTCATATCCTTTGACCATTTATCAATTGGGGAATAGCTTGCAGTCTTATAAATTTGACTCTGTTCTCTATATATTTGAGAAATGAGGCCTTTATCTTGCTGTAAAGATTGTTTTCCAGCTTTCAGCTTTCCTTCTAATCTTGGTTGCATTGATTTTGTTTGCACAAGAGCTTTTAAGTATAATCAAAATTATCTATTTTACATTTTATAACTCTCTTTTGTTTGGTCATGAACCTATAATTCACTTAATATCACCTTTAAATATTTGGATGCTGTACCACTTAGTGCATATGTGTTTAATACTGGTATTACTTCATTGTCTATGGTACCTTTTAGCAAGATGTAGTTTCCTTCCTTATCTCTTTTTATTAGGTCTATGTTTGCTTTTGCTTTGTCTGAGATCACAATTGCTACCCCTGCCTTTTCTTTTTTCACTTAAGCTGAAGCTTAATAATTCTGCTCCAGTTTCTTACCTTTACTCTGTGTGTGTCTCTTGAAACAACATGTTGTAGGATTGTGGAGTTTTTTTTAAATTTTCTTTTCGCTTTTTTTTGTTTTTGCTTTTTTAAAAAATTTATTTAATTTTTAATTAATTTATTTTTAGTTTTCAACATTCACTTCCACAAGATTTTTCATTCCAATTTTTTTCCCCATCTTTCCACTCCTCCCACCCCAAGACAGTGTGCATTCTGAATACCCCTTCCACTGATCTGCCTTCCCTTTTACCACCCACACCCTTCTCTTATCTTTTTCCCCTTCTATTTTCCTGCGGGAGAGGATAGATTTCTATACTCCATTGCCTAAATATCCTATTTCCCAGTTGCATGTAAAAACAAATTTTAACATTTGTTTTTAAAACTTTGCATTCCAAATTCTCTCCCTTCCTCCCTCCCCACCCACCTTCATTGAGAAGGCAAGCAACTCGATACAGGTTATATATGTGTAGTGATGCAAAACACTTCCACAATAGCCATGTTGTGAAAAACTAACTATATTTCCTTTCATCCTATCCCACCCTCCCATTTATTCTATTCTCTCCTTTGACCCTGTCCCTCCTCAAAAGTGTTTACTTCTGATTACCCCATCCTCCAATTTGCCCTTTCTTCTATCATCCACCCTCTTATCCCTTTCCCTCCTATTTTCCTGTAGAGTAAGATAGATTTCCACACCCAATTGAGTGTGTATGTTATTCCCTCCCTAAGCCAAATCCAAGGAGAGTAATATTCATTCATTCCCTCTCACCTCCCCCTTTTACCCTACACAGTAAAAGCTTTTTCTTCTCTCTTGTATGTGAGATAATTTATCCCTTTCTACCTCTCCCTTTCTCCTTCTTCCAGTACAATCGTCTCTCATCCTTTAATTTTATTTTTTAGATATCATCCCTTCATATTCAATTCACCCTGTGCCCTCTGTCTATATATATTCTTTCCTACTACCTTAATACTGAGAAAGGTCTCATGAATCACAAATATCATCTTTCTATGTAGGAATGTAAACAGTTCAACTTTAATAAGTCCCTTATGATTTCTTTTTCCTATTTACCTTTTTATGCTTCTCTTGAGTCTTGTATTTGAAAATCAAATTTTCTATTTAACTCTGGTCTTTTCATTAAGAATGCTTGAAAGTCCTCTGTTTCATTGAATGTCCATTTTTCCCCCTGAAGGATTATACTTAGTTTTGCTGGTTAGAAGATTCTTGATTGTAATCCTAGTTCCTTTGACCTCTGTAATATCATATTCCAAGTCTGCCAGTCCCTTAATGTAGAAGCTGCTAAATCTTGTGTTATCCTGATTATGTTTCCACAATACTTAAATTGTTTCTTTTTGACTTCTTGCAATACTTTTTCCTTGACCTGAGAACTCTGGAATTTGGCTATAATATTCCTAGGAGTTTTCCTTTGGGGATCTCTTTCAAGAGGTGATTGGTGGATTCTTTCAATTTCTATTTTACCTTCTGGTTCTAGAATAACAGGGCAGTTTTCCTTGATAACTTCTTGAAAGATGTTGTCTAGGCTCTTTTGTTGATCATGGTTTTCAGGTAGTTCAATAATTTTAAAATTATCTCTCCTGGATCTATTTTCCAGATCATTTGTTTTTCCAATGAGATATTTCACCCTGTCTTCTATTTTTTCATTTTTCTGGTTTTCTTTTGTAGTTTCTTGATTTCTCATAAAGTCATCAGTTTCCATTTTTTCCATTCTAATTTTTAAGGAAGTATTTTCTTCAATGAGCTTTTGGACTTCCTTTTCTATTTGGCCAATTCTGCTTTTTAAGGTATTCTTCTCCACATTGGCTTTTTGGACCCTTTTGCCATTTGGGTTAGGCTATTTTTTTAAGGTATTATTTTCTTCAGTATTTTTTGGATTCTTCTTTAGCAAGCTATTGAATTGTTTTTCATGATTTTCTTCCATCACTCTCATTTCTCTTCCCAGTTTTTCTTCTACTTCTCTTACTTGCTTCTAAAAATCCTTTTTGAGCTCTTCTATGGCCTGGGATTGATTCATATTTTTCTTGGAAGCTTTGGATGTAGGAGCTTTGACTTTGTTGTCTCCTTCTAGTTGTATGTTTTGATCTTCTTTGTCACCAAAGTAAGACTCTGTGGTCTGACTTTTTTGCACTGCTTGCTCATGTTCCCAGCCAATTACTTGACTATTAATTTCTTTGTTAAGGTAAGGGTCTGCTTCCAGTGTGGAGAATGTACTGTCCCAAACTTCAGCAGTTTTGTGCAGCTATTTTCAGAGATACTTCAAGGGACCTATACATTTTCAGTTCTTCCAAGTTGGTATGATTAAAGGTGAGGTGTTTACTCTTTTCCTGGCCTGTGCTCTGGTCTATGAGTGACCACAAGCACTCTTTTCTACCTTGCACCTGTGAGAAGGATTTCTTCTCCACCTTTTTTACAAGCTTTACCACATCAGTGCTCCTCTTCGCCTCAGGACCGTTATCCATGACTGGGACTCAGATCTAAACACAGGGCAAGCAAGAGAATCCTGCATTAGCACCAGCAAAGAGATCCCTGCAATCCCCCCCTGATCAGCCACTGGATCCCCACCCTGTCTATGGGCTGACAACTCTGGAAGCACCCACCTCCCTGGGGCTGCCCCAGGACTGGGGCCAGACTGATCTCCTCTCTCACCAAGGTCCAACTTCTAAATTGTCTGATGTTTGTGGGTTGAGAAGTCAGGAAACCACCACAGCTTTCCTTGATTCAGTCCCCTGAGGCCTGCTCCACGTTCACTGAGGCCCCATCTTTGCCTGTGCAGCCCATCCTGAACTCAGGACTGTGGTTTTTGATCCACTCTGCTATCCACTTCCATTTTATGGGAGAGTTCATCCCATTCACGTTCACATTTATGATTACTAAATGTGTATTTCCCTCCATCCTCTTTTTCCTCCTCTTTTTTTCACCTTTTTCCTCTTCACCAGTATTTTGCTTCTGTCTACAACCTCCCCCAATCAGTCCTGCCTTCTGTCATCCATCCCCCACCTTTACTTAACCTCATTCACTCATACTTCCCTGTCAAGTAACATAGATTTGTATTTTTCAACTGACTATGTATATGATTCCCCCTTTAAGCCACTACTGATGAGAATAAGGTTCAGCTGATGCCATAGACCACCCTCCCATCCTCTCCTCCATTGCAATAGGTCTTTTGTGCCTCTTCATGTGAAATAATCTACCCTACTCTACCTCTCCCTTCCTTCTGCACCCAATATATTCCTTTTTCTCATCCCTTGTTTTTTTATGTCATTCCCTCAAATTCACCTTACACCTGTACCCTCTGTCTATATATATTCCTTCTAGCTGTACTAATAGTGGTACAACTTTTAAGAATTACAGGTATCATCTTCCCATGTAGGGATATAGTTTATCTTTATTGAATTTCTTATGTATTCTTTTCCTTTGTTATCTGTCAATGCCTTTTTAGGTATTGATATTAGAGATCAAATTTTCAGTTTAATTCTCATCTTCTCCTTGTGAAAGTTTGAAACCTTTCTATTTCATTGATCATTTTTCCTTTGATGTATTATGTTTAATTTAGCTGGGAAGGTGATTCTTGGTTGTGTCCCTACTTCCTTTGCCTTCCAGAATATCATGTTCCATGACCACCAATCCTTTAATGTTGCAGCTGCTAAGTCCTATGTAATCCTGATTGTGGATCCCTGATATTTTAATTCTTTCTTTCTGGCCACTTGTAGTATTTTTTCCTTGAACTGATAGTTCAAAAATTTGGCTATAATGTTCCTTGGAGGGCTTTTTTTTTGGAGGGATTTCTTTTCTGAGGTGATTGGAAGACTCTTTCAATTTCTATTTTGCCCTCTGGTTCCAGAATATTGGGGCATTTTGCTTCAATAATTTCTTGAAAGATGTTGTCTAGGTCTTTTAGATTATGACTTTCAGGTAGTCCAATGATTCTGACATTTTCTCTCCTGGATCTATTTTCCAGGTCAGTTGTTTTTACCATGAAGTATTGTGCATTTTCTCCTATATTTTCATCTTTTTGAATTTGTTTGATTCTTGATGTCTCCTAGAGTCATTAGCTTCCAATTGCAGAATTCTAACTTTTAAGAAATTGTTTTCCTCAGTCAGCTTTTGTACTTCCTTTTCCATTTGGTCAATTGTATTTTTAAGGAGCTGTTTTCTTCAGTGGATTTTGGTATTTCCTTTGCCATTTGGCCAATTCAACTTTTTAAGCATTTTTTTTCTTTTTCCCAACTGTTGAATCTTTTTTCATAATTTTCTCTCATTTCTTTTCCCCATTTTTCTTCTACCTCTCTTATTTGATTTTAAGCTCTTCGATGAGTTCTTTCTGGGC
The DNA here is from genome assembly GCF_900497805.2 of Vombatus ursinus. Classification (NCBI taxonomy): domain Eukaryota; kingdom Metazoa; phylum Chordata; class Mammalia; order Diprotodontia; family Vombatidae; genus Vombatus; species Vombatus ursinus. The sequence continues at coordinate 12,790,893 of NW_020954575.1, read as the reverse complement.
TTGATACCACTTCCCATTTTGCTTTGTGTTTTTTTTTCAAATTGTATTATTTATTAATTAAAATTTACATCCTAGTCATGTGTGCTGAATCAGAAGAAACCATCTAGGTGCTGCTTGTCACATAATTTGGATTTCTTCCCTTCACCAAACATGGTCCCCCCGCTTTGTGGTTTTGCCTGTAGTTGTTTTGACATTGTTATCCTCTTCTGAGTTTGTGTTTTGGTCTTTCCTGTCACCATAATAACTTTCTGTGGTCAGATTCTTTGTTGTCATTGTTATTGTTGTTTTGGTTGTTTTTTACTCATCTTTTTTGTCCTTTTCCCTTTCTTTTAAATTTGATCTCTGTTCCTGGGGTGGAAGGGGCACTGCTTCAGACTTCTTCTCTCAGGGGCTGCAGGCCCTGGCTGTTTACCTGGTACTGCACTGATGTTGCCCTGATGTCTACAGGGGACCCTGGTGTTTGGTGCTGTACTCAGGGGGTGAGATGGGGATGGCTCATGCTGCTAGAAGCCTTAGGGGTCTGTCATCTTACCTGCTGCTGAGCCAGGGTCCTAGTCCTGGTTTCTTGCATGGGCTGAACCTGGTAGGGTGTTTCTGCATTTCCCCAGGGGTACACTGAAGCATGTGGAGGTCTGGACTCTGGAGGTTGCCTGTTTGCCCAGGGCTGCACTGGTGCATGGTGGTTCTCAAAGCTGGAGTCTGTCAGTTCCTATGGCTATGTTGAGGCACATCGTGGGTCCTGGTGTTTGTGTTTGCCTGCTGCACTGCACAAGGGGCTCAGAATCTTCTGCTGGCTTGCTGAGATGCTTCCTGTCTTGGACTATGTTCTTCCTTTCCCCAAATGAGGCAGACTTTTCTTGCCAATCTTCTAATTTTCTTGGGCTAAAAGATTGTTTCATCTCATTTTTTTGCTGGTTCTGCTCTTCCAGGATTTGTTTGGGGGCATTGTTTTATGGTTGTTTGGAGGTGAATAAGGAAGAGTTATTGTGATTTACTGCTTATGCTGCCATCATGGCTCACAGATGTTGTTGTCAATTTCTTTTACCATGGCAAAGTTATTTCTTTCAGAATCTCAGTGCTAGGTTTCTCTTTTTATGTCTTTGGCTTTCCCTGCTTTTCTTTGGATGTTAAGTAGCCAAGTGAGAGATTTCACTTCTGGTTCCCATTGAAATCAGTATTCTTACTATTTTGGCATTAAATAAATGTACATATCAATCAATCAACAAGTATTTATTAAAAGACTAGAATGTTTCAGGCACTGTACTAGGTACTTGGAATATAAAGATTGAAACCAAATAGTTATTGGACTCAAAGAACTTATATTGTATACATTATATTAGATTAGAATATACATTCTATTCTATTGACAGCATACACATATAGTTAGAGGCAAAACATATAGAAATATATATGGAAGACTTGGCCCATCAAGTTCAATCAATCAATCAATCAATCAATAAATAAATATTTATTGTGTCTACTATGTGCCAGGCACTGTGCTAAGTGCTGAGGATACAAAAGACAACCCCTGCCCTCAAGGAGCATACAGTCTAATGGAGGAGACAACATGCATACAAATATATACAAAGGAAAGTATATACAGAATAAACAGGAAATAATTAACAAAGGGAAGACATTAAAATTAAAAGCAATTGGAGAAGGCTTCCTGTAGAAGCTGGAATTTTAGTTGACACTTAAAGAAAATGAGGGAGATCAGTATTTAGAGCAGAGGAGGGAGAAAATTACAGGCATGAGAGACAGCCAGAGAAAATATCCAGAGCTGAGACATGGAGAATCCTGTTTGTGGAACTGCCAGGAGGCCAGTGTCACTGGATCAAAGAGAACATGTTATTGAATAAAAAGTAACAGGACTAGAAAGGTAGAAGGAGGCTAGGTCATGAAGGGCATTGAATGCCAAACAGAACATTGTGTATTTTATCTTTAGGGCAAGAGGAAGTCACTGGAGTTTACTGAGTGGGGAGGAGTGTATGTAACATGGTTCGGTCTGTTCTTTAGGAAAATCACTTTAGTGGGTGAATGGAGAATATTTTGGAACAGAGTGAGAGTAGATACAAGAGGACTTACGAAAAGGCTATTGTAATTGTCCAGGAGTAAAATGATGAGGGCCTGCACTACAGTGCTGGCAGTTGTCAGATGAGAGAAAGAGGGTATGTTTAAGAGATGTTACAAAGGTGAAAGCAACAGGCCTTGGCAACATATTAGATATCGAGTGGGTGAGAGATAGTGAGGTGTTCAGTATGACTCCTAGGTACTGAGCCTGAGAAACTAGGAGGGTGACGTTGTCCTCTACAGTGACAAGGAAGTTATGGAGAAAAGAATTTAGAGGGAAAGATAATTAGCTCTGTTTTGGAAATATTGAGTTTATGTCTACTAGACATCCAATTTTTTTTGTATGATAAATCTTTTTTTTATTAATTTATTTTGATTTATCAACAAACACTTCCATAAGCTTTTGAGTTTTAAATTTTTCACCCCTTCCCTTCCTGCCTCACTCCCCAAGATGGTACACAATCTGATATAGGCTATACATATACATTCCTATTAAACACATTTTCACATTAGTTATGTTGTAAAGAAGAATTAGAACCAATAGGAGGAATCACAAGAAAGAGAAAACAAAACAAAACAGAAGAAAATAATGGCAAATAGTATGCTTCAATCTGCATTCAAACTCCATAGTTCTTTCTTTGGATGTGGATAGCATTTTCCATCATGAGACCTTTGGAGATGTCTTACATCTTTGCATTGCTGAGAAGGGTTAAGTCTATCAATGTTAGTCATCACACAATGTGGCTGCTATTGTGTACAGCATTCTCCTGGTTCTGCTTATTTCACTCAGCATCAGTCCATACAAGTCTTTCCAAGTTTTTCTGAAGTCCACCAGCTCATCATTTCTTATAGTACAATAGTATTCCGTTACATTCATATACCACAACTTGTTCAGTCATTCCCCAATTGATGGGCATCCTCTCAATTTCCAAATCTTTGCCACCACAAAAAGAGCTGCTCTAAATATTTTTGTACATGTGGGTCTTTTCCCATTTGTATGATCTCTTTAGGATACAATCCTAGAAGTGCTATTGCTGGGTCAAAGGGTATGCACATTTTTATAGCCCTTTGGGGATAGTTCCAAATTGCTCTCCAAAATGGTTGAATGATTTCACTACTCCACCAGCAATGCATTACTGTTCCAATTTTCCCACATCTTCTCCAACATTTATCATTTTTTTTTGTTTTATTATGTTGACCAGTCTAATAGGTATGATGTGGTACCTCAGAGTTGTTTTGATTTGCATTTCTCTGACCAATAGTGATTTAGAACATTTTTTCATATGATGATAGATGGCTTTAATTTCTTTATCTGAGAACTGTCTACTTTTATCCTTTGACCATTTATCAATTGGGGAATGACTTGTATTCTTATAAATTTGACTTAATTCTCTATATATTTTAGAAATGAGGTCCTTATCAGAGACACTGGTTGTAAAAATTCTTTCCTAGTTTTCTACTTTCTTTCTAATCTTGGTTGCATTGGCTTTGTTTGTGCAAAAACTTTTCAATTTAATGTAATCAAAATTATCCATTTTGCATTTCACAATGTTCTCTGTCTCCTGTTTGGTCATAAATTCATCTTTTCTCCATAAATCTGATAGGTAAACTATTCCTTGCTCTCCCAGTTTGTTTATAGTATCAGCTTTCATATCTAAATCATGAATCCATTTTGATGTTATTTTGGTATATGGTGTGAGAATTTGATCTATGTCTAGTTTCTGTCATACTCTTTTCCAGTTTTCCCAGCAGTTTTTATCAAATAGTGAGTTCTTATCCCAGAAGCTGGGGTCTTTGGGTAAATCAAATGGTATGTTACTATAGTCATTGACTACTTTGTCTTTCATACTGCATACCTAACCTATTCCACTGAACCACCACTCTATTTCTTAGCCAGTACCAAGCAGTTTTGATGATTGCTGCTTTATAATACAATTTAAGATCTGGAGTGGCTAGGCCACCTTCCCCTGCATTTCTTTTCATTAGTTCCTTCAATGTTCTGGACATTTTGTTCTTCCAAATAAATCTTGTTATTATTTTTTCTAGCTCTATAAAATATTTTTGGTAGTTTGATTGGTATGACACTGAATAAGTAAATTAGTTTAGGTAGAATTGTCATCTTTATTCTATTAGTTTGGCCTACCCATGAGCAACTGATATTTTTCCAATTATTTAGATCTGACTCTATTTGTGTGAAAAGTGTTTTGTAACTGTGTTCATATAGTTCCTGGGTTTGTTTCAGTAGGTAGACTCCTAAATATTTGATAATATCTACAGTAACTTTAAATGAAATTTCTCTTTCTATCTCTTGTTGTTGGTCTGTGTTGGTAATATATAGAAATTCTGATGATTTATGTGGGTTTGGACATCCAATTTGAGATATCTTAAAGGCAGATGGAGATGTGAGATTGGAGGTCAGCAGAGTTTCAGGCAGGATAAGTCGATTTCAGATTCATCAGCATAGAGATGGTAATTAAATTCATGGTAGCTAATGAAATCACCAAGTGTAGTATAGAAGAAGAAGAGGAGAGGTCTCAGGACAGAAGCCCTAGGGACACCTGTGGTTAGAGAGCATGACCTGGATAAGGTTCCAGCAAAAGAAACTGAGTAACAGAGGTCTGATTGGTAAGAGGAGATCCAGGAGAGAGAGTGGTGTCTCAAAAACCTAGAGAAAAAAAGAGTATCAAGAAGGAAAAGATGATCAGCAGTGTCAAAGTCTACAGAGATGTCCTGGAGATTGAAGACTGAGAAAAAGTCATTGGATGTAGTAACTAAGAGATCATTAGTAACACTGTAAAGAGCATTTTGGTAGAATGATAAGGTGGGAAGCGAGATTGTGAGGGGTTAAAGAAGAGAGTAGGAGGAGAAAAAAATCGAAGCGTCTATTGTAGACAGATTTTTCGAGGAGGTTAGTTACAAAGTGTAGAAGAAATACAGATGATAGCAGGGATGGAGGGATCAAGTGAGGTTTTTTTTTTTTCAGGATGTGGGAGACATGGGCATGTTTGTAGGCAGAAGGGAATAAACCAGTAGACAGGAAGAGATTTGGAAGTTGAAAGGTAAAGCATCCCAGGCATGAAGTACTGCTGTTTTAAAGGCAAAGAGATAGGAGGAGTGTCATATATAAGGAACATTAAAGTATCAAGTTTGACTGTAGTACAATGTGCACCAAGAGGAGTAATATCTAATTAGGATAGAGAGATAGGTTGGTGTCAGGTTTTAAAGGACTCTCAATGACATATAGGTGCATTTGTGGAGTTTGGGGAGTGAAATGGCCAGACCTATGCTTTAGGGAAATAGTTTTGTCAACTGTGTGGATGATGTATTAAAGTGGTCATGGGTTTGATGCAGGGAGATGATTAGGAAGGAACTTCAATAGTTTATGCAAGAGGTAATAATTGCTGAGGATGAGTTCTTTGAAACAGATTATAATAGAAGATCATAGGATAATAGATTGAGAAATGGAAGAAACTTTAATAGTCATATTATAGATCCCTTCATTTAGAGTTGATGAAACTGAGCCCCAGAGAGATTTTGACTTGCCTGAGAACACAAAGATAGCTATTGGAAGAGCCAGGATTTGAAAACAGATCTTCTGACTCCAAAATTCATAGCTCTTTCCACTGCACCACATCACATTGTTGCTTATACTTTCAAGTGGGAAACACTCAGTAGAGGATAATAGGGGAATATCTGTAAGGCAGGATCTTGGGGCCATACTGACTCACTTTTCATCCACATGAGTGATCAGCCTTCAACATGCTACTTGATTTATTATATTCATTCGATAATCTTCAGTTCTAGAGCATTCAGAGACATGTTTAGATATTTCATCACTAATTACTGAAATTATAAAATCTTTCTCATTAATCAGTTAGCTCAAACACTTCTCCCTAGTTTAATAAATGTCAAATAAATTAAAAAAATAACTTTTTTCTCTAAAGTACTGCCTTTCTACCTTTCTATCTCTTTATCTCACTCTCTCTCTTCCCTCTTCCTCCCTCCCTCTCCTTTCCCTTTTTTCTCTCCATATATATGTAGACATATATCTACATATATTTGTATATGAAAACATAAATAATTTAGATATATGTCTACATGTATGTGTGTATATGCTTACACATATATATGTAGATATATACTAAGTTACTAGGCTTAAATTAAACATCAAAATTACTAACTTTATATTTTATTAATAATCTAGCAAATAATAACCAAAGGTACCTAATAATTTACAATATTTTAGCTATGAGAAAGATCACTTCTAACCATCACTACCATTGTAGATGACTTCTCAAATCTGGACACACAGTCCTCCATTCAGTTCTCTCAAAATGCCAAGTAGAGTCTCTTCTCAAGAAGCTTTTTCATCGTCTTTCCAAGATAAAGCTGAAAATGTTTCTTTCTTGTCTCATTTTCTTTCTTCTCTGTTTTTTCCATTTCCTACCAGACTATCACTCGTAACAGTCTCTCTTTAGATTCACTCCTTGTAGAATAACCGCTTAACTGTCAGCAGTCAAGATTCAATCTGGCTCTTAAAGGCACAGTAACAACAACTTCAGTGAAAGACGCTATTGTAGATGATGTCACATGCAGTTAAACTGCAAAATAGATTATCCTTTTTAACTAGCTATCCCACTACTAGGATTATATCATAAATATTCTATTGAAAGGTTGTTTGGTTAAATCTTTCCATTTTACATGTGAGGAAACTGAAGCACAGAGAGGTGGAATGACTCACTGAGCTGTCATTAAACTAGCTAGTGATAGAGTCAAGATTTGAACCCATGAACTCTGACTCCAATTTCAGTGATCATTCTACTGTACTATGCTATCTTCATTATTACATTTAGGGAGAATGAATTTTGTAAAACACAAATTACCCTTAAAATTACAGGCACTTAATTTTTAATGTACTAATTTTAATTAAATTATATGAATGCTGCTGAGCTTTGTAAACTCAGAGAACTTCAAATGACACCCCCAGAGTCCCTGAAACATCTTCCTTATTTATCAAAATCTTCCTTTTGGCTGAAGCCCAGATCTAGCTTCCCCAGAATTGCTTACTCTTATCTCTTTCTCCAATCCATGCTCTTATTTAGCCATTTGTTCTATGAAATCCAATTTGTAATTGAATCTTTTGTCCAATACTTTACTAGATAGATGAGCTCAGGAATTGTTCATCTCCTTAATAAGAACAACCAAGTTTGTTTTTGTCAAGTCAACAGTCAAGTTCTACCTTCTCTAGGGTCTAATGTTCATTTTGCTGACCATATCCTGTCGGGGGGTCCTGGTGATGAATTCTCTGAGGGTGATAGTAGTAGGGGGAGAAGGAGCCTAGAAGCTTGAGGACTAAGCCTTTGAGGTGTTGATATTTCCTACTGATTTGGATATGTGTCTACCAAAAGACTCTAGCAGAGTCTCTGTTCAAGAACAAGCCCTTTGAATCCTTTGTCTAAATGGGGTTAACCAGGTAGAGGAGGCTATTGCCTGAGTAGGGAAACCTGAGCAACTCCAATTTAGGCAGCAGAGATTCTGTGCTAGCTATTAGAACCATTACTAGTGCTGACCTCTCCTGAGCACACACCCCAGAGAGATCTCCTGATTTAGGTTTTCATCACTGATGCTTGATGCTGTCTCAATGCTGTTTTATGGATTTCCAGACACTATGTAAGCCCTTGGACTGTGTTTTGGTACTCTGGCACTGCAACCTGACTTATAATGTGTGACACTCTGCCCATCTAAGCTACCAGTTCATTGTTCTTGACACTTTATGCTCCAGATTATTGTCTTGCTGAGAGAGAGTGAAGCAGCGGAAAGGACACGAACTATGGAGTCAGAAATTATGGACTCAACCCCCTGGTGCTGCCACCTACTCCCTATGTGACTTTGGCCAAGTTCTTAACCGTCCTAAGTCTCATTTTATCCATCTGTAAAATTAGGAGATTAGACTAATTAATCTCTAATATCTCTTCCAGCTCTATACCTAAAATACTGTGATTTTCAGCTATTACATAAATTTGAGTTATTGTTAATCCTAGATATAACAGATTTTCTTTCTGGTGTGATTTAATTATTTCTAATGATACTAGACAAATGTGAAGTTATTGCTCCCATCCTCCCACTCTTCTACTAAAACACCTGCAGTGACAAATGGGAACAGATGGGGTCTTGTCCTGGTGAAGTTATTTGAAGACCAAGAACCACTGCTGGAGAAAGACTAGAAGAAGATGACAGTGGGAATTGAATCTGATCAGAAACTAGGCAGAGATGAAACTGAGGAAAGCAACACTCAGAGGGTCTTAGTTTGAGAATTGGGAGAGACTTAAAGGACATCTAGTCCAAACCCCTTATTATATAGATAAAGAAACTGAAGCCAAGAAGATTTAAATGATTTGCCCAAAGTCACCTAGAGTAAGCAAGAGAGGCAGGAATTAAACACATGTCCTGTGAAGGTGTCAGAGGCTCTTGAAACTGTTTTATGAAGCCTGTCATAGGAATTGGGCTGGCTCTGAGTCCTGTATGTCTTTCCTCATATTCATTATAGGCAATGTTTCACCAATCAATAAACATTTATTAAACACTTACTGTATGTCAGGTCAGAAAGATGTTCAGTCATTTTCCAGTTGTGTCTGACTTTTTGTAACCCTACTTGAGGTTGTCTTGGCAAAGAAACTGGAGTGGTTTGCTATTTCCTTCTCCAGCTCATTTTATAGATGAGGAAACAGAGGCAAACAGGGTTAAGTGATTTGCCCAGAGTCACACAGGTAGCAAATGGCTGAGGTCAGATTTGAACTCAGAAAGATGAATCTTCCTGATTCCAGGATCAGTATTCTGTCTATTATGTCACCTTGCTTCCCCAGATCAGAAAGACCAGAGTTCAAATCTGACCTCAGCCACTTGCTAGCTCTGTGACACTGGGCAAGTAACTTAACCGCTACCTGCATAAAACTGGAGAAGGAAATGGCAAACCACTCCAGTTCCTTTGCCAAGAAAACCCCATGAATAGTTGGTCCATGGGGTGGCAAAGAGTTGGACAAGACTGAACAACTGAACAACAGTGTGTCAGGTACTATATTAAGCACTGGGGATACAAAAAGAGGTAAAACATAGTCCCTACTCTCAAGAAGCTCTCAACCAGTTCTCCAGAAAAAAATACTCTCAACACATTTTAAAGTTCAATCTGAATTATTAATATCTTCTCCACCACTTTCTTAAATCTAGACAATCAATAAATAAAATAATCAAAGATTGAATTGTAGTATTTGTCAATGGGGGGAGGGGGATACTCACACTGACATTTCAACAACAGACTTTCTCTGAAGCCAGTTTTAGCAGGCTCTAGCACACCCCTGAGTATAGGAATGTTTGCTAGAGCTGTAGTTCAAAGATGTCTGACCCCTAGGGGCAGCTAGGTGGTGCAGTGGATAGAGCACCAACCCTAGATTCAGGAGGACCTGAGTTCAAATCTGGCCTCAGACACATGACACTTACTAACTGTGTGACCCTGGGCAAGTCACTTAACCCTATTGCCTAGCCAAAAAAGAAAAAATAAAGAAGTCTTACCCCAAATTCAATACTCTTTCACACTTTACCAGCTATTTTTTTCTCACATAAAGCAGACTTGAACTCAATAAGCCCTGAGGTTACTTCTTATTCTAATGTCTTAGGGTGCTTCATTCTTAATCCCTTTTATTATAGGCCAAGTATTCAAGTCCACGAAGCAAACTTTGTGTTCATTCCTATTCCCTTTGCCTATAGGGGGCAAAGAAGTTTAAAAAAATCCCAACAACCTGCCATTGAGGGGTTTATTATCAAGCTAGAGAGCCATATTGAATATTTTTGTTGTTCTTTAGTTATTTCAGTCTTGACCAACACTTTGTGACCCCATTTGGGGCTTTCTTGACAAAGATACTGGGGTGTTTTGCTATTTCCTTCTCCAGTTCATTATGAGGAAACCGAGATAAACAGGGTTAAGTGATTTGCCCAGGTCACACAGCTAGTGTATATCTGAGGCTGGATTGGAACTCAGATCTTCCTGACTCTAAGCCTGATACTCTATCCACTGCACCACCTAGCTGCAAGACGCTTCCTATGTAGCTTCATTTGTTTTTCATCCAAGGATGAAAAAAAGGATTATGATCCTCTCAAATTGATTAAGGACTCATTCATGTCTAGTTTACACTTGATTGGTTATTCAATCTAACTATCTAAGCATTCTTTGAGCACATTATTTGGAGTTGTGGTGGAACTTCCACCTGGTAGCCACAAAACAGAATATAATCACATGCCTACAGGAACTCTAGAAAAGTGAACAGGAGATTGGCTTTGAAATCAGACAGATCTAGGTTCAAGCCCTGCTTCTGACACACTGGTAGTTGATGGACAAGTCACTTAGCTCCTGTATTCCAAGCAACTCTCATAGACCTTAAGTAACAGAAGATTTCAATATGAACAATCTGCAGAAGTAAAGGGAGCACCCACACTGAAGATCTCTTTACCATCATAACTTATAAACAAAATCAAGTGCTAGGTTATTAAAGCATACATTTCTGCAGTACTGTCTAGCTGCAGAGTGCTATGCAGGCATGATCTCTATCTGATGCTCCAATTGCAATGATTCATTTTCTCTCACAAGTGCCAGGTTTTCTATCTACCACACTGTCATGGACACAGTGCAGAGTACTCATTAGCTGATGTGCCCTGCTGCCCATTCTACTCCTCTTCAGCTATGTTTGACTAATTACTCTGCATCAAATACCCAAATCCAAGCTTCGTGGTTAATTGGTGGGTTAACAAGCCCACTGCAATCACTAATTAATTTCTCTTTCAACACTGACATTATAGGAGACCATATCCATGTGTTTCCATTGGAGTTATCAGGGATCCTGATCTCAGAACTTGAATCTTACCTGAGCCTGCTCAGGGAGAGAACTATAACTCAGGCATTTTAGTTCAATCATCAAGGTTCAGGGAAAAATTCTATTGTCTTCCATTTGTTGATGTTCTTCAGAATATAAGCACAACTCAAAATGTGTCACCCAGTAATAGCACATTCCCAATGGTGATAAACATTCCAACAGAATATAAATTCCTTGAGAGCAGTCCTATTCTTCCTTTTGTCTTTGCATCCTTGGCATTTGGAATAGCGTCTGGCATGTAGTAAATACTTAAAAATATTTGTTGATTGACTGAATAAATGCTTGACAGTTACTGCTGTGTGATCTAGCAGAAGTCACTTAACATCTGTCTGCCTCAGTTTCCTCATTTATAAAATGAGTAAAAATAGTGCTATTTCTCAGGGTTGTTGTGAGGACAAAATAAAAGCATATTTATAAAACACTTTGTAAATGTTAAGGAGCTATACAAACGCTATCTATTATGCAATCCTTTATACTAATTCGAAGTACTGTTACCTATGTTATTTCTTTTACACTTTGTAGTATCTTTGTGAGAAAGGTAGACTGGGAATGTTATTCCAGATTACAGATAAGAGATTTCTTGTCTATAAACGAGGAGAGCTAGATTAATTGGTCTCTTCTACTCTAAAATTCTATGAATAAGGAAATATAAAGGTTTTGTGATAAACTCAAGTCAGAATCACCCAGTTCATTGTAGCAGAAGTAGTTCTAGGACAAATAAAGACAGTGTGGCACAATGGAAACATTAGTGGGATGGCTGAACAAATTTTAGAATATAAATGTAATGGAATATTATACCATAAGAATCAAAGAATAGTATGGAATCATAGGAACTTATGAAGACTTGTATGACTGGATGCAGTGTGAAATAAACAGAAGCAGCAAAGCAATGCACAAGACGATAAACCACAATGATGTAAAACAGGAGCATATTGCTTTAGAAAATCACAAATTAAGAAGATTACTTTGTATTGCACTTCTACTGCTTTACCACCTCCAGGGCCTGAGGGCTGAAAGTTTGACACCTCTGATAAAGAAGAGAAATTTTGAAACATTTTAGCTTTGATCAAAGTAGTGACCAATTGGGAATTTAAAAGCAACATACCTCCCACCTGTTGGCAGAGAGGTGATGGGCTAGATGGAGGGAAGGAGAGGTTTATTTTAAAGAAAAATTGATAATTGGTTTGCACTATTATACATATTTTTTTCTTTTTGTTTTTTCCTATTAAACGTATTTTCATGTTAGTGATGTAAGGAAGAATAAGAGCAAATAGGAGGAACCACAAGAAAGAGAAAACAAAATAAAACAGAAGAAAAAAAAAGCAAATAGTATGCTTTGATCTTCATTCAAACTCCATTGTTCTTTCTTTGGATGTAGATAGCATTTTCCATCATGAGCCCTTTGGAGATGTCTTAGATCCTTGCATTGCTGAGAAAGGCTAAATCTATCAATGTTAGTTGTCGCATAATGTGGCTGTTACTGTGCCCAATGTTCTCCTAGTTCTGCTCACTTCACTCAGCATCACTCCATACAAGTCTTTCCAAGTTTTTCTGAAGTCTACCTGCTCATCATTTCTTATAATACAATAATATTCCATTACATTCATATACCACAACTTGTTCAGCCATTCCCCAATTGATGGGCACCCTCTCAATTTCCAATTCTTTGCCACCACAAAAAGAGCTGCTCTAAATATTTTTGTACATGTGAGTCCTTCTCCCATTTGCATGATCTCTTTGGGACACAGTCCTTAGAAGAGCTATTGCTGGGTCAAAAGATATGGACATTTTTATAGTCTTTTGGGCATAGTTCCAAATTGCTCTCCAAAATGGTTGGATCATTTCACAACTCCACCAACAATGCACTAGTATTCTAATTTTCCCACATCTTCTCCAGCATTTATCATTTTCCTGTTTTGTCATGTTGGCCAATCTGATCGGTGTGATGTAGTACCTCAGAGTTGTTTTGATTTGCATTTCTCTAATCGATAGTGATTTAGGGCATTTTTTCACATGACTATAGACGGCTTAAATTTCTTCATCTGAGAACTGCCTGTTCGTATCCTTTGACCATTTATCATTTGGAGAATGACTCGTATTCTTATAAATTTGACTTAATTCTCTATATATTTTAGAAATAAGGCCCTTATCAGAGACAATGGTTGTAAAAATTCTTTCCCAGTTTTCTGCTTCCCTCCTAATCTTGGTTGCATTGTCTTTGTTTGTGAAAAAACTTTTAAATTTAATATAATCAAAATTATCCATTTTGCATTTCACAATGTTTTCTACCTCCTGTTTGGTCATGAACTCTTTTTTTCTCCATAAATCTGATAGGTAAACTATTCCTTGCTCTCCCAGTTTGCTTATAGTATCAGCCTTTATATCTAAATCATGAACCCATTTTGACTTTATTTTGGTATATGGTGTGAGATTTTGATCAATGCCTAGTTTCCACCATATTCTTTTCCAGTTTTCCCAGTAGTTTTTGTCAAATATGAGTTCTTATCCCAGAATCTAGGGTCTTTGGGTTTATCAAACAGTAGATTATTATAGTCATTGACTACTGTGTCTTACATACCTAACCTATTCCACTGATCCACCACTCTATTTCTTAGCCAGTACCAAGTAGTTTTGATGATTGCTGCTTTGTAATACAATTTAAGATCTGCAACAGCTAGGCCGCCTTCCCCTGCATTTCTTTTCATTAGTTCCCTTGACATTTTGTTATTCCAAATGAATCTTGTTATTATTTTTTCTAGTTCTATAAAATAATTTTTGGTAGTGTGATTGGTATGGCACTGAAAAAGTAAATTAGCTTAGGTAGAATTGTCATTTTTATTATATTAGCTCAGCCTACCCATGAGCAAGTAATGTTTTTCCAATTATTTAGATTTGACTTTATTTGTGTGGAAAGTGTTTTGTAATTGTGTTCATATAGTTCCTGGGTTTGTTTCAGGAAGTAGACTCTTAAATATCTTACAATGTCTACAGTAACTTTAAATGGAATTTCTCTTTCTATCTCTTACTGTTGGGCATTCTTGGTAATATACAGAAATGCCGATGGTTTATGTGGGTTTATTTTATAGCCTGCAACTTTGTTAAAGTTGTTTATTATTTCAAGTACTTTTTTACTTGATTCTCTAGGATTTTCTGAGTAAATCATCATATCATCTACAGAGTGATAGTTTTGTTTCTTCTTTGCATATTCTAATACCTTCAATGTCTTTTTCTTCTCTTATTGCTAAAGCTAATGTTTCCAGAACCATATTGAAAAACAATGGTGATAATGGACATTCTTATTTCATCCCTGATCTTATTGGAAATGCTTCTAGCTTGTCCCCATTACATATGATGCTTGCTGAGTGTTTTAGGTAGATGTTATTTACTATTTTAAGGAAGACTCCATTTGTTCCTGTGCTCTGTAGTGTTTTTAATAGGAATGGGTGTTCTATTTTGTCAATAACTTTTTCTGCATCTATTGAGATGATCATGTAGTTTCTGTTAGTTTTGTTGTTGATATGATCAATTGTGCTAATAGTTTTCCTAATCTTGAACCAGTCCTGCACTCCTGGTATAAATCCTATCTGGTCATAGTGTATTATTCTTGTGATAAATTACTGTAATCTATTTGCTAATATTTTATTTAAAATTTTTGCATCTATATTCATTAGGGAAATTGGTCTATACTTTTCTTTCTGTGTTTCGACTCTTCCTAGTTTAGGTATCAGCTCCATATTTGTATCATAAAAATAATTTGGTAAGACTCTTTCTTCACCCATTTTCCCAAATAGGCTATATAGTATTGGAAATAATTTTTCTTTAAATATTTGATAGAATTCACTTGTAAATCCATCTGGCCCTGGAGATTTTTTTCTAGGGGGTTCATCAATGGCTTGTTCAATTTCTTTTTCTGAGATGGGGCTATTTAAGTATTTTACTTCCTCTTCTGTTAATCTGGTTAATTTATATTTTTGTAAATATTCATCCATTTCAGATTGTCAAATTTATTGTCATATAATTGGGCAAAATAGTTCATAATTATTGTTTTAATTTCCTCTTCCTTGGTGGTGGATTCACCCTTTTCATTTTGATACTGGTAATTTGACTTTCTTCTTTCTTTTTTTTAATTAAATTAAACAAAGGTTTATCTATTTTATTGTTTTTTTCATAAAACATTCTCTTAGTTTTATTTATTAGTTCAATAGTTTTCTTAATTTTAATTTTCTTAATTTTCTTTTGCTTTTCAATATTTCTAATTTGGTGTTTAATTGAGGATTTTTAATTTGTTCTTTTTCTAGTTTTTTTTTTAGTTTTATGCCCAATTCATTGATCTGCTCTTTCTCTATTTTATTCATGTAAGTATTTAGAGATATAAAACTTCCCCTAGGAGCTGCTTTCACTGAATCCCATAAGTTTTGGTGTGTTGTCTCATTATTGCCATTCTCTTGAATGAAGTTATTGATTATTTCTATGATTTGGATGCTTTACCATTTAGTACATATACATTTAGTAATGATATTACATCATTGTCTATGGTGCCTTTTAGCAGGATGCAGTTTCCTTCCTTACCTCTTTTGACAAGATCTATTTTTGCTTTTGCTTTGTCTGAGATCAGGATTGCTACAACTGCTTTTTTTTTTAACTTCAGCTGAAACATAATATATTCTACTCCAGCCTTTTACCTTTAACCTCTGTGTGTCCTTCTGTTTCAAATGTGTTTCCTATAAACAGCATATTGTAGGATTATGGTTTTTAATCCATTCTGCTAGCCACTTCCATTTTATGGGAGAGTTCATCCCATTGACATTCACAGATATGATTATTGTGTCTTTCTCTCCATCCTATTTCTCCCGTTTATGCTTCTCCTTTCTTCCTTTCCCTCCTCAATAGTGTTTTGCTTTTGACCACCACTTCCCTCAGTCCCTCCTCCCTTCTATTAGCCCTTTCCCTTTCCTTCCCCTTTACCCTTACTACTTCTTCCCTCCCTTCTATCCACTCTCCTTTTTCTTTTCCCTTTTCCCTCCTGCTGCCTATAGGGCAAGTTAAATTTCTATACCTAACTGATTAAGTTATTCCCTCCTTGAGCCTAATCTGATGAGAGTAAGGTTCAGACAAAGCTCATCTCCCTCCCTTCTTTACCTCTACTGTAATAGGTTTTTGTGCCTTTTCTTGTAACATAATTTACCCTTGTCTGCCTCCTCCTTTCTCAGTACATTTTCTTAGATCAGACTAATCCACTTACTTGGATCCATTTAACCCACTTGATTAGATTTTTTTCATCATCACTTCAAAGTCAACTTATACCCACCATCTCTATGTATACCCCTTTAAAATGGTATAATAACAATACAGTTCTCAAGAGTTACAAGTGTCATCATCCCTTATTAATAACATGTTTTTTCTGTCCTGTTTACCTTTTAATGTCTCTCTTGAGTCTTGTATTTGAAGATCAAGTTTTCTGTTTAGCATACATATTTCTTATAAGGAGAGGAACACTCCTACCTGTGCACAGGTATGTGAATTGATAGATAGTGGTAGAGATGCAAAAAAAATGTTTATAGATTAAGAACATATGTTTAACATTTAAAAATTCATGGGAGACAAAAAATTCAGAAAAAAGGCAAACAGCAATTTTGTTACTATGTGGTTAGATTTATGTAGATTTTAAATGAAAATAAATTGTATCTAAGTTCACTTTTGCATATAATCTTCTTTTTGACTATTGGAATCTTTGCTGATTAAGTCCATAACAAAAAAGAAAAAAAATCTTAAGAGAAAGAATGATGTGTTTAAATTCAAGTGCAGCCATTTATTCCCTGTGCTATCTTCAACTCATCTCACTGTGTTTACATTCCCTCACTTGTAAAATGAGGGTTTTGGACTAGATCAGGCCAGTACAAACTGCTGGCAGACTGCTTGATGCACGTGGAAGGATTTTAGGTGGCCCATGAAAAATGTGGAGGTAAACATCCATTGTATGTAGAAGAAATCCTTTGGTGGGCCACAGGTACTAGATGATATGTAAGATACCTTCTGGCTCTATATCTATGAACCAAAGTTGCCTGATCCTTTCCATGTTTTCTATTTACCATACCACTATTCCTTAGTCATGTGTGTTCACATTTTTTCTTAATGTTCAACCTGTTAAGACCCTTGAGAAAATTTAGAATCAAGGAGAGGCTTTATAAGTTTAAAGGTTTTGAAAAACAAGTGGCTCATGATAGAATGTAATTTTAAGTACTTTGGTAGAAAGAGAACGATCCTTACTTTATTCTTTGAAATCCAGCCTTGGACACTTACTAGCTGTGTGACTCTGTGCAAGTCACTTAACCTTTGTTTGCCTCAATTTCCTCACTTGTTAAGAGGGGATAATAATAGCATCTACATCCCAGGGTTGTTCTGAGGGTTAAATGAGATAACACTTGAAAAGCTCTTAGCACAGTGCCTGGCATATAGTAAACACTTAAAAAAAACCATCCTTCCTTCCTTCCCTCCCTCCTTCCTTCTCTCTTCCTTCCCTCTTTCTTTCCTTCTCTCCCTTCTCCCTTTCTTCTCTACTTCCATATTTCCTTCCTTCCTTCCCTCCTTCCTTCCTTCTTTTCTTCCTTCCTTCTTCTCTTCTTTCCTTCCTTCCTCTTCTCTTCCTTCCTCCCTCCCTTTCTTTCTATAGGTATACCCAGATAAATGCAAATAATGAATGTAGTGAAGTGGTAGAGAAGGGGGGGAATATAGGTGATAACATACGATCTTTAATGTCACATCTATTGATAACAGCATATCAATTTCTGATGATAAACCATTCGGTAGTGCCAAGGAATTTGGTGGGAAGAACTTCCTTTTCCTTGTGTTGAGTGGCTATGACTCCTGAGGTATAAAGGGCTGTAGCACCTAAAGAAACAATTGCCAGATGGTATCACCATGAGGATTGTATCTCTAGATCATAGCTGTGGCTCTTGGCTGGAAGCAAGGTCAGTAGAATATGTGTATGGAGATGGGATTGAGCATACTATTTCTAGAGCACTTGGACTAATATGCCCATTGTGGTATTGATGAGGGTTGATGGTGGCAGAATAGAGGGCTCCTTTTTCACAGGGATTGCTCTCCCCTCTCTGATGGCATCAAGGTTTGGCCGGAAGAAAAAGCAATGGAATGGTGAGGCACTGATAATTCTTGGATTCTTGGGCTCAAGGTCCCAGATGGCAGGGGAGGTGCTTGTTCAGGTGCAAAAAAAGGTTTGACCACCAACAAGATTCTCTTCTTTGCCTTAGATGACCAATCCCAATTCAGTCAGTTAACATTTCCCAGGCTCTCTTTCTCTCTCTCTTGTTCTTAGCCTCTTCTAGTCTGTGGAGTGCCTATTACCCAGGCTGCGGTATAAAGATGGCTAAATCTATGAATCATACCATTCACAACCAATTGAAAAAATGGCACAGAAATGACATTAAGAAGCCTAGATCACAGAGATATGAGTCTCTGAAAGGGCTAACCCTAAATTTCTGAGAAACATGCACTTTGCCAGGAAACACTGCAAGAAGGGACTGAAGAAGATACAGGACAATAATGCCAAAGCCATCAAGGCCTCAGCAGAGGCCACCAATGCTCTGAGGACTAAGGCCTCCAAAGCCAAGCTCCTTAGGCCTAAAATCTCCAAGGCCAATGCCTAGCATGCTAGCCACAAGATGGCCACCAAGTGTCCAGGCCCTAGGGTCAACACCAAGCACCCAGGTGCCAGGATCACAAAGTCAGACTATAAGGTTTCCAAAACCACTGACCCCAAGGCTGCTAAGCCCATTGACATCAAGGTCACCAAGTCTGACACCAAGGTCAGTAGGTCTGATCCCAAGGTTACCAAATCTGGCCCAAGGTCACCAAATCTGATGCCAAAATCTCCAAGGCCACCAAGTCTGACACCAAGGTCACCAAATTTGATCCCAAGGCAGCAAAGTCTAAAGCCAAGGTCACCAATTCTGATCCCAAAGCCACCAAATCTGATTCTAAGGCCATGAAGCCCAGTGATTCCAAGGCTGCTAAGCCTACTGACCCCAAGTCTGTCAACTCCACTGATCTTAAGGACACTAAACTCAAAGATTCTGGGACTAAAGCTGCTAGTCCCAAGCCTTCAAAATAGATGGTTCCAGATAGAAAGACTTGTTTAAAACATAAACCACCATTTTTTTTTCTCAGCCAAGATACGATTATTCACTATTTTGTACAAATAAAGGAAATAGAGAGTCACAAAACAAACAAACAAAAAAAATTATCAGATTCCTTTCTGAAATCATATATAGATGAGTAAATAGGGACAATATTATTATTGTAATTTGTGCCTTAGAAGCAAGGTCATTGTCTTTCTGGCCTTTTCTTATGCAAATGACCTACTTAAGAATTTGGTTCTTTCTAATATGCCAAATGACTCTTTCCCAGTTGAAGGGCTCCCTCTTTATATTTTAATGTCTTTTTCTTTTAGCCCTTCCTAATTTCCAGCTTATTCTGAATTCTCACCAGAGTGCCTTGTCTCATATATGATTTGTACTTATTTGTGTAGCACCTTAAAGTTTGCAAATTATCTGTCTGTCTATCTATCTATCTATCTATCTATCTATCTATCTATCTGTCTGTCTGTCTGTCTGTCTGTCTGTCTGTCTGTCTGTCTGTCTATCTATCTATCTATCTATAGGCTTTCATTGCTAGTAGTAATTAAAAGGTGAGCTTCACAGAATAAACTAAGAAGACCCAGGAAACATCACAAGCCATACTCAAAAGGATCTGTGATTTCACTGAATCTGCTATTACCTTAAATCATGCTGACAACAACTGACCCATCCCTGTGTGTTGAATAGGATAAGCTGCTCATATCCGCTATGTGCTTTTCTATGGTGCTGCAGGTGACACATATTTTTTAATTCCTCAGAGGCTATAATGTTCTAGGACTCAGACATACTACAATAATTATAGAATATTGGCCAGGGTATGTAGGAATTTGCTCGAGCTCTAAGGAGATGGCTAAATTTTCAGCATGAATATTTATACCTCCAAAAATTGTCAAACACCACAAATCAGATCTCATTTTATTGTTTTGTTGATTGTCTAGACTTATGAAGATGATGGAAGCAATGTTAATAATTCAAATTAAACTTAAATATGTGTCATGTACATTTTTAACAGAGTTAGTTGTTATATATTTACTAGCACATCCTTGAATATTTGGATTAAAAAGATCATTTTCTGGGAAAATTGAAAACCATTGAAGAAAGTTTGATATTTCCTGAGGGAAATTCCAGCTTCAGTCATCTTCATTTTCATTCTGGGGCCAACCCATTTTTTATTTGAACTCTTAATGCTGATTGTGTGTGTATGTATGTGTGTGTATACACACACACATATATATGGATAGATACAAATATATATATATACACACACACACACACACACATATATATATGTATACATGTCACTACATGTCATAATCTGGGCAATAGATATTCTTCATTCACATATTTTTTCTTGCACATATAGTTGGACCAAAGTATTTTGAGTGGGTATGAATCTCTTAGGATACACTGCAATGATTTCCAGCTTAGCGTAACCAGTAGGTTGTCATCCATAAGTGAGACCATCTAGCTATTCCCATCATCCACAGGCACTTTTTCTTGAACTTGAGTTCTATGCTGGATCTCTTCTATTACTATGGTCAATGCCTTTGTTAAGTTAATGTCTCCCCTTTTTATGCCAGATATTACCGAGGAAGGGGTCAGTGACCAAAGTCATCTATTTTGTTCCATCTTTCAAGGAACTTTGAATAATTTTAATATATGGATTAGAGACATTTTGTTAGGAGAGAACATTTAAAATAGTGGGGTTTTTTCTTCTGAATCTAATGTTCTAGCTTTTCTTTCATGATTAACAAAGAATAAGACTAAGCACATTGAGATCTTGTATCCTCAACATTTTTCAATAAATTATGTGAGTAAAGATGTAGTCTAGTGTGGAATATTATCTAACTATCCTTCAGCATGGCAGAGTGGTTAAAGAGGAACTCTTCAAGGCAGGAAGTCCTGCATTTAATTCTGACCTCTGAAATAAACTGACTGTGTGACTAGGCAATTCACAACCTCTTAGTGCTTTAGACAGCTTTCCAAGTTTGTAAAGAACGTGAAAATCTACATTGGTAAAGTGAGTTTCCTCATCCGGGAGTTTTCTATTTTAATGAAATCACAGATCCAGCCTTTATTCCTTCAAAAACAGTTCAAATGTTATCCCTTCTATCAATACTTCTTATAGCCCTACATTGGAAAAGACCTATTTTTCATGGCTATTTAAATTCCTTTAAGCTTCTTGAAGGCAGGTTCTCTATCATACATATTTCTGTATTTTTCTAAGGGAATGTGTATGAGTGTGTGGAGTGTGTATGTGTGTGTGTGTGTGTGTGTGAGAGAGAGAGAGAGAGAGACAGAGAGACAGAGAGAGAGAGAGAAATGAAATAATGAAAATTATGAATCAATTTCTCCCATCCAAATAAATTTCTGTATTTGGAAACAAATGCTTCCCCCAATGTATGATTTTGTGACATCAGTGCTAGGGAAATAAAAAGAGACAGCCCATGTGGAATACTTACACATCCAAATCAGATTTATTGAGGGGTATTTTTTTTTTATGAACATGACATGAACACTTGAATGAATGAATAAATAAGCATTTAAGTACCTATTATTTCCAGGTACTTTGAGAGATGCTGGGAATACAAATATAAAAATGAGACAATACCTGTCCTCAAGGAACTTACAGTCTAACAGAGAGATAACACATACAGTAGAGAATGAGGACAGAGAAGGTAGCTTTGGTCTGGAGAGTTGCAAAGACTGCAAGTGGAATTATAAGGCAGCGATATATCTCATTTTTCCCATTAGTGATGTAGTATAGATTTGCTTTGCTTACTTTTTCTAAATCAGGAGAAAGAGATGTGTATGAGGGGTGTGGGGAAAGAAGAAGACCTTAGAAAGGCTGGAGACCAAGGTG
Organism: Vombatus ursinus; assembly: GCF_900497805.2. NCBI lineage: Eukaryota > Metazoa > Chordata > Mammalia > Diprotodontia > Vombatidae > Vombatus > Vombatus ursinus. The sequence goes on along the minus strand of NW_020954575.1, from coordinate 12,768,886 downwards.
TGTGTAGGGTAGGGGTACAGGTAGTGTCCCTAAGACCCTGTAGACCAATATTGGGTAGGGGTGTGTGTGTGTGTGTGTGTGTGTGTGTGTGTGTGTGTGTGTGTGTGTGTGTGTTGGAGGAGTGCTTCCTAGTTTTCTTATCTCTGATATGTGCTGATCTGTTTTCCTCATTTAACAGCGGCTTAAGAGCACCAGCTTTTGGTAGGGAAGCAAGGGCTTATCAGTGACCTTGCTACAAGATCTGTGATTTGGGATCTTTGACCATTTGAATGGGTTGAGCATACAGAAGAGGGAGAAAGGAAAGCAGGGGAAAATCAAAACAAAACAAAACAAAAGAAAACAACCCAAAACCAGATTCTCCTCTGGGCTTACTCTGGAGTTGTTTACACAGAGATAAAGGGCTTGCTCTTCTTGACTTTGGCTAGATTCTGAAGGACTCTCAAAAAGAGATGTCAGAAGCTCAAAAAAATCAAAGGTGCCAAAGTTTGTTCACAGACTGAATTCCTAATTTAACTCTGAATTTCTCTGAGCTAATTTCTAGACTAGTGTAAAGTATGTTATAGGTACAGTAAACAGGTTCATAGAGTCTCAGAGCTTTTTGTTCATTGTTTACTGCCCTTCCAATGAAGCATACAGTATTTTACATCTTGTTGCATGGAACTCTGACACTGTGGACCTGTATGAAGATGGAACTGTTACCATTGTTGCTTAAACATAGTTCCCAACCTTTTATAGGAGAGAGAGAAAAACTCTGGAAACTGCACACATGTAGGAAGAGTGGGCTGCCCAATGTGTCTCTGATTTCTGGCTTATCTCCTTAGAGACTTTGGGTAAGATTAGAATTCTCTCTTGCTTGGAGTTATTTCACTCCCAGAGAGCCCATATACATATATGTATTTTCTGAAATATATCAGCTTAACCAAAAGAGAAATCTCAAGACTCTAAACAGAAATTGATAGGAAGAGGCCAAGCTGGTGAGTACGAGGATGGTGCTTGTCCCTCCCCTTCCCATTACACTTAAGCTAAGGGTTAGCAACCAAGGAAGTGATTTTTGTCTGAGTCTATTGTATCCCTAGCCTAGAAATATTTAGGGGCACAGACATTTGTCCAGTCTTGTGCCCCTTTCAGATACTGGAGAAACAAATGTCTAACTTTGGCCCTTCTTCCTGTTCCCCTCAAAGTAGATATTGTTATTTTCCTTGGAAAGGGAGAAAGGAAAAGGAAACAAGCATTTATTGTGTCTACAAAGTGCTTGGCATTGTGCTAAATATTTTACAAATATTGTCTCACTTGATCCTCACAACAACCCTGAGAGATAGGTACTATTATTTCCCACAATTTATAGGTGAGGAAATTGAAACAGGCAGAAGTTAAGTGACTTGCCCAGGGTCACTCAGCTAGTAAGTATTTGAGGCCAAATTTGAACTTGAGTCTTCTTGTATTCAAGTCTCGTATTTTAGCCATTATCACACATGCAGTAGATTGTATATCTTCTCATGCTTCCTCGCATCTATACATTTTTACAACCCACATGGATATACATATTTTACAAGGGTGCACTCACAACTTATTCATTATATGTTGGGATGTCTTGCATGTTTGAGGTAGGCCAGTTGACCATTGCCAAGAGCTAGTATATGTCCTACCATAATCTTAACCGCCATAGCAGACAGCTTAATGAGTTGCTTCGGCTAAATAAATCAATCACTCTAGTCTAATTCCTTTATTTGTTTTGTAGATGAGTAAATTGGTTCCAGAGAGGTTACAGTAGTTGTCCAATGTCACATAGCTAGTTAGGAGGCAGTGCTGGAACTAAGACTCCTGGGCCAGTACTCCTTCTCTGCTACAATGCCATTCCATACCTTGAATGCTGACTAGAATCAATTCATGAGAAAAGTAATGGAGGGCAGTACAGAGGGGTATCAAGAGTGTTTTGTTTCATTAGTGTTTTCCTTCAGAGATCTTGTTAGTTGAAAAGAGGGAGAGAGAAGATGGCAAGAAAATTGTTAAAGCAACCCCTTGACAAAAATCCTTAGATCTCCAGAACAGGGAATCTATGTAACAATAAATACCAGATTGGGGAGAATATTGTCTGAAACCTCTGCAGATATCTAATTAAATCAGCTGAGGGTGATGAGTCAGACAACAATATAAACTGAGTGGCTTCAAGGATACGGAGGGAGATCCCAAAGGAGAAAAAAGACAATATCTGCTTTCAAAGAATTTATATTGCACATGGTGAGAGAAGCCACAAGTAAAAAATAAAGTTAAATGTGCTTTAAAAAATCTGTCAGTAAGTATATGTCAATATGGTATAAACTAAGAACTAAAAAACCAATCAAATACAAAATGAAGCAGTGATTAAAGCCACCTCTGAGTGGTTATAACATTATGACTGTTGCTTTGTTCATGTTGAATTTTAAATAAGGACGACTAGGTGGTAATAGGATAGAGCAACAAGCCTGGACTCATCTTCCTGAGTTCAAATCTGGCCTCAGACACTTAATGGTTGTATGGCTCTGGACAAGTCACTTTACCCTGTTTGCCTCAGTTTCTGCATCTGTAAAAGAGCTGGAGAAGGAAATGACAAAGGACTCCAGTATCTTTGCCAAGAAAACTCTCAAATGGGGTCACAAAGAGTCAGACAGGACTGAACAACAACAAAAGTTTTAGATAAATTACAATGTGAATAGTGGGTAGAGTTTTGGCCTTGGAGTCAGGAAGACATGGGTTCAAAGCCCCCCTTGAACACTTAAGAGCTATGTGACCTTGAGTAAGTCATTCAATTTCCTCTCAACCTCAGTTATTCATCTATAAAATGAGGGGGTTGTACTTATGGCCTATGGAGGTCTCTTAGAGCTATAGAAGATATGATCCTATGAAAACCTGGTTTGTATTTTGAAAAGTTTTGCTTTTCAGTTGGCAACAAAATGAGAATGAATTATTTGTGATTTTTTTTTTCCTTTTGATTTTGCCAGAGGTATGGTAGACCACCCAGAGCTAAAACTAGGGTGTGGAGATCAAGGTTTTTATCCAGGATTCTAATATTTGGAGGGTGCTGCCAACACTTAAAGCCTTTAGTAGGTAGAAACAACCACACTTAACACCAATTTAACAAGAATAATTAGCTGTAGTAGAAGATTAACAAGTGGTTTGATAGATAATGCTTTGAGTCTTTTAAAAAAATTATTTTAAACTTAAATACTAAAACTTAAATACAAAATATAAAAGAGAAAAAGCATTGCCACGTGCACAGCAGAAGGTAAGAGAGAATTCAAAATATACAGCAATAAATTTCAATTTCAAGAAAGCCTATAAAATAAATACTACACATTGTGTTCAGAGCTGTCCATCCTTCCTTCCTTGTGAGTTTTCTTTTGTTTTCTGCTGTGCACTTTTTACTTTGTTCTCTTTTCCTCTTCTGTCCCTCTTCCAAGAGGGCTATAATTAAGCACAGATATATATACACATACCTATATACATGCAAACACATATATAATACATAGGGACACACACATACACATTTACATATATGTAGATAGCTACAATCATACTCATATATAGACATAAATATTCATATGCATCTATGTAAGACTATACTATACTTGTTTGTCTTCTGTTTCTCTGACTGTGGATAACATCTTCCTTTCATAGGTCCAAGTCTTTCCATATTTTTCTAAGTCCATCAACTCATTGTTTGCTGTACCACAGCAATATTCCAACTTTATATTGTCTGGGTTATTCTAAATAGTCTAAAACAATATTGATTAATATGGCTGACATATAGTATAGTTTCCCTTTTTTTCTCTTTTGATTAAATCTGTTTTAGCTTTAACTTTGTCTAAAATCGTGATTAAAATCTCTGCTTTTTTTTCCCTAATAAATTCTACTCCTGATCTTTATTTTGTTTGTGTGTATCTCCTCTTCCCTTTCTTGACTTTTCTACTTTACTTCTACCTCCTACCTTGGCCTCCTATTATTTAACCTACCCCTCCATCAAAGATCCTTCCCTTATCCTCTCCCTTCTCCCTATCTCCTTATCCATTTATTTCTTTCTGAGTTTAGACTTTTATTCCCTTCTAGATACACATGTATTGTTTCCTCTTTAACCCATTTCTGATCAGAGTAGGGTTCTAGACCTACCAGCCCTCCTCCCTATCTAATTCTTCTGTGTTATTTCTTCTCCTTGAACCTCATTTGTATAATTACTCTTTTTACCTCTTCCTAGACAGTTTACTTTTTAGCACTACATCATACTCAGCTCTACCTCAATCTTTCTTTCAAACTACCAGATTACTAATAATAATTTAGACATAAAATTTACATTTCCTCATATGAGAAGTAAAGTCTGTCCTTATTGAGTCTCTTGTAATTAATCTTTGAGATTTGCCTTATATTTCTCTCGGATCTTGTATTTTAAATTTTTTATTGATTTTAGGTCTTTTTTTAAAACAAAATTCTGAAAGTCTAGCAATTCATTAAATGTGCATTTGTTTTTCATTCAAAATTATACTTAACCTTGCTGAGTATGATTTTTTTGCCTCAACCTTCCTTGTTTTGCTTTTCAAAATATAGTTTTCTAAGGACTATGATCTTTTAGTGTAGCTGCTGTTAGGTCTTGTGTGATTCTGATTGTTGCTCTGCCATATTAGAACTGTTTTTTTTTCTTGCTGCTCATAATATTTTCTTCTTGAACTGGGGATTTTGGAACCTAGCTATGATATTCTTGTAGATTTTCCTTGTAGGATTTCTTTCAGGTGATAAACAGAGGATTTTTTTCTATTACTGCTTTCCCCTCTTGTTCTAATGCTTCAGGACAGTTTTCTTTAATTATTTCTTGTATTATGGTATCAAAATTCTTTTTTTGATTGTAGTTTTCAGGTAATCTGATTATTCTTATGTTTTCTCTTCTTGATCTGTATTTCAGATTAGTTGTTTTTCTTAAGAGATGTTTCACTTTCTCTTCTAATTTTTCATTCTTTTTTTTTTTTGGTTCAAGTTTTATTCAAGATCATATATAAAACCTTTCCAGACCCACAAGGGTTTAATCCCCCTCCTCTTCCTCCTCTTCGTCATGGTTGATCTGGAAGTACCATAAATCATAACTCTCCTTGCTGTTGGCCAACACCCGCAGCCAATCCCAAAGATTGTTCTTTTTTAAGTATTTCTTTATCAGGTACTTCAAATACCTTTTAGAAAATGGTACCTCTGACATCACGGTTATCTTACTCTTGCTTCTTTCAATGGTTACGACTCTGCCACCGAGGTTGCCAGCCTTTCTGTTCACTTTGATTTGTTCTTGTAAAAATTGCTCGAAATTAGCTGCATCCATAATCCCATCTTCCACAGGATGGGTACATTCCAGGGTAAACTTAAGGACTTGCTTCTTTTTTTTGCTGCCCTTCATCACGGATTTCTTCACGGGTGCCATGGCGATTGTGGAGCCAGAAAGGAGCTAATTTTTCATTCTTTATATTTTGTTTTGTTATTTTTTTTGTCTCTTATAATTTCCCTGGCTTCCCCTTGACCAATTCTAATTTTCAAGGATTCATTTTCTTCCTTGATGACTTGAGTTCAAATCTTGCCCTAGACCATTACTAAGTGTGTGACTCTAGGAAAGTCACTTAAACTTTGTCTTATCTGTAAAATGAGGGTAATAATATAACTTACTTTATACGGTTGTGAGCATCAAATGAGATTATTTATATATATATATATATATATATAAATAATTTTGAAAATGTCAAGAGCTAGATTAATGCTAGCTGCTGCTATTGCTGATAATGATCATCCTCTCCCCTCCCTTGTTGTTGTTTGTCCTTCATTCTCTAAGAGGACTGTGACGTCAAGAAGGTGATGCTATGACTTGCAAGCAAATTGGATTTATGTGACGGAGGGATATGCAAAGTCACCAGCTTCATTTTCTCCTCTGGAGCTATCTGGGTCCAGTGGAAAGATATAGATCACAATGACTGGAGATGCCTCCACCCCCCATAGCCAGACTTTAGGTCATTGCAGGTGACTTCTTTCTTTACTTGCCTAGCCCTGTTCCCTCTGAAGAACTGGTCTTCCAAGCCATAGTTTGGATCTAGAGTTTGCTTCATAAATCTCCCTCTATGGGGCTTTATGTCTCAAGTGCACAGGTCTCTTACTTCACCTCAAATGAATTTTCCTTAAAAAGTTGATTTGAAGGCACCTTTCATGATGGTTTTCCCAGATGAGGAATGGATCTCTTTACTTCAGATATCAATTTGTGTGTGTGTGTGTGTGTGTGTGTGTGTGTGTGTGTGTGTGGCCTAAAGTGTTTTGCCTTTAAATACGTCAAACTCACTAAAATGTGGAAATCTATGCACATTCTGGGCTGTTTCTTCTGAAACTGTGTTGTGCCAGAAAGATAAGTAATCATGATATCCTTTGTTCATCCTTTCATAAGCCCCAAGGATTCCATGTTAATCCCAACTTGTTTCTCATAGCCTATCTGGGACGTGAATAAAGTTGTGAGCAGTAAACTCTTATCCAATGTGGGACTGGCATGTGTCAACCTACTTAGAAGGACGAGGAAAGTTTCAGAGCTGGAGGAGGAAATCATCTCCAGTTATAGTCTGTTAGGCAATGGCTGGGTTCAAGTGTCAGAAGAATGCTAGGAAGTCAGAAAAACACTGGAAAGTTGTCATTCTCCACAGTTCCCTGAGGTTCTCTTTTTGTGGAGGGCTGTGAAGTGGATACGTATGTCTTAGAGTCCTGGATGGCATGATCAGGGCTCCCTAAACCCTTGTAGTAGAAAGCTGCTTAGGCTTCAAAGTGGATGGCTGGATTCAATGTCTGGTGTTGGGGCACAAGTTTAGGTCTTTGGGGGAAATTGTGCATGAATAATATCTGCAGAATCCAAGCCTCTGGAGAATCAGAGAAAATCTACACTGTGTCTGGTGGAAAAAAATGCAGGATGGTATCTGTTTCTATAGTCCTCAATTTCCATAAGTATACATAATTAAAAGATTTATATGGCCTCTATGCTGCCTCCTGATGGCTGATTGTATCCTTGTATGTACTCCTTTATTTTGCTTGCAAAGCTATGGGATACAAGTGCAATTCCTGGGAGATCATACAACATAGACTTCCTGAAGAGAGAGCATTCAGCTTGAATATATAGCCACTGTGAATTGGGTTTTCCAATTGGCAAGAAGTTGAAGTGTCTTTTTGTTTATTGTTGAATCATTTTTCGGTATGTCTGATTTTTTTTTTTTACCACATTTGGGGTTTTCTTGGCAAAGATACTGGAGTGGTTTGCCATTTCCTTCTTCAGCTCTTTTCACAGATGAGGAAACTGAGGCAAAAGGGGTTAAGTGACCTGCCCAGGGTCACACAGTAAGTGTCTGAGACTGAATCTGAACTCAGGAAAATGAGTCTTTCTCACTCCAGGCCAAGCACCCCATCTACTGCGCTACATAGCTGCTAGAGATAATACAGGTCTGTGTTAGGATAATAGCAGAAGTGAAGAATGGGGATCTGAAAGATACAGGATTTAGCAATTGATTGGATGTATATAGGGAAGATGGACGACTGAGAGGAAAAGGCTACATATGATGTGGGATTTCCAAGGCTTGATGACATAAGAACAGAATAGAGACTAACAACAACAATAAATATGAACAGTTTAAAATATTCCCCTTACTCCATTAAAAATAAAACATTTATTGTTCAATTTCTGATTTTGTATCCTTTCATCTTGGTGATTGTTCCTAGTTGTTCTTGCTGAGGCAAAGAGGTTGAGAGTTTTGCCAGAATCATGCAGGTTACTATTTGTTTTTTAAACTACTTAGTTCCCTACCTGCTTTAATATTGGGAAGCCTTAAGTTAGTATTTAAACCTATTTTTGCTGGATTTAAATTTAATTTAACTTTTTTATTATTCTGCATTTATCAAACTTCAACAAATATGTACAAATGTTCAATGCACAAAGAAAATTTTAAAAAAGAAGATAATATATGCAATTTTAATGATATCTAGTTTCTCCTAAAGGTTACTTCATATTTTGTCTACATTCCAAAAGTTTTGGTATAATATCTCATTTGGTTATTTTCTTTGATGACATTATCTATTATTTCTATGATATTTTTACCTTAAGTTCTTTAGGATTAATTTAGTTTTCATTTATGTTTAAATCTTTTCTTTAAAGTCAATATTTAAAAAGGTGGGAGGTGGCAAGCATAGCTGAGAAATATATAGACTCTTTTCTATTTCTTTTCAATTGTAATCAGTGACAGTCAACTAACACTTATTAAGCACTTGCTATGTGCCAGCCACTATACCAAGTGCTGGGAATACAAAGAAATGCAAAACAAAACAAAATAAACAAATATCTCTTCCCTCACAAACTAAGGGGGAGACAACATTCAAATAACTACGTACAAATTATATAAAGGACTAATTGGGGGTAATCTAGGTGGGAAAGCTCCAAGATTAAAGAGGATTGGGAATAGTTTGTTATAGAAAGTGGGACTCAACTGAAATTTGAAGGAAGCTAGGGAAGCCAGGACATTGACATGAAGAGGGAAGAAGGAAAACAATTACAAATATAGGGGACATCCAGTGAAAACTCTGAGTCAGGAGATGGGATATTGTGTTCAAGGAAAGGAAATAAGGTCAGGCTCACTGGATCACAAAATATATGGAGAAGAGAAAGGTGTAAGGAAACTGGAGATGTTGGTGGCCAAGGATTATGAAGGATTTTGAATGGTAAGAGATTTCATATTTGATCTTGGAGGTAACAGGGAGCTACCAGAATTAAAGTTAATTGATTAGACCCATGTTTTAAGAAGACTGATTTGACAGTTGGGTGGAGGATGGACCTATATGGGTAGATACGTAATGTACAGAGACCAATAAGCAGGATAGTGCAATAGTGTAGTTTTGAGATGATGAAAACCTGCAACAGGGTGGTGTCAGAGGAGAAAAAGCTATATGAGAGAAATGTCATGAAGGTGCAAAGGACAACATTTGATCATTGATTGAATATGGAGGTGGGAGAAAATGAGAAGTCAAGAAATTGACTCCCTTAATTGGGATACCTGGGCTGATGGTGGTACCCTTGAAACTAATAGGAAAGTTGGGAAGAAGAGAGTGTTTGGAAGGAGTAGATAAAGGGTGCAGTTTAGGACATGTTGAGTTTAAGGTGTTGCTAGGACATCCAGTTTGAGACGTATGAAAGAACTTTGGAGATGTAAGACTGGAAGTTCAGAGAGAAGCTATAGCCAGACAAGTAGAGCTGAGAATCATCTGCATAGAAATCAAAACTGAAACCATGGCAGCTCATGAGATCACCAATGTTTCAGGAGAAAACTTTAGCAGACCCTCACCTGATTGGCATGATATGCATGAAGATCCAGCAAAGGAGACTGAAAAAGGAGTAGTCAGAGAAGGAAGAAGAGAACCAAAAGACAGCAGTGTTCTACTTACACACTACTACCCATATTTTCCCCATGTCATCTGGATCCTTATTACTGATTCTTACCTTTTTTTTCCTTTAAATCCTTTTTTCTGATCCACCCTCTGAAGCTGAAGTTTAATTTGCTTATAATTACTTCCTCACCAACTCTTCGTTATTAATATTTTACTCTTCATGACCCCATTTGAGGTTTTCTTGGCAAAGATAGTGCAGTGGTTTGCCATTCATCATTAACTCTATCCTACCTTCTAAATCCCATTTTCCTCTCTCTCTATCCTGTCCATTTTCCTGTTGGCTTTAATGTATTTTTACACACACACACACACACACACACACATACATTTACACATATGCTTATATACATACAAAGACACACATATATACACACATATACATATATATGTATGTATATGTGTGTATTTAATTTTGTTTTGTTAGATTCAGATAGAGTGAAGTTTATCTAATGCTCTCCCTGTGACTTCCTCCATGTTTGCATGTTTTTCTCATGTAGATCAATTTTGTGATATAGTAAGTTCTATGCTCTTCTTCCTCATTTGTTTTCCATCCCCCCTTTCATTTCCTTCTCTTTCCTCACTCAAGACTATTAAAACTTATCAAAAACCATGCTAGGGCTTTGTGTCTATCCCATCTTCTTCCTTCTATAATTCTTGAAGACATTGACATTCTGTAAGGCCACTTCTCTCTTCTCTTGCTATTAGAATCTAAGCACTTCATCCTTTTTCAATTCCTTCTTTAAATTTTTAATTTTTTTTTAATTTTGACTATTGTGTTTACTTTTCAGAATTTCAATTCTCTTCTGGTCTTGCCATTAAGAATGCTTTCAAGTTCTCAATTCCATCAATATTCCATGTTTTTTCCTCATAGAATTATACTTAGTTTCAAAGGATAAGTTATTCTTGCTTGTAAGTCTTTATCTTTATTGGAATATCATATGTCAGAATTTTCTCTCCTTTCTAGTAGTTACAGTATAATGGTTCTTTTTTAGTTGAAATCTTTCTGAATGACTGTATTTTTTCTTTGACCTGGAAGATCTGTGTGTTATTTATTAAATTTCTGAGAGTTTTCAACTGTACTTTCAAAAGGCGATCAGTACAGTCTTTTTATTTTTACTTTGCCGTTTGTTTCTAATAGACCTGGATAGTTTTTATTTAGGATTTCTTGAAATGTAGAATCCAAGTTTCTTTGTTTGGTCATATTATTCTGTGTTCAGTAATTAAATTATCTCTCCTCTACCTGTTTTCCAGGTAAATTGTTCATAGTAGCTATATTTTCTTCTATTTTTCCATCTTTTATTTTTGTTCTAATATTTTCTGTTGTAGTCTGGTGTCAATAATTTCTATTTGTTTCATTATAATTTTCATGGAGTCTGCTACTTGGATAACATTTCCACTTTTTCTTCTAAGATATTGATTTACTTCTCATTTTTTTCCTTCCTCTAGAACTCTCATTTCATTTTTATCTCTTGCTTCATTTTGTCTAAGTGGTTATGGAGTCTTTTTACCAGGTCATTCCCCCCCCCCCCCACCTTTGATGGTCTGCTATAGTTGTTAGAGAATTACTACATACATTTGGGTTTATCTCTTGGCCATTTCCTAATGCATAATATTTGTTCAATTGATTTAATTTCTTTTATTTACCCATATAACCTAAGTTCTTGTATCAGTACTTTATGCCAGGGTTAGGCTTTGCACATTTTTGCATTCTTTAACTAGGTGGTTAACTCTGTTTAGTGTCTTGCCTCTGATTTCTTCTGCTCCTATCATGGGCTTCCTTCTCTCTTGGTATGTCTGTACTCAGGACTCTAGGAATTCCAGGATCCTTTGGACCATCCCATGTCAGAGCATTGCAGTCTTTGATGCTACCCATTCCTGCACTTCAGTTTGCCAGTCAGAGTGTTACTGTCTTCTGGACCCAGGATGCATTCCCAATTAGGGCCCTGAGGGCTCCCAATGTTCCTTCCAGCTTCACCTTCAGAGTATTCTAAACTTTGCAGCCCTGTAAAGCGAATGCCACAGGCTTCAGGTGCCCCTAGGGCATCCCTGGTCAGAGAAATGACTGGCTTTTCCCTTTTTTCTGTTTACTTGTTTTTGTATTGTTTTCTCTTATTGGATCCCTTTCTTAACTCCTGCTGTCTTTGCTTTGTGCATTGCTAGGTTGCATTTAGGTATTTACTATTGTTTCTTTTTTGGATATCTTGATCATCCTTTGGTCTGATGCTGTTTTTACATCTTTGCTGGAATATACATGGGAGAGCTGGGGCATCTATAGCCTTGCACATATCCATCTTAACCAGAAACTTGACCCAGAGATTTTAAAACATATCAAGCTCTTTGGAGGCTAAAAAGACCCTGCTTTGGTTTCAAACGTTCATGGAGCATTTTCTTCTTGTGTTATTTTCTAGGAAAAGTACTTAGGTCTGTCTTTAGGCTATGAGAACTCTTTGCAGCTCTTGTTCTTTTTTATTAAAGGGACTTGGACTTCATAAGTTATTACCTGCTTTTATTTATCCCCGTAGATTGTATTGCTTTCATATGTTCTCCTCCACTCGCTCCTCAGTACCCTCTCCATGACCTGTTCCCTCGACATTTCTCTAAAGAATCTATTTCCTTAAACACTTATCCAGGGAATAAGTACATTAGACTGATAGAGTGGGGGAAAGATCCTTATTTCCTTTTTTTTTCTTTTGCCGCACTATTATGATTTTTTTTATTTGCCTGTTTTTTCAAGTATTGCTCAGAACATGACCATACTGTATTAGTGCCCTCCTGGGTGTCTACCCCTCTTATAATTCAAGTGTGCGATATGGCATAAATCCAACATGGTCTTTAGAAGTAAACTTTCTATATTTTTGTGCATAAAAGGATTTCTAAATTTCTTTTTCTAGAGATCCTCTTAAAAAAAAAGTAGCATTCTTTCTAAATAGATGACTAGTTTGCATATGCTTAATTTCTTTATTTTCTTTCTTTTTTTGGTAGTGTCAAGGAATGAGAATTTTTAGTGAGAGTTGCCCTAAGGAAAAAGTAAGACAATAACATCCCTCTCTACTTACCTCATAGGATTGAGTTTGGAGAGGTTAAAATTAGCCATTTTTGAAAATGCTTTGAAAACCTCAAAACTACACACACACACACACACACACACACACACACACATATACATACATACATACATATTACATACACACATATACATATATATATGTATAGATGCACATGTCGATATTTTTAAAAACAGGGGCCATCAGTATCTTCAAACCAAATACAAGAAATGTAGACCTTTCAGACACTATTGTGTAGTTAGTGGCAGAGTTGCTAAAGAAAGGTTAGAGGTAATGTGTTGTAGTGGATGGAACTTTGGACTTAGAGTCAAGAAGATCTGGGTTCCAATCCTATCTCAGGTCCTTAATGGCTGTGTGAACCTGGACAAATCACAAATTTGTCTGTGTCTCTGTGTCTCAGTTTTCTCATTTATAAAATAAGGGAGTTTGACTCAATGACCTTTAAGATCCTTTACAATTCTGAATCTATGATCACAGGATGACACTTTTGGATATTGATATCTTTTGGCACTGTTCTCTTGTCAATGTCATTTCTATGGCCTACTACTTTAACATATCTTCAAATAATTTCTTTTATTAAATTTTTAACTAAAGAATAAATGTGTTAGACTGAGACAGTAGAACTTATATCATAAAGGCAGCCATAGAATCTAATGTATAGGGACCACCCTACTCTTGTTTCCTTTGATATTTGGGTGACTCCATTATCACATTGATGTAAATACTTCCTTTGCTAGTATATATTGCTGTCATATATACGTCCCATGTAATTCTTGTTTGTGTCTTTTCATAAATGCCACCTAGAAGGAGTACACAGTGATTAGACCCTTCAAAAACCCAACATTACTTCCATTTATAATGAGTTAAGACATTTGTGGAGTATTCTTCCCTTAAATTGGGACAGTTTAAGAAAGTCACTCAGAGGCACTTATTACACAAATCGAGGGGAATGACCTAGTCATTTAGGGTGGTAAACTAAACCTAAGGCCATTGTCATACTGCCCCTGTGGAATGAAAGTCAACGTATCCACAAATATTCTGGGAACCCTATAAAGTGAGTCTTTAACATGCCAATAAGTTGTAATTTTGTCAGTGTGGTAACTGCTTCCCCAATAATTTACAATTTCAGAGAGATATCTGTAGTTCATAAAGGTTTAGTGAATTGCTCAAAGTCACATAATGGACACCAGAGGCAGGACTAAAACCTTGATTTTCCTAACTCCACTTCCAACATCCTGAGATGTGCCTTCTCAAACCTACAAGAGCTAAAAGAGATGATCAGGGGTAGGGAACCTGTGGCCTCCTAGGTTCTTGGGTGCAGTCTTCTGACTGAGTCCAAGTTTTACAAAACAAATCCTTTAGTTAAGGGGATTTGTTCTGTGAAGTTTGGAGTCAATCAAAGGGCCACACATGAGGACCTAGAGGGCCACATGTGGCCCTCAAGGCCACAAGTTCCCCACCCCTGATCTAGCCCAATCTTCTAATTTTAGAAAGGGATAAAGAAATAGTTAAGTAATTTACCCAAGGTCACATATTTAGACATAGAAGACCCTGAGAAGAATCAGGATTTATTGATTAGAAGTCCTATGTTCTTTCTAATACATTATTAAGTTAGGTCAACTAGCATTTTTCAGTACCTCTTATGGGCCAGGAACTTTGCTAAGTGCTAGAAATACAAAGAAAGGCGAATGATAGGATTTGCTCTCAAAGGAGTTCACATTCTACTGTGAGAGAAAATAGGCAAATAACTATGAACAAACAGGATATACATAGGATAACTCAGGGTAGTCTCAGAAGGCAGGTACTAAGATTAAGGATGACTGGGAAAAGTTTTATGCAGAGGTGGAACTTTAACTGAAAGATGAAGGAAACCAAAAAAGCCAGCAAGTGGCAATGGGAAGAAAGAATCTGTGTGTGTGTCTGTGTGTGTGTGTGTGTGTGTGTGTGTGTGTGTGTGTAGGGGAAATATATTGTTGACAGCCAATGAAAATGCACATAAACAGGAGGTAGAATGTCTTGGGCAAGGAACAATAAGGAGGCCAATGTCATTGGGCAGAAGAGTAAGTGGAGAAAAGTGAATTATAACAAAACTGGAAAGGTGAGAAGGGACCAGATTATGAAGGACTTTTAAAGTCAAACAGGGACTTCTGGGGGGCAGAGCCAAGATTAGAGAAAACACTCAGATGAGCTCTCCCAACACCTTTATTTCACGTAATAAAACAAGTATTTCTATTACATGATATAATAAAAAAGAATGATTGCACATGAAACTACACATCTACTATGCACGGCTTACTATTCTTTTCATATACATGACAAAATTATCACTATCATGCAAATTTCTTTTTCTCTCCTCCCCCATACCCTGCCCTAGAGATGGCTACCATTAGACACAAATACAGATGTGTGTGTATATATGTATGTAAAAGTATTCTATATATACTTCTATTTATCAGTTCTTTCTTTGGATGCAGATAGTATTTTTCTTCATATGTCCTTCATAGTCAATTTGGGTATTTATAATAGTCAGAATAACCTATTCACTCAAAGTTGTTCTTAAAACAATATTGCTGTTACTATATACTATGTTCTCTTGGTTCTTCTCATTTTGTTCTTCATTATTTCGTGTCTTTCCATGTTTTTCTATAATCATTTAGCTCATTTCTTATAGTACAGTAGTATTTCATCACAATCATATACCATAACTTGTTTAGAGTTTCCTCAACTGAAGGAAGTCCCTGCAACTACCAGTTCTTTGCTACCACAAAGAGAGATGCTATAAATATTTTAGAACATATAAGTTCTTTTCCTTTTCCCCTAAGTATCTTCAAAAATAGACCAAGTAGTGGTATTGCTAGGTATAAGGTAGTTTAATAATTCTTTGGATATAATTCCAGATTGTTATTCAAAATGGTTGGATCAGTTCACAATTTCAACAACAATAAATGTGTCCCAAATTTTCCATATCCCCTCCAACATTTGTCACTTTACTCTTCTATCATTTTAGCCAATGTGGTAGGTGTAAAATGATATTAATGTTATTTTAATTTGTGTTTTGCTAATCAATAATTATTTAGAGCATTTTTTCATATGACTATAAATTGTTTTGATTTTTTTTCATTGGAAAACTGCCTGTTCATATCCTTTGACCATTTATCAATTGGAGAATGATTCATATTCTTATCAGTTTGACAAAGTTCTTCATATATTTTAGTATTGAAATCTCTGTCTGATAAGCTATCTCTAGAAATTTCTTTTTCAAATTTTCTGCTTTCCTTCTGATCTTAGCTACATTTGTTTTGTTTGTACAAAAACTTTTTAAATTTAATGTAATTGAAATTATCTGCTTTACATCTAACTTTGCTCTCTATGTCTTGTTTATTCATAAATTGTTCACCTATCCATAAGTCTGATAAGTAATGTGTTCTGTGTTCCTCTAATTTTCTTGTAAAATCTTTCTTTATATCTGGGTCGTGTATCCATCTTGACCTTATTTGATAAACAGTGTAAGATATTAGTTTATGCCTAATTTCTGCCATACTGCTTTCCAGTTTTCCCACCATTATTTTTTTACCAAATAATGAATTCTAATCCCCAAATTCCAAGTCTTTAGACTTATCACATACAAGATTATTATGTTTATTTGCTGCTGTAAATTGCATCTTCTACTCTATTCCATCAATCTACTTTTCCATTTTTAAGTCAGTACCAGATAGTTTTGGTAATTACTGCTTCATAATGCAGTTTAAGATCTGGTACTGCTAAACCTCCCTCCTTTACACTTTTTTTTTCATTATTTCCTTTGATGGTCTTGACTTTCTGTTTTTTTCCAAATGAATTTATTATTTTTCTAATTCACATTCATAGTTATAATTACTACTAGTGAATTTCCCTCTATCTTATTTTTACTCACTATTTTCCTTCTCATGCTTTCTTTTCACCCTATCTCTGTTACCTTATCTCTCCCCTTACCTTACCTTATTTATTTTAGTGACCCTTGTACAAGTCCCTCCCTTAACTATTGAGCCCACCTTCCTAATCTTAACATTTTTAGCCTTTTAAAAGTCTCTCTCTCCACCTATTCCCCAGTTTTTTTCACCTTTCTAGAAGTTTAGAAAACTTTTAAAACTTTTTAGATGTGTATGTTGCTTCCTCTTCAACCCAGATGAGAGTTAGGTTCCAATATTACCAGCTCTCCACCCTAACCTGCTTCCCCTATATTAGATCTTCCTTTCACATCCCCTTTTCATGAGATATTTTCTCCTTTTAACTTTTTCCTACCCATTTTTTTTTAGAATCACCTCATCATACACAACTCACTCCCAACCATTACTTTCAAACTACCTTAAATAGGGCCTCAAATTGAATCCTGGAATGGCAGACCCAACAAAAGGAAAGAGTGAGAGGTTTTTTTTTTAATCTAAAAGAACATCTGAGGTTAAAGGAGAGATTTACACAAATGGATGTCAGGGATGGAGGCTTGCCCAGAAGCCACATGGATGGAATATCAGTGGTGGAGACAGAAGCAGCAGCAGTTTCAGGAGTGCTCAAGTCAGAGACAGTGAGGGGACCTGGCAGCTGGTCAGAAAGACATTACAGGGTACCTCTGTAGTAGCACTGGATACAGGAGAAGACACTGCTTGGCAACTCCATTTCCTACTCCCACTTCTGAGTCATAGTTCAAGTGAAGAGAAGAGCACTTTCAGTCAAGAGGAAGTAGAAGCCCTTAGGGGCAATATCATTTTCAGTCCCAAGGTGGGGTTGCTTTGAGGAGAAGTATCCATTGCAATCCAAAAGGATTAGGGGGCCTTCCTGGGTAAGGAACCGAGTACAGATGAAGAGAGAAATGACTAAATCTCTCCCTTGATCACACCACCTTGGAAACACTGAAAGCTTCCAATGCCCCACCTAACCAGATTTGAAAAAAGAAGTGCAGATTGACAGTGGAGTAAAAGCAGTGACTTGCTTGAGCTCTCTCCCAAACCCCTCCAAATACCTGTAAAAATAACTCTAAAAAATTCTAGAGCAGCAGAACCCACAAAAAGACATCATGAAGCAAATTTCCAGCCCAAGACAACCTGGATGGTTGATTGGAAGCATCTGTTGTACCAGCCTGGGAGAGAAGCACAATTCAGTGTGGGCTGTGCTGGCAAAGATGGGGCCTCAGTGAACCTAAAGCAGGTCTCAGGGGACTGAATCATGAGCAGCTATGGTGGTTTCCAGACTTCTCAATCCATAAATGCCAAAGAAAACTTACAAGGTTGGTAGGAAAGGTCTGTCAGATCTGGGTGAGAGAGAAACATGGTCTGCCCCCTGCTCTGGTACAGCCCCAGGGTGGTAGCTGCCACAGCTGCTTCCAAAGTTCTTGGCTCATAGATGGTGGGGAGATCAAGTGGCTGATCAGAGGGGACTTGCAGGGATCTCTTTGATGGCAGTGAGGCAGGATTCTCTTGCTTTGCCATACTTGGAGCTGAGTGGCAATCCTGGGTGGCAGGGAATCCTCTTCATAGTTCCAAAGAAGGAAAGAGTGCTTATGGTAACTCATAGACCAGAGCACAGGCCAAAAAAAGAGTAACACCTCTCCTTTGATCATACCTCCTTGGAAGAACTGAAAATTTACAGGTCCCTAGAAATATATCTGAAAACAGCAGCACAAAACTCCTGAAGCTTTGGAGGATACACCTCCACAATGGAAGCAGAGCCCTACTTTAACAAAGAGTTAAAAAGTCAAGTAATTGGCTGGGAACATGAGCAAACAGCAGAAAAAACTCTCAGACTATAGGATATTACTTTGGTGACAAAGAAGATCAAAACATACAACCAGAAGAAGATAACAAAACCAAAGGTCCTACATCCAAAGCCTCCAAGAAAAATATGAATTGGTCTTAAGTCATGGAAGAGCTCAAAAAGGATTCTGAAAAGCAAGAGAAGTAGAGGAAAAATTGGGAAGAGAAATGAGAGTGATGGAAGAAAATCATAAAAAAACAATTGCTAAAGGAGACCCAAAAAATACTGAAGAAAATAACACCTTAAAAATAGACGAACTCAAATGGCAAAAAAGGTCCAAAAAGCCAATGAGGAGAAGACTGCCTTCAAAAGCAGAATTGGCCAAATGGAAAGGGAAATCCAAAAGCTCACTGAAGAAAATAGTTCCTTAAAAATTGGAATGGAGGAAATGGAAGCTAATGATTCTTTGACAAATCAAGAAATTATAAAACAAAACCAAAAGAATGAAAAAAAATAGAAGACAATGTGAAATATCTCATGGGGGAAAAAACTGACTTGGAAAATAGATGCAGGAGAGATGATTTAAAAGCCTGAAAGTCATGATCAAAAAAAGAGCCTAGACATTATCTTTCAAGAAATTAAGGAAAACTGCCCTTATATTCTAGAACCAGAGGGTAGAGTAGAAATTGAAAAAAATCACCAATCATCTCCTGAAAGAGATCCCAAAAGGAAAATTCCTAGAAATATTATAGCCAAATTCCAGATTCTCCAGGTCAAGGAGAAAATATTGTAAGCAGCCAGAAAGTAATAATTCAAGTATGGGGCAGGCACAGTCGGGCTAACACAAGATTTAGAAGCTTCTACATTAAGGGATCCATGGGCTTGGAATATGATACTCTGGAGGTCAAAGGAGCTAGGATTAAAACCAAGAATCACCTACCCAGAAAAACTGAGTACAATCCTTCAGGGAAAAAAATAAATATTCAGTGAAATAGAGGAATTTCAAGCATTCTTGATGAAAAGACCAGAGCTTAAAAGAAAATTTGACTTTCAAATACAAGACTCAAGAGAAGCATTGAAAGGTAAACAGTAAAGAGAAATCATAAGGGACTTATTAAAGTTGAACTTTTTTACATTCCTACATGGAAAGAAGATATTTGTAATTCATGAGATCTTTCTCAGTATTGGGTTGGGTAGTTGGAGGGAATATATGTGTGTGTGTATGTGTGTGTGTGTGTGTGTGTGTGTGTGTGGACAGAGGGCACGAGGTGAGTTGAATATGAAGGCATGATATCTAAAAAATAAAATTAAGGGGTGAGAGAAGATTGTACTGGGAGAAGGAGAAACAGGGAGGTAGAATGGGGTAAATTATCTCACACAAAAGAGGCAAGAACAAGCTTTTACAGTGGAGGGAAACTGGGAGGAGGTTGGAGGGAATGAGTGAACCTTATTCTCATTGGATTTGTCTTAAGGAGGGAATAACATACACACTTAACTGGGCATGGAAATCTATCTTATCCTGTAGGAAGATGGGGGAAGTGGATAAGACAGGGGGATGATAGAAGGGAAGGCAGAATGGGGTGGGGGGGAATCAGAGGCAAACACTTCTGAGGAGGAACAGGATCAAAGGAAAGAACAGAATAAATGGGGGGGCAGGATAGGATGGAGGGTAATGTAGTTAGTCTTTCATAAAGACTATTAGGGAAGTGTTTTTCATGACTACACATGTATAACCTACATCAAATTGCTTGCCTTCTCAATAAGGGTGGGTTGGAAGGGAGGGAGGAAGAGAATTTGGAACACAAAGTTTTAAAAAATTAAAGTTAAATATTGTTTTTACATGCAACTGGGAAATAAGATATACAGTCAATGGGGTATAGAAATCTATCCTGCCCTACAGGAAAATAGAAAAGGAAGAGGATAAGAGAAGGGAGGAGGTGATAGAAGGGAGGGCAGATTGGGGGAAGGAGTGTTCAGAATGCATGCCATCTTGGTGTGTCGGGAGGGGAGAGATGGGGAGAAAATTTGAAACTTGAAATCTTATGGGAATGAATATTAAAAACTAAAACTAAATAAATAAATTAATAAAAACAAACAAACCAAAAAGGAAGTGTAAAAAAGCCTGAAGCTTGTGACAGTGACCCCCCCCATCAATTCCCAGAACAGAGCCTAACAGTAACATAAACTTCCAAATCAAGAAATATAATGGAAAAATGAGCAAAAAACAACAACAATAACAAAAGCGACCAAAAACAGTGCCTATGGTGACAGTAAAGCTCAAGATACAAACTCAGAAGAAAACAATGAAGTCAAAACAGCTTAAAAGTAAGGCCTCAAAAATATATGAATTGGAAACAAGCCTAAAAAGAATTCCTGTAAGAGCTAAAAAAATGATTTTAAAATCAAATGAGGGGGACAGAGGAAAAATTAGATACAGAAATGAAAGCAAAGAAAGAAAATTATGAAAAATGATTAACAACTTGGTGAAAGTGGTGCAAAAAATACTGAGGAAAACAACACTTTAAAAAACAGAATTGGCCAAATGGGAAAAAAAAGAAGTATAAAAATTCACTCCATGATACTACCTCACACCTATCAGATTTTCTAACATTAGAGGAAAGAAAAATGGCAAATACTGTTGGGGATGTGGAAAAAATGGGACATTAATGTCCTATTGGTTTGTGAGCTAGATCAATCATTCTAGAGAACAATTTGGAACTATGATTAAATAAAAGTGTGCATATCCTTTGACCCAACAATATCTCTACTAATTTAGTATCTGGAAGAGATAAAAGAAAAAGGAAAAGGACCTAGTTGTACAAAAAAAAAAATCTTCTCAGCAGCTCTTTTTTATGGTGGCAAAGAATTAGAAATGGAGAAGATGCCTATCATTTCGGGAATATCTGGACAAGTTGTTGATGATGATTGTGATGCAATTCTATTATGCTGTAAGAAATGATGAGAAGGATGGTTTCAGAAAATCCTGGAAAGACTTTTGTGAACTGATGTAAAGTGAAATGAGCAGAACTAGGAGAACATTGTACACTGTAACAGCAATACTGTAGAGATGTTCAATTGTGAAAGGCTTTACTACTCTGATCAAGACAATGATCCAAGACAATGCCAAAGGACTCATGATGAAAAATGATATCTATCTCCAGAGAGAGATAGGATGAACTCCGAATGCAAATTGAAGCATAATTTTTCACTTTTATTTTTATTGTTTTGTTTTGTTTTTGTTTTCTTTTGTGACTTGGCTAATATGAAAATTTGTTTTATGTGACTTCACATCTATAATCACTATCAAATCACTTGCTTTCTTAATGAAGTGGGAAGATTGAGAGGGAATGAAAGAATTTGGAACTCAAAATTTTATAAAAACATAAATTACGCATAATTGTGAAATATTTAACAAAATAAGTAAAGATAACTAACAAAAAGCAAAACAGAAGATTGTATATTTGATCTTAGAGGTAATAAGAAGTTAAAGGACTTAATTGAATTAGGGGGATGACCCATGCTATGGGAAGACCAATTCTACAGCTGAATGGAGGATGGACTGAAGTGGGGAAATATTTAAGGCAGAGAGCTCAATCAGCAGTCTATTACAATAGCCCAGGTGTGAGGTAATGAGAGGGCATATACCAAAGTGAATGAGAATTTTGATACAAGTTAACAAAGGAAGTTTAGTGGGTCTTCTGTAAGATAACTGATTTAAAAAAAAAAAAGTGGTTAGAGAAATTTGCTGTTGCAAAGTCCTTTTGGCCCGAATTTATTCTCTGATTCTCTGATATGACTCCCATCTCAGAGATTTTCATTCTATAGGAGGTAGAACATTATGTTGATTATATTAGGCCCCAGAACACTGTCAACCTCCTGAAAGAGATATGTAATCACTCAAAGGAGTTTTTCTTTACTCTCCGTAAGAGAAATGTCAGTTGGTTGAAGAATGTCTATTTTCCATATTTCAACATACATTTGCATTGACTAACTTGCCAAATTGATCTAAAAAGCTTGTACTTCAGTATACATATCTAGGACAGACAAGATAAATGGACATTAAGATGAGATCAGAGTTGAATAAGAGGAGATGACCTGCCTGGATTTCATTTTGAAAATTGCAAAGCTTTTCAGTGACTCCAAACTTACTGTGAAAGCAAAGACCCATCTTTTTAAGGTTAGTGTTTTAACAGTGTTGCTAGATAACAGTGAGGTACAGAATACAACCACCTCTGACAAATTGAAATTTATATCATGCAGAGAGCAATGGAAAAAGGACTGTACAGGGACATTAGGTCATACATGATGTTCCCTACTTTTCATAGTTTTAAGCTTTAATTGCTGTTATTTTTAATGGATATTTTAAGCTATTAAAATTAAAACTACACTGAGATGTTGGGGTGCATATGTAATAAATGGAAATAAATGAATATAATAAATGAGGGACATTGAAGAAAAAAGTACAAATCTATCATTAAATCACAATGATAGGAAAAGAAGATGGGCTGAACAAATGGTGAGAGTAAGGGATAACAGGTAAACAACCATCATTTTCTACAGCTTATCATGTCTGGAGAAATCGAGGAATGTATCCATCATGCTAAGTAGACCCTTTGTGACAAACTTATGGGAGGCTGTGGATGAGTCACAAAAGTTGAGCAGGAATGACTAGGTTGTTTTATTCTTGTAAGAGGGAACTTGTGAATCATTAAGATCTATTTGAGTATGAGAAGATAGAACCAACTAGTCACATCATTTAAAATAAGAGAGACAAGAAATTGAACTTGTAACTTCCTGGCATGAAGCAGTATGATAAATTAGCTTCCTGTTACTGAGCTTTCTTGAACATATTTTCTTTCTATTTCTTTTGATAAACAAGCTATTGAAAAAGCACTTTTCCCTATGTGTACTTCTGCATCCTCAACACTAACATTTAAAGTAAGATGTCTCAGTAGGACATCACCACCATAACCTTTGAAAAAGGATGGAGAGATGGTGTTTTTATATATTTTAACCAGCAGGAAGGGATAGGATTAAAAACATCATCACTGGTTTGAAAGCAAGTTACCAAAGTATTGGCACTCCAGTTTCTTGCACTCTTCAAGGTGTACCAGTGGGATGCTCTAAGATGCTACACATTGTCCTGATCTGTTTAGCACACACTATACAACCTGTGGCTGGCCTCCTTGAGCTTCTCTGAAGTCTTCCTGACTTTGAGCTCTCATACAAAGAATTTGTGTTTATTCTTTAAATAAGATGTTAAAATGAAACATATGCACATCCAGAAAGGAGGAGATGACCAGGTTTATCAGATCCTTACAGCAGGAGGAAGTCACAAAGGAAGACAAAACAGGGTCTTTTGCTACACGCTTGCCTTTGAAATGCCACCTCACCAGTTCCTTGATGTTTCCTCTGCAAAGGGCAGGCTTTATTTCTGCCAAAAATCTTTGCAACCAAGCGAACAGAATTTATCTCAGTCTCGGCAGCCAATATACATTATCTGTAGATTCCCTGCTAAACTATTAAAATTAATCAGGTGGCAAACTTTCATTACAGCAGCTCTAATAAACAAGAAAACTGGACTCCCAGGGTTGGAAATGTCAGTAAATACAACAGCATTAAAAAAGAAAGAAATTTTTCAAAATGTCCAAGGAGACTCAAATTTTAGTCCAAATGAAATTAAACTACACTTACAATCCATGCAAAACCATTCATTTTTATAGAGATGTTTCTCAGCACAGAGGATTTAAGTCAGTCCTAGCCATGGGAACCAAAGCCAAGAATCCAGATTAAGTAATAAAATATTTCACAAATAGGTTGGTGCTTGGGGGAAACAAACCATAGACATGTGACCTCCTTTCTGTACACTGTAGCTGCTGAAAACTGGCCAGCAAGAATAGACACTAATGCTGACACTGTAGCAAGGGATTAAGATGAGCGGACCAGAAGCACTATGAGTGATAGAATAGGAGATGAGATTTTTAGTGGTTCTATGCAGCAAAAGTGAGAATTGGCAGTTAGTATTATAGTGAAAAGACAGGCCTGTTTATGGAACTCATCTTACCCACTAAACCTCCCCTCATCCGAACTCCTCTATTTCTGTTGAGGGCACCCCCTCTAGTCACTCAAGTTCACCACCTCAGTACCATCCTTGAGTCTTCCTTCTCCCTTACTCCATATATCCAATTAATTGCTAGATCTCATTAATGCTACTTCCACAATTTAAAATTTCATCCCTCAGCTTCTCTACACTCCTAAAGCCATCACTCTAGCCCAGGCCCTAATCACTGCCCATGTGGACTACTGTAATAACGCCTCCATTGGACTCCCAGATCCTTGGCTCTCCACTCTCTTCCACATAGCAGCCAAAATAATCTTCCTCAAGAAAATACGAGACCATGTCACTCCCTTGCCAAGTAATCTTTAGTGGATCCCAATTGCTTCTAGAGTAGAATACAAAATCTTCACCTTGTCATTTAAAGCCCTTCACAATCTCTCTCTAATCACGCTTATTTCATATTTATCTTTCACATAATCTATGATCCAATTAAATTGGCTTATTTAATTTTACCCAAGTATAGCACTCTAATCTTCTGCCTCAGTACCTTAGTACAGACAGTTCTGTCCATTACCACCTTGCTCCCACTTCTTAGAATTGCTAGCTTCCTTCTTGGCTCAGTTTAAGTTAAGTTTTCTATGAGAATACTAACATTTTCCTGACTTCTCCCTCCCCCTCCTCCATTACAATCCTCTTTCTCTCCTCCAAATATTATGTGAGTATGTCTACACACACATGTATACATACATACACACATACATACATATAAATAAACACACATGTGTGTGTATTTTCCCACATGTTTTATTCACCTATAGAATGCAGTTTTTGAGGAAAGGGACTGTTTTTGTTCTTTGTTCCTGTATTCCTGACATTCAGCAGAACTTTGCACATCATAGTAGGTGCTTAATAAATACTTGTTGGATTAGATTGGACTAAACAGGCTAGACCAGGTTAGCAGAGGACAGGACTGAACAGGATAGGACACAATAGGACAGAAGAGGACAGGAAAGGACAGAAGAGGAGAGGGAATATTAGGGATAGTTTAGGGTAGGACGGAAGAAGATAACATAGAATAGCATAGGATATGATTTAAATAAATCATATTGACAACCTGATATAATGGGAAAAAAAGTGTACTCAGAGTCAGAAGGCCTTTTTTGACTCTTTGCTCTGCTACTTCCTAGGTGTATGACCCTGGGTAAGTCACTTTTTTCATTAAGACTTTAGTTTCCTCTTCTGTATAATGAGTAATTTGGGCTGGAGACCTTCTAAGGTCCTTTCTAGATCTAACATGCTATGATTCAGGAAAGGAAACTGTTGTGAAGTAAAAGAAGATAAGATAGAAAAGACAAAATAGGGCCAAAATATAGGAGGTTTTGAAAGGTATCAAGGATTTTTGTTTTTATTCTGAAGGTGATAGGGAGCTGTTAAAGGTTTTTGAACATGGTTGAAGTTGTGTTTTCAGAAGACTGAGCTGGCAGCAGTGTTCAGGATAGATTGGGAGGAAGGAGACCAGAACATCTATACATTCATAAGAATCCGCAGGAAAGGAAAAAAAAACATAAGTATCATGGGAAGGTCTGGTGCAGACAGAGGTAAGCAAATGAATGATTTAGGAAGATTGGGAAAGTATGAATGTTCACCAATTTAAGGTGATAGAAAGTAGGGAACAATTCTAATATTTCACTTAAATCATCATGTCAATACCAATAAGTACCATACAATAATTACAATGTAAGAAGAGTTCAACATTCTTTGTTCTGGTAATATGGCTGGTGATAAGTAAGATCACATTCATTCATTTATTCAAGAAACATGTATTTAGTGGACAGCTACTGTATTAAGATACTATTTCATTTTTGTCTTTGTATCCGTACTTCCTAATGCAGTCTCTGGCGTAGTGTAGGTGCTGAATAAATATTCATTGATTGGTTGATTGATTTATGGACCTTGGTTGTTCAGTTCTTTGTTAACCTAGTAAGTTATATATAATAATGCTCTAAGCTTTCCCTTAGCTCCCCCCCACAACTTGCACTTGAAGATTAGACCTCTCAAAGGACAACTCCCTCAAGTTCAAGGTAGCTTGGGATCTGTACTCCTAAAATTGTAATCCATGAGCCCCCACAAATCTGTTTACCTTCAGATAGTCAGAGAGTAGATACATAGAGTTTTCATAGGTAGGAAATGTTCAGCAATTATGGAGGGTCAATTAACAACCCTGCGGTTGTCAATCCTGTGTGACAGATGTCTTTGCACTACTCCTATTGACTTCGATTTCACAGCCTCCACTAGATACTACTAGATATTACCCAGCTGAATACTGTGATATAGAATGTTTCTAGATACATTTCTGGATCTCTATGTTATAGTCTCTACTACCTTTAGCTTCTGGATCAGCTGAAATTCATAAAGTAGGTACTACTCTGTTTACCATTTCCTTTAGAAAAACAGCAACCTCAACCCTAGAACAAGCAGAAACCTCACTATTGTATTCTCTCAAGATCTGGTCTCTGTGATCTCTAATTGCTCTAGCAAGGGTATTTTCAGGCCCAGGTACCAAGTCCCTTAGTGTAAAGAACAAGCTCATCCCAAATAGCTAATTCCCTTAGTCTTAGTCTTTTCACTCCTTTTCTAGCATAGGGCTCAGAGACCTCAACCTAGCTTATGAAAACTGCTATTCTAAATTCACATCTCTACAGGTAAAGCCATAACCCAGAAAAATGGCAATTTTTTCTAAATAAACACTAAATAGCTCTGGTGTTCATAGTTTCACAGTTTTTACTTCTAAGTTTCTCCCATTTAGCTATGTATGGAAAAGGTCCAGCCCAGGAGGCAATCATACAGTATCTATTAACTACTAAGAGAATTCTTATTGCTAGTTTTTTTTTTTTTTAAATATTGCCTTTCAAATATCTGAGAAGGACCAGATCTGAAAGAGGTTTTATCCCACACCTTTGCATATAGTAAGAACAGAAAATGGTGTTTGTGTGTGTGTGTGTGTGTGTGTGTGTGTGTGTGTGTGTATGTTGGCAAGACACCTATGCATTTCTTTAAATCACGTCTATTTATTAGTCTAATTTAAACAAATTTCCATTAAATTAAGAAAGACAGGCTCGTATATTGGAAAGAGAACTAAATTTTGAGTCAAAAGATCTGGTTTCAAATTCTAAATTTGATACTTACTGACTATATGACTTTGGACAAATCACATCCAGATCTCTGGACCTCAATTTCCTCCTCTGCAAAATGAGGGGAGTTGAACTGAAGTCCTTTACTGAATGAACATGTAAATAGAAGGGGGTATCTAAGAAAGCTTCTAAGTTTTGGTGAAGAGGTGGAGATAGCTAGGAAATAGAGGAGGTAAATTGTATTGCCCAATCCACTGTTTGCCTCTAATAAATAAAAATGAATTATTAACAGCTTGTGCCAACTCAAATGAGTAGATATATACTGTACTTTGCATTAGAGGGGTTTCTGAAAAAGTCAGGTATTGATTAGATATTGGAAAATAAAATCATTCTATATATATTTCTAGAGATTTATGTTTGAAAGAATTCCCAGATAATTCTTTTTTTCAGCTGAAAAATTGCTCATCATTTAGATATTTTATAGTTGCACCCCTCCCTAACCATAGGACTCTGAGAAGGGGGTAGGGGAAATGGCTAACAAGTGTGCATTGTTGTGTGATGCAGGGTATTGGGTGAGGAAATCCTGAATCCCTGTATGAGGATGAAGGGGTGAAATTGGAGCAATCATGACCTGCTAGGGGCCTGTGTGTTCTTCCTTTCTGGATCCATGGTCCAGGCTGTGGCAGAATGACAGCATAACCAGCAATTCCAGGGCAGAGACACAAAGCAAAAGAATGTGTTTGAAAAGCAGGAGAGGATTAAGAAAGGGAAGATGGCAGCTTCAGGAACAAAGTTCCTGAGTCACCATACAAGCTGGACACTCACTGCAGAGGTTCATTCATTCATTCATTCATTCATTCATTCATTCATTCATTCATTCATTCATTCATTCATTCATTCATTTATTCATTCATTCATTCATTCATTCATTCATTCATTCATTCATTCATTTGTCTATTTATTTGGTTTTTACCATGAAAGGAAAACCAAAAACCAAACTAACCCTGGGCAGTCATTTTCAACCAACTCCCCAGTGGAAATAGTTGGAGTAATAGGAATGGGGACTGGATCTGCTGAGGCTTTTGCCCTATTTGTTTCAGTAGGGAAATAGTGATGCTTATTTTGGGGAAGATTGTGCAAGCCTGGTATATTAATGTTGAATTTCTCTGATTTATTTCCTTCTTTCTAAAAAATAATTTTTATTGATTTATTTTGTTTTTACATGACTTATGTTTCCAATTATATACATCTCCTTATCCACTTTCAGGATAATAAGCAATGAGAAAAATGAAGGAAAAAAGGTTTTTTTTTAATTTTGTAAGTTATTATCAATGGTAACATAGCAGAGCTAAGAAGTGAAGGTAGTATTGTTTTTTCTTTTCTTTTTCTTATTTATTAATTTGTCTATTTTTAGTTTTTAACATTCATTTCCACAAGATTTTAAGTTCCAAATTTTCTTCCCATCTCACCCCTCCCCCCACCCCAAGATGGCATGCATTCTGAATACTTCTTCCTTAATCTGCCCTCCCTTCCATCCCCTCCTCCCTGCCTTCTCTTATGCTCTTCCACTTCTATTTTCCTGTAGTGCAGGATAGATTTCTAAACCTCATTGCTTATATATATATTATTTCCCAGTTGCATATGAAAACAATTTTCAACATTTGTTTTTAAAACTTTGAATTCCAAATTTTCTCCCTTTCTCCCTCCCCACCCACCCTCATTGAGAAGGCAAACAACTCAATACGGGTTATACATGTGTAGTCATGCAAAACACTTCCATAATAGTCATGCTGTGAAGAACCAACTATATTTCCCTTCATCCTATCCCACCCCACATTTATTCTATTCTCTCTTTTGACCCTGTCCCTCCTCAGAAGTGTTTGCTTCTGATTATCCCCTCCTGCAAACTTCCCTCCCTTCTATCATCCCCCTGCTCTCTTGTCCCCTTGCCCCCCTATTTTCCGGTAGGGTAAGATAGATTTCCATATCCAATTGAGTGTGTATGGTAGTAGTGCTTCCTTAAGCCAAATCCAATGAGAATAAGATTCACTCATTCCTTCTCACCTTTCCCACTTCCTCTCCACTGTAAAAGCCTTTTCTTGTCTGTTTTATGTAAGATAATTTACTCCATTCTACCTCTCTCTTTCTCTTCCCAGTATAATCCTCTCTCACCCCTTAATTTTATTCTCCAGATATCACCCCTTCATCTTCAACTCACCTTGTGCCCTCTACCTATCAATCTATCTATACATATAATTTCTTTCCCTCCAACTACCCTAATACTGACAGAGGTCTCATGAGTTACAAATATCATCTTTCCGTGCAGGAATGTAAACAGTTCAACCTTAATAACTCCCTTATGATTTCTCTTTCTTCTTTACCTCTTCATGCTTCTCTGGAGTCTTGTGTTTGAAAGTCAAATTTTCTATTCATCTCTGGTCTTTTCATCAAGAATGCTTGAAAGTCCTCTATTTCACTGAATGTCCATTTTTTCCCCTGAAGGATTATACTCAGTTTTTCCTGGTAGGTGATTCTTGGCTGTAATTTTATCTCCTTTGCCCTCTAAAATATTATATTCCAAGCCCTCTGGTCCCCTAATGTAGAAGCTTCTAAGTCCTGTGTTATCCTGATTGTGTTTCCACAATACTTGAATTGTTTCTTTCTAGCTGCTTGCAGTATTTTCTCCTTGACCTGGGAACTCTGTATTTTGGCTCCATATTCCTAGGAGTTTTCCTTTGGGGATCTCTTTCAGGAGGTGATTGGTGGATTCTTTCTATTTCTATTTTACCCTCTGGTTCTAGAATATCAGGGCAGTTTTCCTTGATAATTTCTTGAAAGATGATGTCTAAGCTCTTTTTTTTTATTATGACTTTCAGATATGCCAATAATTTTTAAATTCTCTCTCCTGTGTCTATTTTCCAGGTTAATTGTTTTTCCAATGAGATATTTAGCATTGTCTTCTATTTTTTCATTCTTTTGGTTTTGTTTTACAATGTCTTGGTTTCTCATAAAGTCACTAGCTTTCATTTGCTCCATTCTGATTTTTAAGGAAATATTTACTTCAGTGAGCTTTTGGACTTCCTTTTCTGTTTGACCAATTCTGCTTTTGAAGGCATTCTTCTCTCATTGGCTTTTTGGACCTCTTTTGCCATTTGGGTTAGGCTATTATTTAAGGTGTTATTTTCTTCAGTATTTTTTGGAGTCTTCTTTAGCAAGCTATTGACTTGTTTTTCATGATTTTCTTCCATCACTCTTATTTCTCTTCCAAATTTTTCCTCTACTTCTCTTACTTGCTTCTCAAAATCCTTTTTGAGCTCTTCCATAGCCTGGGATTGATTCATATTTTTCTTGGAGACTTTGTGTGTAGAAGCTTTGACTTTGTTGTCTTCTTCTGGTTGTGTGTTTTGATTTTCCTTATCACCAAAGAAAGATTCTATGGTCTGACTTTTTTCTACGCAGTTTGCTCATGTTCCTAGCCAATTACTTGAGTTTTAAACTCATTGTTAAAGTAAGGATCTGCTTCCAGTGTGGGGAATGTACTGTCCCAAGCTTTAGGGGTTTTGTACAGTTATTTTTTTGACTAATTTTTTTTTAAAGTGAGGCAATCAGGGTTAAGTGACTTGCCCAAGGTCACACAGCTAGTACATGTCAAGTGTTTGGTCTGAGGCTGGATTTGAACTCAGGTCCTCCTGACTTCAGAGCCAGTGCTCTATCCACTGCACCACCTAGCTTCCCCCTTGTACAGTTGTTTTTAGAGATACTTCCAGGGACCTGTAAATTTTCAGTTCTTCCAAGGTGGTATGATCAAGGGTTAGGTGTTTATTCCTTTCCTGTCCTGTCCTCTGTTCTGAGATTGACCACAAGCACTCTTTTCTGCCTTGGAACTGTGAGGAGGATTCCCTCTCCACCTCCACTACAAGCTCTGCCATGTTTCAGTGCTCCTCCTTACCCCAGGACCACCACCTAGAAGTGTAACTCAGATCCAGGCATAGGCAAAACAAGAGAATCCTGCCTCAGTGCCATCAAATAGATCCCTATAATCCCCCTCTGATCAGTCACTTGATTCCCCCTCCATCTATGGGCAGAGAGCTCTACAAGTAGCCACCGCTCCAGGACTGCTCTGGGACTGAAACTGGGACAGAGCTTCTCTTTCACCTTTCCTACTGACCTTCTAAGTTGTCTTTGGTGTTTCTGGGTTGAGAAGTCTGGAAATCACTACAGCTACCCATGATTCAGTCCTTTGAGGCCTGCTCCAGTTTTGCTGAGGCGTGGTCTTTTCTTGCGCATCCATGCTGAACTGTATTCCTCTCTCAGCCAGGCACAATAGATCTTTCCAATC
The DNA here is from genome assembly GCF_900497805.2 of Vombatus ursinus. Taxonomy (NCBI): domain Eukaryota; kingdom Metazoa; phylum Chordata; class Mammalia; order Diprotodontia; family Vombatidae; genus Vombatus; species Vombatus ursinus. The sequence goes on along the minus strand of NW_020954575.1, from coordinate 12,737,107 downwards.
AACCATCTAGGTTGTCTTGGACTGGAAATTTGTTTCACTCTGTCTTTTTGTGGGTTCTGCTGCTCTAGAATTTGTTTATAACCATTTTTACAGGTATTGGGAGGGGTTGGGCGGGAGATTTCAAGAACGTCATTGCTTTCACTCCACCATCTTGGCTCTGCCTTTTTTTTTTTTTTGTCTTTCAGAAGTTAAGGTGTTAGGAAATTCAGAAGTTAAGGGAGTTAGGTATTATAATGTTTTTGGATATCTGTACCAGACTTCATGTAAGGATTTGATATGCCACCATCATAGGGGTAGAGAAGAGTGATAGCTCAATATTCTTATAGAGTCTGAGAAAAGAATAAGGGCCTGAGCTGATCTCCTACACTTAGCATTTTGAGTGTACATAATAAGTGGGGTGAACTTTTGAGTGACAGAAACAATCCTTTATGATGGATTAAGATCAGGAGTTGGTTACAGTGACTGACAGCATCATTACATGCATATATGCATATATATCTACTCACTAACCTCCTAATTCCTTCACTTTCTCAGATGCTGTGTTTTACTCTGCCCCCAACACCTCCTTCAGTCAGGTATGGTTATATCTAGAGTCTCATCATTACGTACAATGTTTCACTTTCTTGATAAAGCAAAACAAAACAAAACAAGCAAACCAAAAAACCTTCAATATTACTTTATCTGATTCTAACCTCATATCTAACCTCATAATAACTTCTCTCTCTCTCTTTTCCCACTATCCCCCTCATCACTCCAATTAATTCCTCACCCACCTCTGATGACTTCCAATTTCAACATACTTCAGTATGTCCTCAAGCCATTACTCCTATTCTAATTTTACTTTCATCACACTATTGTTGCCCACCCCTAGTTAAACTCTAATACTTCATAACTTCTACCATCTCCCTCACCACTACTCACATGAGCTGAACTAAAACTGTTCTCTCTGAACTTACCAATGATCTTTTAAATGACATCTTTGTTAGTCTTTCTCCGATCTTATCATTCTTGACTTCTCTACTGCATCTGACATCATTTACTACCCTTTCCTTATGGATATTCTCTCTTTTGTGGTTTGTTTATTTTTTACTTTACTCTCTTCAGTCTCTTCTACTTCTCTGTCTTCTTTGCTGGCTTGTTATCCATACCATGCCACCTAAATGTGGGTGTTTTCCAAGTTTGTATTCTAGGCCCTCTTCTCCTCTCTTTCTACATTGCTTTTCTTGGTATCCTCATCAGTTCCATTGGATTTAATTACTATTTCTATATAGATAACTCACAGTTCTTTATATCCAGCTATAGACTTAGACTCATGCATCACCAATTGATTATCAGACATTTTAAATTGGTTACACAGGAAACATTTTGAATTTCACATGTCTAAATCAGAACTCATTGTTTTCCCAAAAAACCTACGTACTTTCCAGACTTCCCTATTTCTTTTTAAAAAATCTGACTAGTCTTCTAGTCTCTCAAATTCTTATCCTTGGCATTTTCCTTAATTTGCCACTCTCTTTCATGCCACCTATTTAATAAGTTGCCAAACTTCATATTTATACCTCCACATCTCAGACTTGACCCCTTATCTCTCCTCATACAACTATGATCTTAGTTAAGACCTCTCTTCATAGACTATTGCTGTGGCCTGCTATCTAATTGGTCTCCCTGCTTCAGGTTTTTCCCACTCTATCTTTCAATCAGTGCCAGAATGATTTTCCTTAACTGCAGATTTGACAGACTATCTCCCTACTCAATAAAATCTAGTTGTTCCACATTGCCTCAGGGATAAAATAAAAACTCATCATTTTGACGTTTAAAGTCTTTCACAACCTGGTCTGAACCCATCTTTCCTCATTAAACATTACTCTTTTACCTCTGGAAGAAGACTGAACTCTGGTCTAGTCAAACTGTCCTTTTTGTTCCTTACAAAATGGTATGCCATCTATTGTTTCTGTAATGTTTCATTGGCTAGCCCTTATTCTGGAATTCATTCCCCTGAACTCCTGCCTCATGGAATCCTTAACTTCTTTTTCTTCTACTTTTTTTTTTAAAGATTTAGCTAAAGCGTTGTTTTCTTCTTAAAGCCTGTAATGATTCCCCCAACTGCTAATACTCTTTCTATCTCATTAATAATGTTGTATTTGCCACATGAATTGATTTTGTATTTAGTCTTTTGTAGTTAACATTTGTACTTTATTTTCATATTTACATTATGTCTCACTCAACATAATATAATCTCCTGAGAATAAGAAATGTTTCCTTTTTTGTATTTGTTTCCCCAGTGCCTAGCAGGAAACTTGGCTCATATTAAGTATCTAATAGATGCTTGTTGTTCTATTAGTTCTTAGAGTCACCACCAAAGAGAATGCACCCCATTATGTTATGTGGTTACTTTTGATTTTGCTCCAATGTAGGACTTCATCAATGTAGTTCTGGGGTAGGAATTCTCTTCATCAATGCATATCAGTAACTCATCTGCAACAGGCTTACAGATTTACATGGGAGCATGAGACATTAATTAGCTTACACATTAGAGTACAGTTATTACGTGCCAAAGGTAAGACTTGACTTCCTGACTTCAAGATTGGCTGTCTGTTAGCTACACAATACCTCTCATGTTGTTATTCACATAAAGAATATCAAAGGTTGAAAGGATTTTGGAGATCATCTCAGTCAACCCCCTCTTTTGGTAGATGATTAAACAAAGATTCAGAGAAGTAACATGTCTTACCAAAGTCACATAGCTATCTAGTAGCATACTGCTTGTGGTTAAGAAGGCCAGCCTGTCTAGAACTGAGTCCATGAAGGGAAGAAGTGGGTTATAAGCAATAGTGTGCTGGTAAATATTTAACAACTAGTTCTCTGGGGAAAAAAGTATGCAAGACACACATTTAAGTTTAATCTGCATTATTAGCATTTACTCCATCACTTTCTTAAGTCTAGACAATCAACAAAACAATAAATCAAGCCCTGATTGTAGCATTTGCCAATTTTTGATGTCCCAATGTTTATACTAAAAGTTTAACAATTGGTTCTATTGAGCCAGTTGAAGCTGGTTCCAGCATACTCTTGGGATAAGTTTGGCAAAGTAAGTTGAAATCAGTTTTTAAAGGGTCTTGAAAGCCATCTTAAGGTAATCAAATTTGATAATGTAGGAAATAGGGAGGAGAATGACATATTGAAAACAATAGTTTGGGAAAACTAATAAAGCAGTGATTGGGTAGGATGGATTGAAATAGATAGAGAATGAAGACATAGAGGACAGTTATTTAGTCAGTCAACACACATTTATCAACTGCTTACTACATGCCTGGCACCATGCCAGGGGATACAAGAAAGGAAAAAAATAGTTCTTGCACTAACAGAGCTTTCTAAAGTGGGAGACAATATGTAAATAACTAGATACCTACAAAATCAATATATAGTAAATGGAAAATAAGCTGAAAGGAAAAGGCATTGGCAGGTGGGGGTGGGGTAGGACAATACCAGGAAAAGAGTTCTACAGAGTGTAGGCTTTAAAGTGAGTCTCAGTGAAAGTCAGGAAAACTAGAAGGGAGAGGAAATGGAGCACAGTACTTCATGTAAGGTGGACAGACTATGCAAAAACATAGAGATGGGAGACTGAATGTTTTGTTCAAAGAAATGTCAATAGGACAGTGTAGATGGATCACAGAGTATGTGGAGGGAGGCAAGTAAGGCTTAAGAAAACGGGAAAGGTAAGAAAGAGCCAGATTATAAAGAGCTTAAATGCCACCAGAGACTTTATATTTGATCCTTGAGGTAACAGTGAGCCACTGGAACTTAACAAACAGGGAGGAAAACATGTTGGTAAAGACTTGTGTTTTGGCAAGATCCCATTGGAGTGGAAGAGGGATGAGATCGGGTAGAGACCTGATACAGGGACATCATTTAGAAGGCCCTTGCAGTGATCCAGGTGAGAAGTGATAAGACACTGAACTGGGATTGTGGCTGTGTGAATGAAGTGAAAAAATACATAAGAGATGGTGAAAAGGCAACTAGGTAGGTGGTACAGTGGATAAATTGCTCCACAAATGCTAACTAACTGTGAGACACTGGACAATCACTTAACCTCTGTTTGCCTCAGTTTCTTCAACTGTAAAATGGTTTTAATAACAGCCCTCACCTCCCAATAATGTTTATAAAATGCTTTGCAATAAAATGTTTGCAAATTTTGAAGTGCTACATATATGCTTGCTCTTATTACTAAGTTAGGAAACTTTTCAAATAGTGTACATATGAGGTTACAATGGGCTGAACTAAGATAACAGCAGTGGGAATAGAAAGGAAGAGACAGTTACAATAGACATCCTGAAGAAAGAATTAGCAAGTTTTGGTGACTAATTGGATGTGCAAGTGAGGGATGGAGAGTAACCCAAGCAAAACCTAGTTTTGTACTTAGGCTAGGAAAATAATGATGATGTGACTATAAAGTCTATAAAGACGTGACTATAAAGACTATAAAGTAGTGTCAGGGGAGAAGTAAGCTTTATTTTAAACAAACTGAGACTGAGGTATCAGTAATACCTTACCTGCAGTAATATCCTCAGGTGTATTTTTGAGGCAGCAAAGTTGTGCAGTGGGTAGAACACCATTCTTGGAGTCAGGAAGACTTGTGTTCAAATCCAGCTTCAGAGACGTATTAACTATGTAATCCTCGGCAAGTAACTTAACCTCTGTCTCCTCAGTTTCCTCAAATGTAAAATTGGGATAAGAATAGCACCTACCTCTCCAGGGTTGTTGTGAGAATCAAATGAGATAATTGGAAAATGTTTTGCACAGTGCCTGGCAATTAGTAAGTACTACATAAGTTATTGTTGTTATTGTTGTTTTTATATGGGGTGGAGCAACTGTGGGTTTAGAAGGCAGCTTCTTTAAATGAGGGTTATCTAAACATCAGTTTCCTTCTCTATACAAAGAGAATAAGCATCTTGGAGTACCTGTCTCAAAGGGGAGTTGAGGAACAAAAGGAATCACATACATGAAAATATCAAGATTTAAAGCTGGAAAATTTCTTAGAGATCAGCCACTCCAATCTAATTTGACAGATGAGGAAGCTGAGGTCCAGAAGAATTAAGTGATTTATCCAAGGTCACACAAGAATACTCTCATATCCTTTGCTTTTCAAAAGTTTTGCCAATGAATTACAAGTTCTACAGGGTCATATTAAGTAGAAAAACCTTCAGAAAACATACAAAACACCTGTTATTTGAAGACAAGTCTAACAAGGCTCAGAGAGACTTAAATGGTCCTGGGGAAAGACCTCTGGATATGGAATATGAAGTTACAGATTCAAATCCCAGATGGATCACCTGTTTCCCATTGATTTAGCCAAGTCATTTAACTTCTCTGTGCCTCAGTTTCCTCATCTATAAAATGAGAGGTTGGCCCAGATGACCTTTAAGACCTCTCCCAAGGACTTCTGGGGACACAGCCAAGACAGTGGAGTAGAAAAGCACTCATTCCTCTTTAAACAACTTTAAAATAACACATCAAATCAAATTATGTAGCAGAAGAGTCAACAACAGGTCAGAGTGAGACATTCTTCCAGTTCAAGACAACTTAGGAGGTCTGAAAGAGAGATCTGTGACAGGGTGGAGGATGACCCAAAGACTACATGGTTGAAACACTAGTGGTAAGACTAGGTAGTGGTGACAGAAAAAATAGCAACTTCAGTCGCTCTCAAGCCAAAGATGATAAGGGGACATGGCAACTGGTCATAAAGAAATTATAGAAAAAAAAATACAGAGTTCCCCTGTGCTAGCATTGGACATAGAACCAGAGAGTGTTTGGCAACTACATTCCCTATATTCACTTCTAGGTCATAGTTCAAATGCAAAAAGGAGCACTTTCAGTCAAGAGAAAGCGGGAGCCTTGAGGAGCAATATTGCTTTTGGTCGCAAGGGATGAGGGACCCTGAGGAACAGTATCAATTGCAATCCAGAGGGATCAGGGACCCTGCATAAGCAAAAGTCAAAGCACAGAGCAGAAAAGCAGTGACCACACCTCTCCTCAGATCATACTACCTTGGGAGCACTGACAACTCTCACATCCCTCAGACTAGCTCTGAAAATAGCAATGCAAAAACTCCTGAAGCTTAAGACAGTGTCCTTTCCCCCACCAAGCCCAGAACAGAGCCCAACTTTACCATAAAAATCAAAATCATGAGATAAGGTGGAAAAAAGAGCAAACAACAACAACAAAACCCTGATCATAAAAAAACAAAAACAAAAACAAAAACAAAAACAAAAACAAAAACAAACTAATATGGTGACAAGGAAGATCAAGACACAAACTCAAAAGAAGACAATGGAATCAAAAAAGCTACAAGTAAAGTCTCAAAGGAAAGAAAATCTGAATTGGAAACAGCCCCAAAAGAATTTCTGGAAGAGCTAAAAAAAAGATTTTATAAATGAAATGAGTGGTAGAAAATTATGAGAAGACAATTAATAGCTTGGTAAAAGACACAAAAAATAATGAAGAAAATAACACCTTAAAACCCAGAATTGGCCAAAGGGAAAAAAAAGTAGAAAAGCATTCTGAATTAAATAATCTTGTAAAAATTAGGCTTGGGCAAGTGGACGCTAATAACTCCATGAGACATCAAGAAACAATAAAACAAAGTCAAAAGAATGAAAAAAAGAAGAAAATTTGAAATATCTCATAAGAAAAACAAGTGACTTGGAAAACAGAAGCAAGAGATGTAATTTAAGAATAATTTGACTGCTTGAAAGTCGTGTTCAAAGAAATAGCCTCAACATCATCTTTCTTTCTTTTTAAAAAAATATTTAGTATGTTATTTTCCCCAGTTACATGTAAAAACAATTTTTAACATTCTTTTTTTTTAAACATTGAGTTCCAAATTGTCTCCCTTACTCCCTTCTTACCGCTCCCCATTGAGAGAGCAAGCCATTAGATAGAGGTTTTACATATGTAGTCATGCAAAATATTTTCATATTAGTCATGTTGTGAAAGAAAACATAGACCAAAAATAAATAAACAAACAACTCTCAAGAAAAATAAAGTAAAACAAAGTATGCTTCAATCTGTATTCAGACACCATCAGTTCTTTCTCTAGGAATGGATAGCATTTTTCATCATAAGTCCTTCAAATTTGTCTTGGATCATTGTATTGTTGAAATAACTGACCATCTTACATTTACTGTTACTTTGTATACAGTAAATTTCACTTTGCATGAGCTCATGTAAGTCCTTCCAGGTTTTATTAAGAGCATCCTGCTCACCGTTTCTTATAGCACAACAGTATTCCAACACAATCACAAACCACAATTTCTTCAGACATCTCCCAATTGATGGACATCCCTTCAATTTCCAATTCTATGTCACCAGAAAAGAGCTGCTTTAAAAATATATATGTGTATATATATATATATATATATATTTTACATATAGGTTGATTTTCCTCCTTTTTAAAAAAAATCTCTTTTAGGATGCAAACCTAGTAGCAGTATTGCTAGGTAAAAGGCATGCATATTTTTAATAGCCCTTGGGGTATAGTTCCAAATTGCTCTACAGAATGATTGAATCAGTTCACAGCACCAACAGTGCATTAATGTCTTATTTTTCCCATATTCTTTTCAATGTTTGGATGACACAAACATTTCATTTTCTTTTTCTATTTTCTAATCTAATAGTGAAGTAGTATTCTATTTTTTAATCTAAAAGGGAAATAGTACCTCAGCATTCTTTAATTTACATTTCTCCAAACAATAGTGAAGTAGAGCATTTTTTCATATGATTATAGAAAGCTTTGATTACTTCATCTGAAAACTGTTCATTTATTTTTATCATTTATCAATTGGGGAATGGCTCTTATTTTTTTTTTTTTATAAATTTGACTCAGTTCTCTGTATTTTAGAAAAAAGAAGCTTTTATCAGAGAAACTTGCTTCAATTTTTTTCCCCTCGGTAACTATTGCTAACTGTATTTCCCATCATTCTATTCCTCCCATTGATTCTATTCTCTCTCTCCTTTCATCCTATCCCTCCACAAAAGTGTTTTGTTTCTGACTACTCCCTCCCCCAATCTGCCCTCCCTTCTATCACCTCCCCTCTCTTATCCCCTTTCCCTCCTACTTTTTGTAGGGTAAGATAGATTTTGATACCCAATTGAGTGTGCATGTTATTCCTTCTTTGAGCAAGTTCTGTTGAAAGTAAGGTTCACTCACTCCCCCTCACCTATCACCTCTTCCCTTCCACTGTAAAAGCTTTTTCTTGCCTCTTTTATGTGAGATAATTTACCCTATTCCACATCTCCCTTTCCCTTTCTCCACTTGCATTTCTCTCTCACCTCTTAATTTTATTTTTTTAGATATCAGCCCCTTATATTCAACTCATACCACTGCCTTCTCTCTATATATACTCTTTCCAACTGCTCTAATAATAAGAACATTCTTATGAGCTATCAGTATCATCTTTCCATGCAGGAATGTAAACAGTTTAACCTTATGAAGTCCCTCATGATTTCCCTTTCCTGTTTACCTTTCTAATGCTTCTCTTGAGTCTTGTATTTGAAAATCAAATTTTCTATTCAGCTCTGGTCTTTTCAACAAGAATGCTTGAAAGTCCCATATTTCATTGGATGTCCATTTTCCCCTGAAAAATTATACTTAGTTTTCCTAGGTAGGTGATTCTTGGTTATAATCCAAGCTCCTTTGTTCTCTGGGTTATTGTATTCAAAGCCCTCTGATTCTTTAATACAGAAGCTGCTAAATCTTGTGTCATCCTGACTGTGGCTCCATCATGCTTTAATTGTTTCTTTCTGGCTGCTTGTAATATTTTCTTCTTGACCTGGAACTCTGGAATTTGGCTATAATATTCCTGGCAATTTTCGTTTTGGGAAGGTGGTGACTGGTGGATTCTTTCAATTTCTATTTTACCCTCTGATTCTAGAATATCAGGGCAGTTTATCTTGATAATTTCTTGAAAGATGATGTCTAGGCTCTTTTTTTGATCATGGCTTTCAGGTAGTCCACTAATTTTTAAATTATATCCCCTGGATCTATTTTCCAGATCACTTGTTTTCCCAATGAGATATTTTACTTTGTGTTCTTTTTTTTTTTATTCTTTTGATTTTGTTTTATTGTTTCCACTAACTTCCATTTGCTCACTTCTAATTTTTAAAGAATTATTTTCTTCAGTGAGCTTTTGGACCTCCTTTTCAATTCGGCCAGTTCTACTTTTTAAGGCATCCTTTTTCTCATTGACTTTTATCATTTGACCTAGTTTTTTTTTTTAAGGTGTTATTTTCTTTAGTATTTTTTTTTGTGCCTCCTTTATCAAACTGTTGACTCTTTTCATGGTTTTCTTACATCAGTCTCATTTCTCTTCCCATTTTTTTCCTCTACCTCTTTTACTTGATTTCCAAATTTTTTTTTGAGTTCTTCCATGCCTGAGACCAATTCATGTTTTTCTTGGAGGCTTTGGATGTAGGAGTTTTGATTTTGTTATTTTCTTCTGAATGTGTGTTTTGACCTTCCTTGTTACCATAGTAACCTTCTACAGTCAGAATTTTTTTTTTTTGGTATTGTTTTCTCATTTTTGAGCCTATTTCTTGACTTTAACTCTTTGATGAAGTAGGGCTCTGTTTCCAAGGTGTAGGGTGCACTGTCCCAAGCTTCAGGGGTTCTGTGCAGCTGTTTTCAGAGGTACATCTAGGGACACATAAATTTTCAGTTCTTTCAAGGTGGTATGATCTAAGGAGAGGTGTGTTTACTACTCTCCTGGCCTCTGCTCTTGTCTGTGAGTGGCCACAAGTACTCTTTTCTGCCCTGGAACTGTGATGAGGGTGCCTGATCCACTGTGGCCACAAGCTCTGTGTGCTAGTGTTCCTCCTTGCCTGGGACTGACACCTAGGACTACAATCCAGATCAGCATATGGGCAAAACAAGAGTCCTGCCTCAGTGCTAGCAGAGAAACCCATGTAATCACCTTCTGACTCTCTTATCATCTGAGGGCTGAAAGGTCCAGAAGCAGCTGCTGCCACTGCTACAGCTCCCAAGTGGCTCCCAAGGCCTGTTCCTGGTTTCCTGGGGCTGGGTCTGTTCTGGTGGGGCTTGTGTTAGACTGTGCTCCACTCTCACCTGAGTGTGACCGACCTTTCCTGCTAACTTTTAAACTTGTCTTTGGCTGGAAAATTATTTCGCCCTATTATTTAGTGGGGTCTGTTGTTTCAGGAATTTTTTATGTCATTATTTAAAGGTTTTTAGTAGAGTATTGGGGAGAGCTCAGGCAAGTCTCTGACTTTTCTTCACCATCTTGGCTCCACCCCAATATTATCTTTCAAAATATTATCAAAGATATCCTAGAACAAAAGGCCAAAATAGATTTTTTTTTTGGCAAGGCAGTTGAGGTTAAGTGACTTGCTTAGGGTCACAAAGCTAGTAAATATCAAGTGTCTGAGGTCAGATTTGAACTCAGGTCGTTCTGACTCTAAAGACTGTACTCTAGCCACTGCACCACCTAACTGCCCCACAAAAGAGAAATTGAAAGAATTCACCCATCAACACCTGAAAGAGATCTCAAAAGGAAAATCCCCAGGAATATTACAGCTAAATTCCAGAGCTCTTACGTCAAAGAGAAAATATTTTAAATAGACAGAAAGAAACCATGCAAATATCATAGAGCTACAGTCAGGATCACACAAGATTTAGCAGCTACCCAATTAAAGGAGTGGAGGGCTTGCAATATAGTATTACAGAAGGCAAAAGAGCTGAGATTACAACAAAGAATAACCTACCCAGGCAAAACTGAGTGTGATCCTTCAAGGGAAATAAAGGATATTTAATAAAGTAAAGGATTTTCAAGCATTCAAAGAATGCTTGAAACCAGAGCTGAATAGAAAATTTGACTTTCAAATACAAGACTCGAGGTAAGCATAAAAAGGTAAACATGAAAGAGAAATCGTAAGTGGTTCAATAAGATTAAACTCTTTACCTTTCTATATGGGAAGATAATACATGCATCTTCTAAGAACTTAATCATTACTAGGGCAGTCAGAAGGATTTTATGTAGAAAGAGGGTGTGAGATGAGTCAATTAAGTTAAGATGAAGTAAAAAATGAATGAGCGAGAAGGAAAGATATTCTGTGAGAAGAAGGGAGAGGAATATTCAGGAAAATTATTTGAAATAAAAAAGGCACACGAGGAGAGGATTTTACAGTGTAGAAGGAAAGGGTGGGGCAGGGGTTAAGCAATGTTTGAACCTCACTCACGTCTAAATTGGTTCAAAGAGGGAAATATCTATCTCTATCTCTATCTCTATCCATACCTATCTATCTATATCTATCTACTGATATAGATATCTATATATCTCCATCTATCTATCTATCTATCTATCTATCTATTAAATAGTAATAGAAATCCATCTTACCCAACAGGGAAACAGGAAGGAAAGAGGGTAAGAGAAAGGTTGTGGGTGACAAAAGGGAGAGAAGATAACAGAAGGCAGGAGTCAGAAGTAAAATAAACTTTACAAGAGGGAGAAGATAAAAAAGAGAGAGAAGGAAAATAATTAAATAGGATAGAAGGAAATAAATGCAGTTAGTAATCATAACTGTGAATGTGAAAGGGATGAACTTATTCATAAGATGGAAGTTATATAGAAGCAGGATGGGTTAGAAACCAGAATTCAACAACATATTGTTTTCAAGAAGCACATTTGAAACAGAGAGGCACATACAGAGGTAAAATAAGGGGCTGAAACTGAATCTCTTATGCTTTGGCTGAAATAAAGAAGGTAGAGTTGTAATAGTGATTTCAGACAAAGCAGAGGCAAAAATAAACCTAATTAATAGGAACAAGCAAGGAAATTACATTTTGCTACATGGCACCATAGACAATGAAGCAATATCAATACTTAACATAGTCACCAAATGCCATAGCACCTGAATTCTTAAGGGAAAAATTAAAGAATTACAATTGGAAATAGATGGTAAAACAACACTAGTGGGGAAATCTCAATTTCTCATCTCAAAGGCAGATAAATCTAACCATAAAATAAATAAAAAAAAGAAAGCAAGAAGGAGACATACAGGATCTTAGAAAATTTAGATATGATGGAACTCTTGAGAAAACTGAATAAGAATAAAAAGTATACCTTTTTCTCAGGTATACATGCCACCTTCATAAAAATTAACCATATATTAAAGGGCTGTGGAGAGATAGATGAAAAATTAATAAGAAATTAAATAATCTATTGCTAAAGTATAATTTATTCAAAGAATAAGTCATAGAAACTATCAGTAATTTCATTAAAGAGAATGACAACAATGAGACAACATTACAAAATTTGTAGGATGGAGCCAAAGAAGTACTTATAGGGAAATTTACATCTCTGAACATGTATAACAATAAAAGAGAGAAAGGTCAGATCAATGAGCTAAACATGTAATTAAAAAAAAAAACTAGAAAAGTGAGAACAACAAATTTAAAAACCGTAATTAAATGCCAAAATTGAAATCCTGAAAAATTAAAGGAGAGATTAATAATGTTTTTCTCTTTTTGTGTATGGGGCAATTAGGGTTAGGTGACTTGCCCAGAATCACAGAACTAGTAAATGTTATGTGTCTGAGGTCAGATTTGAACTCAGGTCCTCCCGACTTCAGGGCCAGTGCTCTATCTACTGCATCACCTAACTGCCCTGAGATTAATAAAATTGAAAAGAAAAAAATGAGCTAATAATAAGACCAGGAGCTGGTTTTATGGGAAAAAACAATGAAAAAGGTAAACCATTTGTTAATTTGATTTACAAAAAGGAAGATGAGAACCAAATTACCAGTATCAAAAATGAAAAGGGAGAATGAACCATCTATGTAGATAAAATTTAAGAAATTATTAGGACTTGTTTTGCCACATTATATGCCAATGAAACTGGCAATCTAAGTAAAATGGATGAATATTTACAAAAATATAAACTGCTCAAATTAACAGGAGAGGAAATAGAATATTTAAATCACTCTATCTTTGAAAAAAAAAATGAACTAGTGACCAGTGAGTTCCATAAGAAAAAATCCCCAGGACCAGATGGATTTACAACTGAATTCTACCAAATATATAAGGAATAATTAATCCTAGTACTATACAAATTATTTAAAAATATGTAAAAAAGTCCTGACAAATTTCTTTTATGAGTGTTTAAAACACTGTAATAGTGTTGTGATGCCTAAACCTGGGAGAGTAAAAACAGAGAAACCAAGCTGTAGACCAATTTCCTTAATGAATATCAATGCAAATTTACTAACAAAGGGATTACAAAAATATATTGCAAAATTCATTATTAGGGCCAGGTTGGATTTAAACCTTGAATACATGGTTGGTTCAACAGTAGAAAATTATTTGCGTAATTGAAAATATCAATAACAGAAACAACAAAAATCATATAATTATGACAATAGATTTAGAAAAAGCTTTAGACAAAATATAGCACCCATTCCTATTAAACACACTGGAAAGCAAAGAAATAAATAGGGCCTTTTTTAAAAAATGTTTAGTAGTATCTCCCTAAAATCAAGATGCAGTGGTATTACATTGCCACTATTTTTTAAACTTAAAGACCTCCAAATAAGATTAGATGTGAAGGAAGGATGTCCATTATCACCCTTATTATTCAATATTGCTTTAGAAATGCTAGTTATGGTAATAAGAATAGAAAAAAAAAGAATTGAAGGAATAAAAATAAGCAATGAGGAAACAAAACTATCACTCTTTGCAGATGATATGATGGTATACTAGAAGATTCCTAGTTAATCAATAATAATAATAAAAAAAACTGGTTGAAACAATTAACAACTTTAGCAAAGTTGCAGGATACAAAATAAACCTACATAGATAATCAGCAATTCTATCTATGACCAACAAAACCTAGCAGCAACAGACAGAGAAATTCTATTTAAAATAACTGCACACAACAGAAAATGCTTGGGAATCTTCCTGCCAAGACAAACTCATGAACCATATGGACATAATTACAAAACACTTTTCACATAAATAAAGACAGATCTAAACAATTGGGGAAATATGAATTGCTCATGGGTAGGCCAAGCCAATATAATCAAAATGGCAATTCTTCCTAAGTTAATTTACTTTTTTAGTACTACATCAATCACACTACTGAAGAATTATTTTACAGAGCTAGAAAAAATAATAAAATTCTTCTGGAAGAACAAAAGGTAAAGCATATCAAGTGAACCAATAAAAACAAATGTGAAGGAAGGTGGCCTAGAATTTGCAGATTTCATACTATATTATATAGTGGTAATGATCAAAACAATCTGGTAGTGACTAAAAAATAGCGTGCTGGATCAGTGGAATAGATTAGGTACACATTACAAAATAGTAAATGATCATAGTATTCTAGTGTTTGATAAACCCAAAGTTCTAAGTTTTTGAAGTAAGAACTCACCATTTGATTAAAAAAGATATTAGGAAAACTTGAAGGCATTTTGGCAGAAACTAGTCATAGACTAAAATCTCACATCATATACCAAGATAAGGTCAAAATGGATACATGATTTAGACATAAAGGGTGATATCATAAATAAATTAGGGTAGCACGGTAAAATGTACCTGTCCAATCTATGGATAAAGAAAGTATTTATGACCAACAAAAATGGAGACGATTATGAGAAGTAAAAAAAATATTTTGATTACATGAAATTTTAAATCTTTTATATAATATGAATGTAGCCAAAATTAGAAGGGAACAGAAAACTGGGGGAAATAAGTTTACAGTGAGTTTCTCTGATAAAGGTCTCATTTCTCAAATGTATAGAGAACTGAGCCAAATTTATAAAAAAATAAGTGATTTTCCAATTGATGAATGGTAAAAAGATATGACCAGTCAGTTTTCAGAAAAAGAAATCCAGGCTCTTAATTATTACATGAAAAATGCTCTGATTAGAGAAATGCAAATTAAAACAACTCTGTGATACCACTCACACTTGTTACATTTGTTAACATGAGAGAGAAGGAAAGTGACTAATGCAATAGGTGGTGTAGAAAAAAATGGTGTACTAATGCATGGACTAATACTAAGCTAGTCCAACCATTCTAAAGAATAATTTGGAACTATTTCCAAAGGACTATAAAATTGTGCATACCCTTTGACCCAGCAATGCCATTACTAGGTCTGTATCCTAAAGAGATCAAAGAAAAGAGAAAATGACCTATTTGTATGAAAATATTTATAGTAGCTCTTTTTGTGGTAGCAAAGAATTGGAAATCCAGGGGATGCCCATCAATTGGGGAATGATTGAATAAGTTGTGGTATATGATTGTGATGGGATACTGTTGTGCTATAAGAAATGATGAATAAGATGGTTTCAGAAAATATTGGGAAGATTTATATGGAGTGATGCAAAGTGAAGGAGCAGAACTGGGAGAGCACTGTACACAGTAATAGCAATATTGTAGGGATGATTAACTGTAAAAGACTCACCTTCTCTTATGAAGACAATGATCCAAGACAATGCCAAAGAACCCATAATGAAAAATTCTATCCGCTTCCAGAGAAAGAACTGATAAACTCTGGGTACAGATTCAGGCATATTTTTAAAATTTTATTTTTCTTGTTTTTGTTTTGTTTTGTTTTGCAACATTGCTAATATGGAAATATATTTTACATGACTTCACACGTATAATCAATTCCAAATTAGTTGCCTTCGCAAGGAGGGGAAAGGAACAGGAGAGATGGAGAGAATTTGGAACTCAGTTTAAAAAAAAGATTGTTAATTTTTTAATATAAAATTGGTAAATATTTAGTGAAATACATACATGCATACATATGTATGTGTGTATATACAATTATGTATGCATATATATATATATATATATATACACACACACACACATATATTTAAGACTTCTATTACCTCTCAATCTATGATCCTATGATCTCCAGGTTGGCCACAGTGGGGAAGATTTTCTAATCATAGCATCTCTCAATGGAAGATTCTCTTACAGAGGAGCTCCAATATGCTCCTCTGGCGGAAGTGTTTGTGCTGACTGAGAAGATAGAGATAGAATCACAGAAGTGGAAACTAGACTTTTCTTTTCAGGGTTTTAAAAGGTGGCAACCACTATACATTTTTTGTTTGTTTGTTTGTTTGTTGCTTTTTCTCTATTTCTTCTCTCCTTACCACCTTGTCTACCTAAAAAATAAAATAGAAACATACATAAAATACTGAGCCTTAGGCTTTTAGAGATTTTGTAAAGACTTGCACTGTAAAAAGGAAATAAGGTGAGCAACTCACTTCAACATCCTATTATACATCATAGTCCTTAAAACTGAAGGAGAAAACAAATGGAGCCGATGTGGTTAAGCAAAGAATTCCTAGGACTTAAGTTAGAAGACATGGACTTGTGTCCCAGATATACCACTTATAGCCTGTGTGACCTTGGGAAAGTCAATTCTCCTCTCTAATCTTGTTTCTTGATGTGTGAAATCAGAATTCAAATACTCATCATACTTATCTAACAAGACTGTTATGAGCAGAGGCTTCACTAGGGATATTTTCATGTATGGCAACAGTAGTTGAAATGGATATTTGGAGATATACACCAGCAGCTCAGAGGATATTCAGGCTGAGAATGCTGTTGTTCCAGTAGAGGGAAAGTGCCACAGAGTAATTTTCAGGGGTGGCAGACCTTTAGAGAAAGGTATTACGGTGTTAGGACCCTGTAGGTTCATTATACCATATACTGACAAGGCCTGGAAAAAGAGACCAAGTGTAGAGATGTCAGAAGACTGAAGGTGAAATGCGGAAACATCTGTCATTAGATGTCAATGGGGCAAAACTCCATTCACTTCATCATAGCTATGGCAGAGGCAATAAGACTCAAATGAGATAATGCAGATGACTTCATTATATAAAGTGAGATCAGAGCTCTACATCTGGATAGGGCTTAAAAAAATCATTTAATCCAAAACTCTCATTTTACAAATAAAGAAAATGAGCCCCAGAGAGGAAAAATGCCATCCCAAAGGTCATAGAGGTAATAAGTAACAGAGTCAAGATTTAAACCTATTACCCACCAAATCCAATACTCTTTTCATTGTGCTAACAGGAAAGAAATATATGCACATAAGCTATCAGTGGAGCCATGTATTTCAGATTTGGTCTTCCTTCCCACCTAAGCTCAGCCTTCATGTATTTATGAGTTTTACCAGCTACTTTCTCCTGACACAGAGAATACTCACCATCAATTGCCCCAAGTGACTCTGAAATAGCCCTCTGAGAATAGCTGTTTTTTTCTACTCCAGAGGTGGCCTTAGATCAAGTAATACCTGGAAGTAGCTAGGCCAGATATTTATTGGGGGAAAAAAAACATTCTGGCCTCTCATGGGAAACCATTAACTATAAATCTACAGTTTTATCCTATTTCACCTTACTGGTCTAAAGTTAATTCCCAAATGTTCAAAAAGCCCTCCCCTGGTCTGCTATGTGACAAAGCTTAATCAACATATCCCTCTCCTCATGTAGGCTGATAAAGCACCATTTCCATGGGGAGGCTGGCATTTTATAAGTAGAAACTCCCTTTGGAACATCTCTTCCAAGGACCCACTTTGCAAATACCATAATCCCAGGTGCCTCCTTTCAACTTATGGGCTCTCCATCAAACCAGTTGCCATAGATGTGCTTGGAGAAGCAGAATCCTTCACTCTCTATGGGGGAGCAATGGAGGCTTCTAGTGATTGCAAGTGAATAGGCAGCTGAAGTAAAGGGGAGACTTCTGAGATCCTTTGACTAGAAAGTCAATTGGTTATTAAGTGCTAAGGGATAAATACACATGGAGGGTTTTTTTTTCCACTTTCAGGAAACATTAAACATGCTTAATATATTCATGGTGTGTGTGTGTGTGTGTGTGTGCATGTGTATGTGTGTGTATATACATAATTATCTCTTCCACATCATGACTTTCTCCATTGTGGAAATTAAAAATTAAAAGAAATTAAATGGAAATTTTTGGGGAGTTTTGCAGAAGCTGCAGATGACATTCAAAGGCCAGCAGAAGAAACAGAAAAAGCTTAGAAACTCAGAAATGCATACAATATATGTATAGTATTGTTTAATAGCAATATATTTTATCTTTTAATACCATAAATATACCCACACTTTACAATAAGGTACTTTAAACATCCCACAAAAGAAAAAGAAAAAATACCAAACTTTTTCTCTGGTATGAAGAGAGGGCCAAGAGAGGGCCAAAAAATTTTATAAGAATTTTCCAGATCATGGGGGCACCATGCTCCTAACCTCCATGATGTGGAAAGATAGATATAGATATAGATATGCCCACACATATATGCATATATACATATATATATATACATACATATATACATACATAAATGTGTGTATTTGGAAAGAGAAAGAGACAGAGAGACAGAGACATAGACAGACAGAGGGAGATAGAGAGAGAACTATATTTTACTGTATTAGTTTTCTTTGTAATTCTATGTATTTTGTTTTATGTATCTAAAAACATTCTGGGAAGGAGTCCATGGACTTCACCAGGTTGACCGTAGGAGGTGTATCTCTCTCTCTCTCTCTCTCTCTCTCTCTCTCTCTCTCTCTCTCTCTGTCTCTGTCTCTCTCTCTCTCTCTCTCTCACACACACACACACACACACTCACACACACACACACACACACAGAGTTAAGAAATCTTGATCTATAGACAAGATGGTACATTTAAACCAACATGGAATACCTGCTGTATGTATAGAACCCTAATACTTGTCTATCTCCCCAGAGCTTAGCTCAATTCTTTACACATAGTAGGTGCTTGCTAAAAATTTTGTTGCAGGAAATGGAAAGCAGAAGACTTCTTCCAAGCTGATTTTGTTATTCCCCCTTATGCAGTCTGTTCCAGATAGACTGACCTTGCTATTTGCTACATAAAATATTTCATCCCTGAAGCAGAGCTGCTGATTTGTGGCTAGCAAGGAAAATTTTTTTCTGCTATCCCTAAGCAGAAACCATTCACTACTGAGCCCCATATATTTCTGAAGATTGTAAGAGTAGTCCCTTTAAGCCCAACACCACCCATTTGCCATGGGGTACAATCTTTGATACTGTAGCTTTATGCATTAATGAAGAGGCCTTTAAACACTTTTTAGACAGTGATATGTATCCCTTTAGTAGTCTGTATAAAACCTATGGACCCATTCTAAGAATAAGGTTTTAAAATTCTTAAAATACAGTAAATTATAAAGGATTGTATTGAAACAACAATTATATTGAAAGATAGTTATGAATTTAAAAATTAAAAACAAACAAGTTCATAGACATCAAGTTAGAAACCTTTGTTTTAATAGAAAAATGGTTTCCTTAGCAAGGATAGGAAAAGTTCCATCATATTCTGTCCTATTCAGATGTCATTTGGAGTACTGGGCTGAAGACTGCATTTTAAG
The DNA here is from genome assembly GCF_900497805.2 of Vombatus ursinus. Classification (NCBI taxonomy): domain Eukaryota; kingdom Metazoa; phylum Chordata; class Mammalia; order Diprotodontia; family Vombatidae; genus Vombatus; species Vombatus ursinus. The sequence goes on along the minus strand of NW_020954575.1, from coordinate 12,717,657 downwards.
AGGCACCCTAATAAACTGGACTTAATCCAGAGGTGGGCAGCTAGATTGATGTGGAGACTTGAAATCAATTCACATCAGGAATAGTTGCAGGTATTTGGGATATTTAACCTTGTGAAGAGAAGATTTAATACAGTGGGCATTAGATAGCTGTCTTCAAGTATTTTAAAAGCCTATTCTATAGAATACGGATTAAACTTAATCAATGTAGCTCCAGAGGGCAAGACTAGGAATAGTGAGTATTATTTACAGGAAGGAGCCAGATTTCAGTGCAATATAAGGCAGTCAGACAGGAATAAAAAAAGGACATTGGGAATGATTAGAGCTTCTCAACATTGAAATGGGTTGACTTATTAGCTAAAGAGGATCCTATCTGTGGGCATGTTCAAGCAAAGGCATTAAAAACAACAGTAACAACAACAAGCACATGCCAAGGCTGTTGTGCACCAGGGATTCTCAACATGGGGCACTCAGCCCAATTCAGAGGGTTCGTAAACTATGTTATAACAGAGTATTCCCATAACTATTTCAATAAAATTTATTTTCTTGGTAATCCTACGTATTTTATTTTATGAATTTAACATTATTCTGAGTAGGGGTCCCTAGACTTCACCAGACTGCCAAAAGTTTCCATGATATACACAAAAAGGTTGAGAATCCCTGTTGCAGAGTGAATTCATGCTCTGTAGATTCCTGCTATATAGATCACCACTAGAGTGAGGCCACTTCTGGGTTAAATTTATTAACACATTAAAATGTACAGTGTCAAAAAAATCAAGAAAATGCAAGTGTGTCCTCATCTTTCCATTTGATTGTTTGATTTGTCCTAGAATGGAGTAACAAGATCAAATGATGTTCATATGACACTATATAGACACATATATGTCAGTATATGGATATATATATATATATATATCATATATAGTACTATTTAAATGACAGTTCTTATTACTCTATGTGTGAATACATACATGCATGCATATGTATATTTAAATATACATCCACACATATATAGTGATCCATGGATTCAATTATTCTTGTATTCATGTATGTATAATATGATATTCAAATAAGAACATCTGTATATGGCTATATATAATATGTGTGTGTGTACATATACATATATATATATATATACATGTATGTGTATATATATATACACACACATATATTCTCATTTGATCCTTACAAGAATCCTATTGAGTAAGTTGTAGATTATTAATATTATTCTCATCTTGTTAAAGAAATTGAGTTTGAGAGATGTTAATGACTTACCCAGGGTCACATAGAAAATATTAAAAGTGGTGTCTGACCTCAGGTTTAACTCCAAGTCTAGTGATTTATCTACTGTGTAATTCTTCCCAATTACCTTCAATCCCTGGAGATAAAAATGAGAAGAGACAATTTTGTTGGTTTCCATGTCAAAAAAAGGAGGGGATATCATATATCTCAAGCCTAGGATTAGCTCCAGGGTGTATGATGTCTTATATTAGAAAAACTAACTACAAATTATTATAGCTATTAAGGGACTAGAGATTTTAGAGATACTGGGGTTGGGGAGAAAACTGAGGACTGTGTGTATGTGTATGCATATGTGTATATAAATGTATGCAAGCATAATTTTAAAGAAAGTAAAAGGAAAATTGTAAGACTTTAAAATTCTTTCATAAGAAATCATCAAGACCAACACATATCACCCTCCACTATGTCTTTATTTTTTTTATTTCAGTTCTGAATTACCTTCCTCCTTCTTGGATCTCTCTCACCACTGAGAAACCAATAAATATGATACTAATTATACATATGAAGTCATGAAAAACACATTTCAACATGAGTCTTGTTATGAAAGGAAAAGAAAAGCAAGAAAAGTAAAGACAGCGAAAGAATATATGCTTTAATATATTCAGAGTTCATCAGTTCTCTCCCTTTGGAAGTGTACAGTACTTTTCATTATGAGTCTTGTGCAATTGTCATAGATCATTGCATTGATTACAGTGTTAAGTTTTTAATAATTTATTATTGTTACAATATTGCTCTTACTGTGTACATCTTTCCCCTAGTTCTGCTCACTTCACTTTACATCAGCTCATATAAGTCTTCTATGGTTTTTTCTGAAGCCAAGCATTCACTTTGTCATTTCTTATAGCAGAATAGCATTCTATTATAATCATTTACTACAATTTGTACAGTCATCCTCCAACTGACGGACATCCCCCCAGTTTCCAATTCTTTGCCACCACAAAAAGAGCTGCCATAAATATTTTTGTACATATGGATTTTTCCCCCTTTTTCTTTGGTTTCTTTGGGGTATAAACCCAAAAGTAATATTTCTGGGTCAAAGGACACATAAAGTTTTATAGTCCTTTCATCATAATTCCAAATTGTTCTTCAGAAGAGTTGAACTAGATCACAGTTCAACTAACAGTGCATTAGTATACCTATTTTCCTACATCCCATTCAGCATTTGGCATTTTCCTTTTTAATCATGTTAGCCAATCTGATGGCTTTGAAGTGATTCTTCCAGGTTACTTCAATTTCAATTTCTCTAATTATTGGTAATTTAGAGCATTTTTCATATGACTATTGATAGCTTTGATTTCTTCTTCTGAAAACATCCCTTTCATATCTTTGACCATTTATCTATCAATTGGAGAATCATTCTTATTTCTTCATAAATTTGACTCAGTTCTCTATATATTTGAGAAATGAGAGCTTTATCAAAGAAACTTGCTATAAATTTTTCCCAGTTACCTATTTTCCTTCTAATTTTGACTGCATTGATTTTGTTTGTGCAAAATCTTTTTCATTTAATGTAATCAAAATTGTCCATTTTACCTCCTGTGATTCTATCTCTTGTTTGGTCAAAAACAATCTCTCTTTATCCATAGCTCCAACAGGAATTTTTTCCATACTCCCCTAATTTGTTTATAACATCAACCTTTATTTCTAAGTAAGTACCCATTTTGAGCTTATCTTGGTATATAGTATAAAATGCTGGTCTATGCCTAGCTTCTGCCAAACTGCTTTCCAGTTTTCCCAGCATACTTTGTTGTTGTTGTTGTTGAATAGTGAGTTCTTGCCACAGTAGCTTGGATCTTTTGGTTTATTAAACACTAGGTTACTGTGATCATTTACTTTGACATATTGTGTACTTTATTCCACTGATTAATCACTCTTTTTCTTATTCAGTACCAAAGTGTTTTGATGATTACCACTGTGCAGTATAGTTTAAGACATGGTACTACTAGATTGCCTTCCTTCACTTTTTTATATTCTGGACCTTTTGTTCCTCCATATGGATTTTGTTATTATTTTTTCTAGCTTTATAAAATAATTAATTGGAATGGTACTGAATAAGGAAATTAATATAGGTAATTTTATTATTTTTATTATATTGGCTTGGCCTACTTATGAGTAATTATTATTTCTCTGATTATTTAGATGTATATTTATATAGATGTGAAAAATGTTTTATAATAGTATTCATATAGTACTGGTATGCATCTTGGCAGATGACTCCCAAGTAGTCCTATTGTGCCTTCATAAAGGATTTTAAGTGGTTCAAGGAAAATAAACCATCAGTTGACCAAACTTCTAGTGATAAGAATTTGTAAAACATTATCTAGAAGTTCTCTTAATACTATATTCTCCTGTTATGTGTATTTATATACGTACTTGTATTTGACAATTCAAATGTTATTTATTGTTATTTGTGTTTCCTTTGGCGTACTCTTTTAGTTCCTAGAGTTCTGAAATGCTATATTCCTAATAAATCAATCAATTGAGAAGCATATATTAAATACCTACCATTATCCAGGCACTGTACTAGGTACTCAGTATGCAAATTCAAAGTGAGACAATCCTTGCCTTTAAGGATCTATACTCTATTGGGGGAATATATATTCACTGATACAATTTGGTGGTGGTGATGGTGGGGAGGGATACGTGAAGGCACTAACAAATGGGGAATCACGAAATGTTTTTTGAAAGAATTGGCATATGAAATGATTCTTGAAGAAAGCTATGGGTGCCAACAGGTAGCGATAAGAAAGGAGAGCATTTCAGGCATGTTGGACGGTTTGTGCAAAGGCACACAGGGAAGAAGTTGGGTTTCCTGAGAATAGAATCATCAGGAAGGCCAGATTATTTGGAGCATGACTTTGAGTAAGTCACTTTACCTCCCGACTCCAGGTCCAGTATTCAATTCACTGTACTACCTAGCTACCTTTCATTTCATTTAGACCAAATAGTGCTGAGTGGTGCCAACTGATGCTGTGCCTGTTCCTGCCATTGTGCTCTACAAATTAATAACTCTTTAGCAACTGCTTGGCTCAGAGAGATCTTGTTTGGATTCTCCATTTGGCCTAGGCACTCTGGGTGTGCCTCATTTGACAAGCCACTCCATCACTAAGTCAAAGAATCAAAGCTTGGTAATAGATGTTGGTTCCTCACTAAGAGATTTAACTTATCTCTTAAGAAATTTGGTGGGGCAGCTAGATGGTGCAGTGGATAGAACACTGGCCCTGGAGTCAGAAGGATCTGAGTTCAAATCTGATCTCAGACACATAACACTCATTAGCTGTGTGACTCTGGGTAAGTCACTTAACCCCAATTGTCTCACCAAAAAAACCAACCAACCAAACATAAAGAAAACCAAGAAATTTGGTGCCGAGCATTCATCAGTGTGCTGTTACTAGGGCCCTTTCTTAATTTATTTGCCATAGTAACTTTTAAAATTTTTTGGTTAAGTTTTGATACAGCCATGTTTCCTGTTTCCTTTGTTAAAACACAAACTAACTCATTCTTTCTTTCCTTTTTTTTTTTTTGGTCAGTTGTTCTCAAAAACTATCTGATGGTTACTTAATTATGCAAATGTATTTGTTATACACAAGTAGTATATTTGTTTTGTTCATATTGGCATACATAATACTGTATGTATATGTAAATATATGGATACATATATGCATAAATTTATTTCTATTGAACCTCCCTCCCTGTAGGTTAAAAGAAGAGAATAGAATTATCACATTTGTTTTATTCATTGTGACAAAATCCTAACCCAAATCTGTTCTCTGGTTTTGGAGGGGAATATTTCTGTAAGTACTATACAAACTCAAAAAAAATGACAAGCTATTAATAAATGTAACTTGGACTTTTTTTCTTTTTTTTAAATGAAATTTTATAGTCACCAGTATTGAAGACAAACTTAGTTTCCTTCAACTTCTTGTGTTCACTTTGAACATATTTTGCATAAAGGCAGTGTGGTATTATGCAGAGGAAGCCAACTTCAAATTCAAAGCCATGGGTCCAAACCTTGCTTTTAGCAGGCACAATGTGGCCCTTGTCAAGTTGCTTAACCTCTCAATACTTTAGGCGATCTCTAAGAACATAAATTGCAGAGAAGGAGCTGATCTTTATTAGTAAAGTAAGTTTCGTCACCTGAAAGTTCCCTATAACAGCGAAATCACTGTCCAATAGTTGTTATTGCTCTCTCACTACTCAAATTATATTGAATTTATTTATCTGCTTAAATGTCATATATCCCAAGTGAAATGCAAACATGTTAATGGCAGGCATTATCTTTGTACCCCCAGCTTAGAACAATGGTATACAAATGGTAGGTCCAAAAAAATATGCTTGTTGAATGAATGAATGGATCAAAAGACATAATGGAAGCTTGTGTAAGTAGGTATAATTCTATATAGCATCATCCTTAGTGGGCTCTGGGCTAAACTAGCTTGAAGGAATGAGAGCGCTGGAGAGTAAGGGAATTAGGGGGATCCAGTGGACAGTTTTACCTCCCCACACATACTCTAATATTTTTATACAATTGAAATTTGTTTAAAATAAATATGGTAATAGGGCAGCTAGGTGGCACAGTGGATAGAGCTCTAGCCTTGGAGTCAAGAGGACCTGAGTTCAAATCTGGCCTCAGACAATCGATACTTACTAGCTGTGTGACCCTCAACAAGTCACTTAACCCCATTGCCTAGTCAAAATAAATAAATAAATAAATAAAATATGGTAGAGGGAGGTTATGAAGAATGGAGAAAGACTACTGCAGATTGTCATTGAGGTTGTGGCAATGGGCAGTTCGGTTATGGAATAGGGTAATGGGATTTGAGGGAGAGGGAGATTTCATGTTGACCTAGCAGGCTGAAGTTACAGTATAATAGAATTATGGATTTGAAAGTGGATGGAACCTTCAAACTCATCTAATATGACTTCATTTTACAAACGGGCAAACTGAGTCAAAATGATTTGTTCAAGGTTACCAGGCATTTGGACTCAAATTTCTGCCTACTAATCCATCACTTTCATCGGCCATTTGTCTTCATCTTTTCTTAGGAATAACTTCATTTCCTGTGAATTAAAGAACATGTTTCTATAAGTTTATGGCTTCAAATCCTGCCTCTTTCCTTTATTGGTTTTGTGACCTCAACAAGTCATTTAACTTCTCAATACTCTATGCAAATCTATAATAATAGCATTTAAAGGAAGTTGCTGCCCTGCATTGGTAACAGGAGTTTCCTTACCTGGGAACTCTTTGGATCAAGGAATCTTGGTCCAGTCCCTATCTCTATCCCAAATTTTCTGGCTCTGTTTCCCTGAAGAAGGATTAATAGGTCCTTTTGTGGCATGTAAAACATTCAGAATCTCACTACCATATCATTGCCCATTGATCTGAGCTTTTTGGAACTAATTCTGGCCAGAAGAATATCAAAACAAAACAAAACTAAACCAACTACAATAACTAAGACTCTGCTTTTGTAAGAATTTTCTGCTATTGGGTAGACTGGTAACACACATTTATCCTATGTTGCAGGCCCTATGCAAAGCATTGGAGATATAAACACAAGCAAAAAGTAAGATGGCTCCTGACCTCAAGGAGCTTATATACTAATAGGGGAAGACAACATATAAAACAGAGCTGAAAATAGGGGAGAAAGAACCCATGTGGGAGAATAATGTTATACTTTCTGTTGCACCTAGCCTGGAGGGAGTATAAAGATGAAGAGAATCATATTATGGGAGTACTGGAAGCATTGACATCACATTAGGGCCATTTCAGAGTAGCACATCAGAAAGGAGAGGACAAAATTGGCACATATCTGGATGAGAAAAGAAGGAAGCTAGAAATGGCCTTGTGAAGATATATGATCATTGATCTCTTCCCCAAAAAATGTCAAAGGGGTAACAGTATGACAATGAGTTTTCTTTGGTGTTTCATTGCATGACTTAAGAGCAGATTCCTACTCTACTGGCAAATGTATCTGAATAAAGCATCGTGGAAGAAAAAAACAAGTCTGGTCAAAGAAATTTGTCCTTATAACTTAGACTAAGGAAATGGGGAACTGTAGCAACTACATTGTAGGCAATGTATAACCAGTTTGCCTCTATACCCCAATCAGCAGTCCTATTTACAATCCCCCTCTCCTCATTTCTCACTCCAGGACAAAGCTTTTAAAATATAAATGAATCTCTAAAGATGAAATTTTCCCCTTACCCATATGAAAAATAATCAACAATTCCTTCCTAAGTTATATGAATTAGTTCATTAAGGCATCATATATGAGGTGTTTGATGTCTGGAATCTAAGTGAGAATATTCTCTCTCTCTCTCTGTCTCTCTCTCTCTCTCTCTTTCTTTCTGTGTTTCTTTCTTTCTTTCTCTTTCAGAATCAGCTAGTTGGTAACCATGTATCACAAAGGTCAGTAATCTGTAATCTCAAGAAAGACTGGAAAGAAGGTAAATCTGTTGATTATCTCCAATCTATCCTATCTATATCTTGTTTATGCATAGTTATCTGATTGCTGTCTTTCTACTGAACTATTAGCTCCTTGAGAGCAGGGACTGCTTTGTGTTGATTGTTTGTTTTGCTTTTTTTTTTATATCCCCAGAACTTAGCCTATTGTCTAGTACATAGTAGGCACTTAATAAATACTTGTTGATTTGACAACGGGTTTCTGTCTTTTTTTCTGCAAAATCACTAAATCTATACAATCTTGGCTACTAGAAAGGTTATGAAATTGACTACTTTATGGTACTGCTCGTAATCTTTGTGTCTCCCCAGACCAAAACCACATTATCTGACCACTATTGCCCTGTATGTCTTGTCTCCACTTATTAGACAACAAGGCAAGGGAACAAAAATTCATTAAATGTTTACTAGCACTAGGGACATGGATAGAAGCAAAAAGGAGAACAAGTCCTGCCTTTAAGGGCCTTATAATTCAGTAGGAAAAGAAAACGCATAAGAAAGTTGGAAAGAGTAGGGGAATGAAAAAGGAAGCACGATGAAGCTGGGAAAATCTGAAAGGAAATGAGAGCTGTTGATCCTGGGTTTCCCCTCAAAATGGAGGAGGAGACTACATAGCAAAGGAGCAGAAGAATGTTCCAGTTTGAGCATTCTGCAGGGGCAATGATAGATGTCCCAGGGCAAGATTTCAGATGAAGTGTGGTGCAGAAGTCCAAGAAGTCAAAGGAATGGTTAGGAGAGGAATGAAAACTCTTTGAGGGCAGGAGTTATTATACTTTTGTATTTGTATCCCCAGTATCTAGATTGTTGGTGTTATTCAGTCATGTCTGACTTTTTGTGACCTCATTTGAGGTTTTCTTGGCAAAAATACTGGAGTGGTTTACTATTTCCTTTTCTAGCTTATTTTACAGATAAGGAAAGTGATGTAAACAAGGTTAAGGGACTTGCCTGGGGCCATGCAGCTAGTAAGCGTCTGAGGCCAAATTTAAACTCACAAAGATGTCCAGGCTCAACACTCTATCCACTGCATCACCTAGCTGCCCGATCTAGTCCATAATGGGTGATAAATAAATATTTTTTCATTCATTCATTTATAAAGCTCTTTTTAGGGGAGTAAAGAAGAATGTAGCTGTTCTAATAAGTGCCAGCTTTTGTGTCTAAGTTAATAGGACCATAGAGCTGAAATGGGTCTTAAAAGTCAACCAGTCCTACCTTCTCATTTTAGAGAAAAGAAAATGAGGCCAAGAGAGAGGAGGCAAGTTGCCAGAGATCACATACTAAGTATCAGAACCAGGATTTGAACTCAGGTCCCATTACTCTAAATTCATCACTTAAAATGTATAGGTTGGATTCTTTAAGGTCCCTTCTGTCCGTATTTACCATAAGAATTTCCCAACTCTGGTGCCCTGATCCTCTCGTAAGGCAAGATTCTGTGTGCAGATCTTGAATTTAAGGACAAAGATGGACTATAGACTAAATGATGCTGACCTTATTGAGGTCAAAAGTGAGCATGGTATAACTATTAAGTCAACAGCCTTGTAGCTCATGGGACAAGAGGAAAAGAAAAGAAAAGGACTGTCTGTTTTTGTCAGGAGAGGAAAATCCATCTACCTGAATTTGGAGATGCCAACTGACACAGAATACTCTGGGAGAATGTCCCTTTATCCAGGTGGAGGGCAAATTGCCTTAACCTGTCTGTTTCTCTGATTCCCCAGGGACTTTGGTTTTCCTTATCTTGGTTGCCAGAAGACCCATGGTTATCAAGAACAAGGAGAAGGAGAAAGGAATCAGAGACTTGCCCAAGGTTACCAGTGCCTTCCTTAGTACCTTATCACTGACTGCAGGCTTCCCAGGAAGCTTCCTTGGCACAGGTCTTATCTCTTAAGGGTGTTTTATTCAACTACCCCAAGCTGCTAAATGATATTGGTTTTGCTCATTTTATAGCCTCTAATTGTCCTCTTGACCTCAGTCCCTTGTTTGAGGTTTCTCCTTTCTGAAGAGGTGATATCCATTAGTTGAATGCCCCCCCCCCTTTTGGCTCCTGTAACTTTCCAGCCTCCCTTATATGCTTCTATAGTCACATATTTAAGGATGATTCTTGGCAAATGGAAAAAGTGTTGATTTCATTTTCTGTATTCTCTTTGTAGTTTATGAGGAAGAGTGAATTTCTACTTAATCCAAGATCTTCTTGTTATTGTTTCTCTGCCTACTTCTCTCCTTTTAAGTCAACCCAAGAGGCATATTATTGAGTTTGCAGGGTTGATCTAATTCTCCTATGGTCAGAATTCCCTTGATGATTTAACTCTTCTTCTTATTCACAGGGTCACAGATGAGAGATTTAGAGCTGAAAGGAATGCTAGATATTATTGACTCTAGGTCTCATTTTATTGATAAGGAAACTGAGGCCCCAAGAAGTGATGTGATCTGCTCAAGGTCCCACAACTTGTAAGTGACTAAGGCAGGTCTAACAGACAGGGTTCTAACCCAGGGCCTCCTGATCTAAGTTTAGTGTTGTAATTTAATACTTTTTCTGCTTTTCATTCTTCTCTTGCAGGAGAAAAAAAATAATAACAGCAATGATAATAACAATAATAGATCACATTTAGAAAGAACATTTATTGTACTTTATTTTCTCATCCCAATCCACTCTGTGGTAGACAGTATAAGCAATGTAATCCTCATTTCACAGAGAAATAAACTGAAGTTCAGAAAGTTTAAATGACTTTCCCATGATGACAAGGATTACAAATATAGAAGCTACCAGACTCAGAGGGGAAGTTCTGGCATGGATACTAAGGATCAAAATGTCTATTCAGCACTTACCATTCCCTGTCTCAGCGACACAGTGGTCATCACTCCTTAACAACTAATATTAAAGTCAAAGTGATAATTGCATTGGGAAACACATGAGCCCCATTCTAATCAGTTTTGCTTGTGAATGTTTAGAATCTCTTGCCAAGAATCATTTTAAAAAATCATTACTCTCACTAGTATCTAGTCACCAGTAGCCTGGTTATGAATTCTGCTAGGAAGGAAACCAACAAAGTTACAATTGAAAGCATGTCTTAAGTCTTACAATTTAGATAGAAAATTATGGGATTCTAAGACTTACACAAACTGATGCTTAGTGAAGCGAGCAGAACCAGAACATTGTACACAGCAACAGCAACATTGTGTGATGATTGACTATAGTAGACTTAGCTCTTCTCAGCAATACAGTAATCCAAGACAACTCCAAAAGACTGGTGATGGAAAATGCTAACCACATCCAGAGAAAGAACTATGGAGTCTGAATGCAGATCAAAGCAGACTATTTTCACTTTTTTTTTTGTTTTTTCTTTCTCATGGCATTTCTCTTTTGTTCTGATTCTTCTTTCACAACATGACTAATGCAAAAAAATGTTTAACATGATTATATGTATTAACCTATATTAGATTGTTTGCTCTCTTGGGGAGGTAGGAGGGAAGAGAGGAAGGGAGAAAAATTCAGGATTCAAAATTTTACAAAAATGAATGTTGAAAACTATTTTTACATGTAATTGGAAAAATGAAATATTATCAAATAAAAAATAAAAAATAATAACTAAAAGAGAGAGAAAATGATAGGATCCTAGATTTAGAGCTAGAAGGAAACTTAGAAGGAATTGATTTCATCCTCTTTATTTTACTTATGAGAAAACTGAAGCCCAAAAAAATTAAGTAATTGTCTATAGTCACCAAATTTGTAGATGTCAGAGGTAGGTTTTCAACCCAGATCTTCATGACTCTAAGACCATCACATCCATTATCTCATGCTGTTTAAGTAAAGGGTGTGGTAGATTATGTGATAGTTATTAGTTGACTGTGTCACAAATGGAACCCTTTGAAATATGTTACTTGGGAAGGGAGTGTAGATGCTTTCTTTGGACACTTTAGAAAATGGTAGATAATACGCTTATTTGAATCTGTGATGATTCATCTATAGCACACTTGACATTTTTATCTTCGTTGCAAAAGCCAGGGCAATAAGCTTCCAGTTTCCTTTGAATTAATTATGTTAAGTAAGGTTTTAAATTTTCAGTACTTTCCTATGGAGACTGTAGACAATATATTTTCATTTTCTACCCACTACTACCCCATCAGCCACCAGTTATTCTCATTATCCCTGAATAATTTAATCACCAATTACTTAGGAGTAAACTATTACCACCCTCCCAACCTCCCCTTCTCTCACCCCTATCCTCCTCAACTCTACAAAACCCATGTCGAACTCTGTATTTCCCCCCTCTTTCCACTATACACTCTGGAGTTCCTTCCATAATGAACATACTTCCCTTCATCCTGGATTTCTTTCTGTCATCTTCCATCTTCTTAGTCTAACTGAGACCTGTTAGACTAACATTGTTTCTTGGATCATCCTCTTCAGTGCTGGCTGATACTTTTACTCATGTTGCCTTGACACAGTGATCAAAGGGAAGGAATCAGAATACTATTTGCTCCCACTGCCCCTACCAGATTCTCGCTTAGCCACTATCACTCAGCAACCTCTCTTTGGAAGTTCATTTGATTATTATTATTTTTTTTTACCCTTGCATAGATCATGGTGTTCAGCACACATCTTTTTTTTTTCTCCCCAATTCCGATCCTTATGTTGAGGTTTAAAGGCTTAAGGGTGCTGGGATCCCAAAATCACAACACACAGGTCCTGCCCGAATGAATTTGACTCAAGCCTTCTTTCAGCCAAAGACAAGGTTTATTAAAGATCCACCATATTGGCCAGACTCTTAAGGAATTTAAGCATTTGTATTGCTAATTCAAGCAGGCCAGATCTTAAGAATCTGAGCACCTTAATGGATACAAGATGAATCTTATATATAGAAAGACTGTGGGAGGGATCCAGAAGTGGCCAAGCAGTCTGGGGTGACTGGAGGAGGGATCTAAGAAGGATCTGAATGGTAGTGGCTAGTAAGCTGGGGTGACTGTGAGGTAACAGAATGCTAGGGAACTGGACCATGTGGCCAAGGGAGAATGGTGTCTAGATAGGATTAAGGATAGCAAGTGGTCGGGGCAATCAGGAGGTAACAGAACAGAATTGGGAGATGGGGTATAGCCACACTGAAGGCCAGTTGAATGGCTTACAGCCTCAGGCAAATGACAGAGATTTGATAAAAGTTCAGGGATTTTCTTTTTTGGGGTCCAGATCCAAAAGACATGGTCTTTTCCTTTTAGAGGTTCAGATCTCATCCCCATCACTTATACTGGTGAATCAACACTCATGTTGAGTCTCTCTCCCACCCCTTAACTTCCAAATTTCTCAATTTTCTACTAGATCTTAAGACCTCCTCCTCTATTCCACCACATACCCACACAGGAATGGTTGTATCCATGATCTCACCACTCCCAACAAGACTTCTAATTCCTTAATAAAATAATCTGTGGCATTTCTCTATATAATCATTATCTCTTATCATTCCATCTCTCTCTATTCCTTAACACACCTTGCAAGACTATTTTTCATATGCTCACGATGATCTTCACTCCTCACTCCTCAGGACTTTCTCAGATGATTAGCTGTGCCCTAATTCCACTTTTCTCTTTTCTTAGTTTTATCAAAAAGTTAGCCAATTTAGCTACACTTTCTTCTACCCTCAAATCCTTCACCTTATTTTCTTATCTCTGCTCATTGTTTGTGCAGTCCAAATTCTGATCATTCCCACCATCTTGCTCCTGTGTTCCTCCTAATGTACTACTACCGAATGGAGCTGGAAAAAAAAGTCATGCAACTATGCTCATTATGTATATTTACTACTTATTGCTTTACTCCTCCTCCTCTTCCTCCTCCTCCTCTCCTCCTATTCCTCTTTCTCCTTCTACTAATATTGTTATTATATGTAGACATGACTGGCTCTTCAATACAGAAAGGCAATCTTATGTTCTCTCCCTAATTGTTTCCCTTTCTCCTTCCCCACAGAGGCTACTGTACAGAACAAATAGAGACCATCAATCAGGAACTCTTATCTTTTCACCTTCCTTCATCTCAAAAGCCAGATATCACCCTCCCCCTTTTTGTTTTTCTTTAAGCTCTGATATGAGGTAGGTCTTCCCTTCATCAAGACCAATATCTCTATTTGTATTCATAATTCTATCACCTCTTCTCCAATATACATTCTGTGCATATCAAATGGTTACTTCGAAAATAGCTATCCACACTCATTGACTCCATTTCTCTTCTCACTGGGTTCTCAGACATTTCTAATCTGGCTCTTTATCCTGTGACTTAAAGGAAAGCATTCATTTTAAAGTTTTCTAATGATCCATTAATACCAGATCTGACAATATTTTCTAAAGAATTATCTTTCTTTAAGTCTCTGATGCATTTTGTATTGTTGACCAATATTTCCTCATTTTTTTCTCTTCTGGATTTTAGTGACATTATTTGATATGAATTCTCCTCCTGTGTGTCTAACTACTCACCATTTTCCTTCTGTTGGCTTGTCATCTGTGCCAGGCTTACTCACTATGAATGCTCCTCAAACTTCTATCCTGGACCCTGTTCTTTTCCTTCTTCACTTCCTTTTTTTTTTAGTGACCCCATCACGCCCCATTCATTTACTTATTATTTCTATGCAGATGATTTACAAATCTATATATTTCACCCCTGTGGCTTCCCTGATCTTGAGTCATATCATCTCTGGAGTTTTCCTCCACTCAATCCAAACTCACCCCTCTAAAATCATATTAATACACTGGTTAGTGAGCTATGTACATCATATTTCTGTAAGCCCCACCTTCAGTCTTTCTAATGAAGACTGAGAGTGATTAATAGTATTTGAAGACACAGGGAGAGAGGGCTTTTGAGGGGCCTTCTGGACCTACAATTATGTCAAAGAAAAGAAGAATGTTCCTTTATAAAGAGAAAATGGAGCACTATGGGGTTAAAAACTCAGCAAATTGTCCTCAGAGAACAAGAACTGAGCTTGTCAGGGCATGTGATGATGACTAAAATGGGAAGGGAATGTACATCCAGTTAGTTCAACCTGGAAGACATAAAGTAATTACTTGGTTCTGAAAAGGCATCAGTGACATGTCCCTCTTGATCTAATGAGTAGAAGAGAATCCAAGTTCCCAGTAAGATGTCATCTTTATTGGTATAACCTCAAAGCAATTTCAGGAGGTTGATTTCATTTTCTTTTATTAAAAAAAAGGAAAGAGAGAAAAGCCCATCATGCCTTTTTGCCTCATAGTCAGAATTTTTTAAAATATGCTAATTAATGCCAGGAAGCTTTGTAATTAAAGCCCCTGTGTCCTAGAAATTGGCTGGATAGAGTCACTTCATTCCATTAAACTAACTAAAGAGCTAGGTCTTTTCAATAATAATGAGTTTCACTCACTCCTGGTCTGAGCCATATTTCAAACTGGTGACCTAGAGGTGGAGGGCACTGAATCCCATTACAAACCCCCAAAGCCATCTATTGTGATAAGTTGGAGAAGGACTAGCTTAATGTCTCTAGATATTATATCTGAGCTCTCACCTCAGCTGTATTGCTAGCATAAAAGTCTCTTCTCAGAGATTTGTAGAAAGTGCTGCCGTTTTAATTAACGTTTCCAAACAATAATAATTGTTATTTAGGGATGTAAAGCCAGCCACATACCAAATGCTCAAATTCTAAATATTTTATACCCACAAAATACTCCTTTGGGAAAAGGGGAGCAAGTGTAGCTTCAATTTCTGGCTTAGAAATATCAGATCAAACAGTGTTTTAAGAGAGAAGCTGTGTGACATGTCAAAATGTGTCTTCTTGTGTTAATTTACCCCTTTACATATAGGGCCTTTACCAAATTCTTAACATTGATTAAAACTGTAATTTTGAAATGAGTCTAATGTACAACAACACAAGTTAATTAGAACTGTAGAATAAACCTGAAACAAGGAGTAATGCAATAGTATTTAAGAAATAATAGGCAAATCTTTTATGCAAAGCAGCCAATACTGCCATCCACCCACCTACCCTGATTTGTTGACATTACAGTTTAATCATCAAAAGTTTAGAGCCTATTCCTATATTGAAGGTCACTCCCTAATAAAGGGCATTCTTGATATAGAATAAGGGCCATCTCTTTCCTTTTTGTTTTCTCTTTTTCTTTATGAAACTAGTTGAGGGGAATTTTGTAATAACAAAGGGAAGGAGAAAATTGACCCATAAATCATAGGATTATAGTTAGGAACCGTCTAAACCTTAGAAGGAACCAACTAGTCCTCTCATTTAACAGATGAAGAAACTGAAGTCCAAAGATGTTCGATGGATTACCTATGTTATCAACTGAGTAAGCAACAAGGTCAAGATTTGAACCCAGGTCCCTAGGCTCAAATCCAGTGGTCCTTACATTATACCAGCAATTCTCAAACTTTTTGATCTCGGTCCTCCTTTATACATTTAAAAATTATTGAGGACCACCTCCCATAAAGCTTTTGTTTTGGTAGATCATATCGATCATAATTGACCATATTAAAAATCAGAACATCTTAGTATTATTATGCGGATAGTTTTAACCTGAAAGATATACGGAAAGAGTATTTGAGATCCCCAGGAGTCCTCAGACCACATTTTGAGAACTCATGCACTATACTAGCTTGATTTTTTTGATCATCATGGTACTACAGAGTGTAGCAGAGACAACAATAAGAGGACTACTAGTAGAATGAGGAACTCATAGGAAGAACAGAACTAGGAAAACAAAAAACCCTATAGACTCAAGTGTTTATATAACAGTTGTAAAAAATATAAAAATCTACTGCTTTTGATTCAAAAAGGAAAACATGGCCACACACATATCAATGAAACTTTGTGGGAATATGTTGGGTTCAAGACCTGATTCTGACATAATGTCATTTGCCTCTAAGAGATGTAGTGAGTGATGGTGTAATGGTTATGGAGATACATCTATATCTATATATGCATATATGTATATATGTGTGTGTATGTGTATATTTTCCATGTGAGGTTATCTAACCTCAAAAGAGAAACATCACAGAGAGCAATTGGGTGAAGATCAAATGAGGTAGAAATAATAACAATATTTTATTAGGAATATCCTACAGATTATCTGATTGAAAGAAAGAATTAGGTGATGAATCTGGGAAATTGATCACAAACCTTGCAGAGAAGTGTGATATTATAGTGATAGTTGTATTCAGTTATTCTAGTATCTGTTGGTGTTCTCTTTGTCAAAAGCAGAGCAACTACTAAATTTGTGTATTGCTGTATTTATAATTTCCTTCAGGAAATAGCAAAAGAAACTTCTCTTATGTACCTAATACTGATCAAGTATCAGGAACTGATTATTCAAATAGAAATGATAGAAACTTTGGAGACAAGTGATGACTCTACTATAAATAAATTTCATAATAGAGAAGAAAACCTCCATAAAGAGTCTGGTTCACATGATAGATTTTAGGAGAGCAAATTTCAAGGCATTCAGCAAAAGACAGGAAAGACTTAATGGCTGAATAGTTTGAAGGGAATGTGTGTGCAAGAGGGATGGGAATCTCAAGAATGGAATTGTGCATAATCTGATCACTAGGAAATATGGTTACTCATCGTTTTGATCAGAATACTTTTTATAAAATTTATTTATTTTAACATTCTTTTAAAAAAAAGTTTCAAATTCTTTTCCTCCCTCCTGTCCCTCCCCCACCCATTGAGAAAGCAAGCAATACAATATCAATTATTCAGTGAAGTCATAAAAATATAGCTATATTAACCATTTTACAAAAAAGAAAAGAATAAAAACCAAGAAATACAGAGAAAGTGAAAAAAGTATGTTTTAATCTTCACTCAGAGTTCATGAGTTCTCTCTCTGAGGTGAATAGCATTTTTAAACATCATGGGTCCTTTGAAATTATCTTAGATTATTGTCTTGTCTGATTAGCTGTCTTTCATAGTTGATCATCTTTATATTTCTCTTACCATATAGAATGTTATCCTGGTTCTGCTCACTTCACTTTGCATTAGTTTATGTAAGTCTTCCCAGTCTTCTTATTTCTTTTGGAAACCATCCTACTTATCATTTCTTATAGTGCAATAGTAATCCATCACAATCACACTTGTTCATCCATTACCCAACTGATGGGCATCCCCTCAATTTCTATTTCTTTGCTACCACAAAAAGAGCTCCCAAGTATTTTATGATATATGAAGTTATTTTATTATTATTATTATTTGCTTTTTGCTAGGCAATTGGGGTTAAGTGACTTGCCCAGGGTCACACAGCTAGTAAGTGTTGAGTGTTGTGTGTTGTGTGTCTGAGACAGAATTTGAACTCAAGTCCTCCTGACTCTAAGACTGGAGCTCTATCCAGTGTACCACTTAGCTGTCCCAATGATATCTGTAGTTATTTTAAATGGAATTTCTCTTTCTATCTCTTGCTGCATTATCACAAGTGATGTTAAGGAACATCCTTGCTTCATCCCTGATCTTATTTGAAAGGCTGCTAGCTTATTTCCATCATAGATAATTCTTGCTTTTTAGTTTAGATAGAAACTAGCTATCATTTTAAGAAAGACTCCATTGATTCCTATCCTTTCTTTAAAAAAAATTTTATAGAATAAAGCATTTTATGACATAGTATAATAAAAAAGATGATCATACATGAACTGCAAATCAATTATGTAAAACTTGATATTCCTTTTATATATATAATGAAGTTATCACATAAATTTGTCTTTTTTTTCTTTCCTCCCCCCACCCTGGAGATGGGTATTATTAAACACACACACACAAATATATACACACACATAATACATATATATATATATATACACATACATGCATATATATGTATGTAAAATCATTCTAAAGATCTATTTCTCAGTTCTTTCTCTTTTTCCATCATATGTTCTTTGTAGTTAATTTGGGTATTTATAATAGCCAAAATTACTTATTCACTCCAAGTTGTTCTTAAAACAATATTGCTGTTCCTGTATACAATGTTTTCTTGGTTCTGCTCATTTTGCACTTTTTTTTTCAGCCAAAGACTAGGTTTATTAGAACATCCATCATACTGGGCAGACTCTTTTTTTTTTCAACATTTACTTCCACAAGATTTTGAGTTCCAAATTTTCACCCCACCTCCCCACTCCCACCACCCCAAGATGGCACGCATTCTAAATACCCCTTCCCCTAGTCTGCCTTCCCTTCTATCTCTCCCCGCCTTCTCTTATCCCCTTCCCCTTCAATTTTCCTGTAAGGCAGGATGGATTTCTGTACTCCATTTCCTATATTTCTTATTTCCCAGTTGCATGTGAAAACATTTTTTTTAAACATGTGGTTTTAAAACTTTGGGCTCCAAATTTTCTCCCTTCCTTCCTCCCCATCCAGCCTCATAGATAAGGCAAGCAACTAAATATAGGTTATATACGTGCACTATGCAAAACACTTCCATAGTAGACATGCTGTGAAAAACTAACTCTATTTCCCTTAATTCTATCCCACCACCCATTTATTCTATTCTTTCTTTTGACCCTGACCCTCCTCAGAAGTATTTGCTTCTGATTACTCCCTTTCCCAATCTGCCCTCCTCTCTATCATTCCCCTACTCTCTTGTCCCCTTCCCCCCCTATTTTCCTGTAGGGTAAGACAGATTTCCATACTCAATTGAGTGTGTATGTTATTCCCTCCTTAAGTCAAATCTTATGAGAATAAGATTCACTCATTCCCTCTCACCTTCCCCTGTTTCCTCTCCACTGTAAAAGCCTTTACTTTTCTGTTTTTTTTTTTTGTGGGATAATTTACCCTGTTCTACCTCTCCGTTTCTCCTTCTCCTAGTATATTCTTCTCTCATCCCTTAATTTTATTCTCCAGATATGACCCCTTCATTTTCAACTCACCCTGTGCCCTCTATCTATCTATCTATCTATCTATCTATCTATCTATCTATCTATCTATCTATCTATCTATCTATCTATATCTATATATACATACATATAATTTTTCCCCTCCAACTACCCTAATACTGACAAAGGTCTCATGAGTTACAAATATCATCTTTCCATGCAGGAATGTAAACAGTTCAACCTTAATAAGTCTCTTACTATTTTCTCTTTCCTGTTTATCTCTTCATGTTCCACTTGAGTCTTGTATTTGAAAATCAAATTTTCTATTTGACTCTGGTCTTTTCATCAAGAATGCTTGAAAGTCCTCTATTTCACTGAATGACCATTTTTTCACCTGCAGGATTATACTCAGTTTTGCTAGGTAGGTGATTCTTGGTTGTAATCCTATCTCCTTTGCTCTCCGGAATATTATATTCCATGCCCTGTGGTCCCTTAATGTAGAAGCAGCTAAATCTTGTGTTATCCTGATTGTGCTTCCACAATACTTGAATTGTTTCTTTCTGGCTGCTTGTAATATTTTCTCCTTGACCTGGGAACTCTGGAATTTGGCTACAATATTCCTAGGAATTTTCCTTTGGGGATCTCTTTCAGGAGGAGATAGGTGGATTCTTTCAATTTCTATTTTGCCCTCTGGTTCTAAAATATCAGGACAGTTTTCCTTGATAATTTCTTGAAAGATGATGTCTAGGCTCTTTTTTTGATCATGGCTTTCAGATAGTCCAATAATTTTTAAATTCTCTCTCCTAAATCTATTTTCCAGGTCATTGGTTTTTCCAATGAGATATTTCACATTGTTTTCTAATTTTTCATTCTTTTGGATTTGTTTTACAGTGTCTTGATTTCTCTTAAAGTCACTAGCTTCCAATTGCTCTATTCTAATTTTTAAGGAAGTATTTTTTTCAGTAAGCTTTTGGACTTCCTTTTCCATTTGGCCAATTTTGCTTTTTAGGGCATTCTTCTTCTCATTGGCTTTTTGGACCTCTTTTGCCATTTGGGTTAAGCTATTTTTTAAGGTGTTATTTTCTTCAGTATTTTTTTGCGTCTCCTTTAGCAAGTTGTTGACTTGTTTTTCATGATTTCTTGCGTCACTCTCAGTTTTTCCTCTACTTCTCTTACTTGCTTCTCAAAATCCCTTTTGAGCTCTTCCAAGGCCTGGGACTGATTCATATTTTTCTTGGAGGCTTTGGATGTAGGAGCTTTGGCTTTGTTGTCTTCTTCTGGTTGTATGTTTTGATATTCTTTGTCACCAAAGTAAGATAATATAGTCTGACTCTTTTTGTGCTGCATACTCATGATCCCAGCCAATTACTTAAGTTTTAAAATCTTTGTTAAGGTAAAAGTCTGCTTCCAATGTGAAGAGTGTACTGTCCCAAGCTTCGGGGGTTTGTACAGCTGTTTTCAGAGGTACTTCTAGTGATCTGTAAATTTTCAGTTCTTCCACGGTGGTATGATAACGGGTGAGGTGTTTCCTCTCCACCACCACAAGAAGCTCCACCACATCAGCGTTCCTCCTTGCCCCAGGACTGCCCCTCAGAACTGTGACCCAGATCCAAGTACCAGTAAAGCAAGAGATTCCTGCCTCAGCACTGGAAAAGAGATTCCTACAACCCCCCTCGGATCAGCCACTTGATTCCCCCTCAGTCTGTGGGCTGGAAGCTCAGAAAAAAGCTGCTGCCCCAGGCCGCACTCCATACTTGTGGCTGAGACCTAGCTCCTCTCTCACCTCAGTCACAGACTTTTCCCACTGACCTTCTAATTTGTCTTTTGTGTTCAGGGGTTGAGAAGTCTGGAAACCACCACAGCTGCCCACGATTTAGTCCTCTGAGGCCTGCTCCAGGGTCGCTGCGACCTGCGTGCCCACGCTGATCTGCGCTCCTCTCCCCACCCAGAGCGATATACCTTTCTGATCAGCCATCCAGGATGTCTTTGGCTGGAAATTTGTTTCACTTTGTCTTTTTGTGGGTTCTACAGCTTTAGAATTTGTTTAGAGCCATTTTTTTAGGTATTTGGGGGGCTTTGGGAGAGAGTTCAAGACAGTCAATGCTTTCCCTCTGCCATCTTGGCTCCACCTCTGGGCAGACTCTTAAGGAGTCTGAACATTAATAAGCTATTGGCTAGATTATAAGAATCTGATCCCATTTTGCTCTTTATTATTCCTTGCAAGTTTTCCATGTTTTTCTAAGATCATTGAACTTATCACAAACATGAGCTACAAGTCATTCAGCCATTCTTGAATTGATGAGCATCTGTGCAGTTCTTTGCCACCACAAAGAGAGCTGCTATAAATATTATAGAACACATAGGTCCTTTTCCTTTTTTCTGTAAATGTTTTTAGAAATAAACTTAGTAGTGGTGTTGCTGAGTCAAAGGGTAAAGCAGTTTGATAACTCTTTGGACATAATTCCAGATTGTTCTTCAAAATGGTTGGATCATTTCACAGTTCCACCAACAACAAATTAGTGTCCCAGGTTTTCCACACCCCCTCCAACATTTAACACTTTCC
Source organism: Vombatus ursinus (assembly GCF_900497805.2). Taxonomy (NCBI): domain Eukaryota; kingdom Metazoa; phylum Chordata; class Mammalia; order Diprotodontia; family Vombatidae; genus Vombatus; species Vombatus ursinus. The sequence continues at coordinate 12,695,526 of NW_020954575.1, read as the reverse complement.
CCTTCAATCATTTTAGTCAATCTTATAGGTGTAAAATGATATCTCAAGGTTGTTTTAATATGCATTTCTCTTATCAATAATAATTTAGAACATTTTTTATGTGACTTTAAATTGTTTTGATTTCTTCATTGGAAAAGTGCCTGTTTATATCCTTTGACCATTTTTAAATTGGGAAATGACTATTATTCTTACAGATTTTACAAAACTCTTTATATATGTGAGATATGACACCTTTATCTGAGACACTGTCTCAAATTTTTTTTTCACAAAATTTCTGCTTTCCTTTTGATCTTGGCTAAAGTTCTTTTATTTGGCTTGGGATATGATATTCCAGAGGGCAAAAAATCAACTACCCAACAAAATTGTGTATAATCCTTCAGGGGAAAATGTATATTCAGTGAAATGGAGGACTTTCAAGCACATCTGACGACTTGTTTAATTTGCACAAAAACTTTATCCATTTTATACTTCACTCTGCTCTCTATCTTGTCTTTATCCATAAATTATTTTCCTATCCAGAAGTCTGATAAGTAATATGTTCTATGTTCTTCATCTTTCCTTTCCTTTCCTTTTTTAATTGAAAAAAGAACTTTTAAAAAAAAGAATGGAATTGTGAAGAAACAGGAGTGATTCTAATAGAAAATGAAAAGGGGAACTGTGCAAGGAGGCAGAGCAAGGAATTTACCTAGAAACTCAGATATTCATGTCCAGGGAATCCATTGACAAACTCAAGTTTTAGAAAGTTATGTTTAGAAGATGAGATCAAAGGCATGTAACTGAGGATGATTAAAAAGAATAACACAATCTTATAAGTACTCTCAGGCATGTGAAACTCCAGAACAAGCTGAGGATGCCAATACATAAATGCTAAGGGCAACAAAAAGATACATTTTGTTTTTTTGTTTTTTGTTTTTTGTTTTTGTTTCATTTTCTTGTTGGGAATAAGAGAAGGATCAAAGAAGAGCTAGGACTGCTGTTCATGGTATATATATATTAATGATAATGGATAAAAGTAAGAAGGTTGAACTACTCATTTCCTATTTCACTTCTATTTTTGCTGCCAAGGTGAATCATCATTGAAATTGGAAGAATAGTTTAAAAATGTTTATCAGGGAGTAAAAACCCAAGATAAGTAAGGAAAGAACAAATAATACATTGATGCTCTCAATTTGTCGTACAAAAGCATATTAACAGAAAATCAGAAAGGTTTTCTGGACTGCTACAGATTTCCAATTGGTCTCCCTCCCATTCTTGGATCATCCTTGAGTAAAAAGCTTTCTGGATTTATCAGAAGTATATTGTGGATGCTAATCTTGAAAAGTTCCACATTGCAATTAAAATCATATCAGAGACACCGGTGTCTCCATTTTTTTTTTTTATTAAAACATATGTCTACCTCTTCTTACACTCCTATGCAATGAGGGGAAAGGTGTATATCCAGAGCTATGGAACATTATTTAAAACACCAATTTCTTAATGAATTGATAAATTCTGCTGTTTTTCTCCTTTTGCTTTTTTTTAAATTCTTTTTTATGATGAAAGACTTTCTTGGAGGGTGAAAAGGAAGTATATACAGGGAAATCTTGTAATGTAAGGAAGGGTCATTAAAATCTATTTTTTTAAAAGTAAAGGTGTCTGTTTGGGCATTCAGGTTTTGCTCTTACCGATGAGAGATGGCAAAATATTGAATGTAACAAAGATTAACCAAAAATTAGGTAGTTTAAAGAATGTATGTTTTTGATTTTTAAAATCCTTCTTGAGCTCTTTCAAGAAGGCTTTTTTGGGCTTGAGAGCAGTTCAGATTTCCCTTTGAGGTTTCAGTTGTGGGTATATTGATAATGTTATCCTCTCCTGAATTTGTATTTTGGTCTTCCCTGTCACCAAGATACTTCTCTATGGTCATTATTTTTCTTTGTTGCTTCTTGCTCATGTTGTTTCCCTTTTTTTCTGGCTTTTAAAGTTGATCTCTGCTTCTGGGACACAGGGGCACTGTCCCGAGCTTCTTATGCTGGGGGTAGAGGCCTAGTTACTTGTTTTCTGTGTTGGGGATTCAGGTGTTGATAGTTGGAGGCTGTAGGCATCTGGCAACTTATCTGGTGCTGAGGTGGAGCTGGTGGTGGTGGCTGGTGTGTGCCTGATATTGGTGCTTGCCTGCTCCACCACCCCAGGGCTCAGGATCTCTCACTGGTTTGCTGAGGTGGGGATTGCTGCTAGCTTACTGAGATGCCTCCCATCCTGTACTGGTCCCCTTTAGCCACAGCAAGAGGGACCTTTCTCGCTAACCCTCTAAGCCTCCTGTTAAAAGACTCTGCTATACCTTGTCTTTCTGCTGTCTCTACTATTTCAAGATTTTTTCTGGGGCAATATTCTTGGGGATTTTCAAGGTCAATAAGGGAGGGTGAGAGTGACTTAGTGCTAACTCTGCATTGTTGGCTCCTGGAAGTCAAAATAGGTGACTTCCAAACATTCCATTAGTAGGCTGATAGCTCCATGAGCAGCCACTGCTGCCCCTGATTCAGTCACTCCCAAAGCCTGTTCCTGATTTGCTGGGGCCTGGCTATATTGGCTTCTCTCTCACCCGGTTCTGACAGACCTCTCCTGCTGACTTTCTAAGTTGTCTCTGGCATCTGTGAACTGAGAAATCTGGAAACCACTACTGCTGCCAGTGATTCAGTGCCCTGAGGCCTGCTCCAACTTTGCTGGGACTGGGTCTGTGCTCACATGGCCTTATCTAGACTATGCTCCTCTCTCAGCCCAGTGCAACAGACCCTTCCTGTCCACCTTCCAGGTTGTCTTGGGCTGGAGATCTGCCTCACTCTGTCTTTTGTAGGTTTTGCCACTCTAGAATTTGTTCAGAGACCCTTTTTAAAGGTATTTGAGATCCAACCACTTTGGAGAGCAATTTGGAACTATGCCCAAAGGGCTATAGAAATGTACATACCCTTTGACCCAGCAATAGCACTTCTAGGGCTATATCCCAAAGAGATCACACAAACGGGAAAAGGACCTACATGTACAAAAATATTCATAGCAGCTCTTTTTGTGGTGGCAAAGAATTGGAAATTGAGAGGATGCTCATCAATTGGGGAATGGCTGAGCAAGTTGTGGCATATGAATGTGATGGAATACTACTGTGCTATAAGAAATGATGAACAGGCTGACTTCAGAAAAACCTGGAAAGACTTGTATGGTCTGATGCTGAGTGAAGTGAGCAGAACCAAGAGAATGTTGTACACAATAACAGCCACATTGTGTGATGACTAATATTGATAAACTTAACCCTTCCTGGCAATACAAGGATCTAAGACATCTCCAGAGGCGTTGTGATAGAAAATGCTATCCACACGCAAAGAAAGAACTATGGAAGCCGAATTGCTAATTTTTTTCTCTTCTGTTGAGTTTTATTTCCTCTTTCTGATGGTTCCTCCTATTGGTTTTAATTTCTATTTGCAACATCACTAATGTGAAAATATGTTTAATATGAATGTAAATGTATAGCTTATATCAGATATGCACTGTCTTGGGGAGGGTGGTGGGGAGGAAGGGGGAGAAGAATTTTAAACTCAAAAGCATATGGAAGTGATTATTGATAAATCAAAATAAATTAATTAAAAAAGTTTTAAAAAAAAGGTATTTGAAAAGGTTTGGGGGAGAGCTCAGGCAAGTCCTTGCTTTCACTCCACCATCTTGGCTCTGCCTAAGAATGTAATGTTTTTGGGGAAAAGTTTTCACGTTCTCTCAATGTGAATTCATCCAAAACAATACAAGGATTCATGACTTGACAAGTATGAATACTTCATATACTAATTTGAGTCACCACCCCTGTACACCTTAACAGACAGTTTTCATGTACAAGTAGTCAATCTTCTAGTGATGAATCTCTCTAAACATAACCAGGCTAGTCTCAGAGGTATAAAACAAAAAAATATATCACTAGGCCTTTTTCATTTGGTATGACATGCCAGAACTTACTCTCCACTAATATAACAGCTTATGAGGCAGCATGGGAATTATTTAAATAGGGCCCCTGTATTTGGATTAACATGACATTTAAGTCCTGGCTTTACCACTTATTACCGGTGTGACCTTGGACAAGTCATTTAACTTTTCTGGGCTTGTTTCTTCAAATGTAAAATGAAAGGTTTGTATTATATGACTTTGAGGATGATTCCCAACTCTAAATATAAGATCCTACAAATTCAGACTCACTTTGATGAAACATTTTCAATAACATTTTGATAATGCCAATATGTATTTATTCATCATTAGGGCCTTATAGGTAGCAGTAAGGTGCATAGCCTTTGACCCAGCAGTAGCACTGTTAGGTCTGTATCTAAAAGAGATCAGAGAAAAAAGAAAATGATATATTTGTACAAAAATATTTATAGCAGCTCTTTCTGTGATGGCAAAGAAGTGGAAAATGAGGGGATGCCCATCCATTGAGGAATAGCTGAGCATGTTGTACATGAAGAAGGGAATGGTTTCAGGGGGAAAAAAAGATGGGAAGATTTGTATGAACTGATGCAAAGTGAAGTGAGCAAAACCAGGAGAACATTGTATACAGTAACAACAATATTGTAACATTGATCAACTGTGAAAGGCTTATCTACTCTGATTGATACAATGATCCAAGATGATGACTAATGATAAAAAAATGCTATCATCATCCAGAGAGAGAACTGATGAACTTTGAGTGAAGATTAAAGCATATTTATTTCACTTATTTTATTTTTCTTGCTTTTTTTGTCAATATGGCTAATATTAAATATGTTTTACATGACTTCCTATATAAAATTGATAGCGTATTACTTGCCTTCTCAATGGGTAGGGGAAGCAGGGGGAGAGAATTTGGAACTCATTTTTTTAACTGAATGTTAAAATAAAGTATAATATAAAAAGAAAATAATGATTTAAAGCTTCCCTTAGGGTCAGAAAGATCTTGGAATCATGTTCTGTTTCTGACATTTATGGATTAAGAGACCCTGGATAGATAACTTACCCTCTTAGTGCCTAAGGCACTGAGAGTATAAGTTATAGAGTAGTTGTTGATTTGTGTTGTTTCCTACAAACTCTACACCCTTCCTGACTTTAACTTAGTAGTACCACCATCCTTCAAGTTACCCTGGCTCACAACCCGAGTATCACACTAGACTCCTCACATTTATACCACAACCAATCTTGTGTCAAGTCTTGTCATTGCAACCCACATCTCTCTACTCACAGAGCAACCATTTCCTTGGTGCAGATCTCGATTAAAACAACTTTCTGGATAATCTTACTGACTTGTCTTTTTCTACTTCAATCCATCCTCCACTCAGCTGACAAAGCAAATTTCCTGATGTTCAAGTTTAATCATACCATCCTTTCCTACCGTCCCTACACACACACACACACACACACACACACACACACACA
>NW_020954575.1:12601645-12690101 GCF_900497805.2 Vombatus ursinus | reverse complement strand
ACACACACACACACACACACACACACACACACACACATTCAATAAACTTTAGTGTCTCTCTACCACTTCCAGGTCAATTATAATTTTTTTTGCCATTTAAAATCCTTTCAGCCTTACACTTCACTTTCTTCCATACACTCTAAAATCCAGCTACGTTGGTACACTTGTTGTTCTTCCCATAAGGTACTCCATTTCTGAATTTGCACTGGCTGTCCCCCATGTTTGTGAGTGGGGTGGAATGGGGGCAGGTACTTTCTCAACTCATCTCTGCCTTCTGACTTCACTGGCTTCCACTCAAGTTTCACTGTCTGTAGGAGACCTTTCTCAGGCTCCTGTTTCTCCCTTCATCCCAGTGAAGCCAGTTCCTTTCTTCTGTGATTACCTTTGCATCCTTTAAGTCACAGTATATGTATATGTGTACATAGACATATACATGTTATTTACATAGTTATTTTCATGTTTTCTCCTCTATTAGAATGTGATCTCCTTGAGAGCAGTGGTCATACTTTTGCTTTCTTTGTAGTCCCAATGCATAGCACAGTTCTTGGGTCATAGGGAATGCTTAATGAATGCTTGTTGATTGACTAATTGACTGAAAGTTTTGTGTAGCAAAGGAAGTTTTGTAGAGCAATAAAGTTTTATATAGCAGTTGATTAAAAACAACAACAATGTATTTTGTCATTAAAGTAGCATATTGAGAACAGGTATTCTCTATGTCCTCCAACCATCAACCTGTTTTATAGCCTAACTTATAGAGTCTGCAACTTGTGCATCCATATCAAAGTTGGTGAAATCCTCTACCAGATAAATTTTAAAATAAGTATTTTTCAATGCCAAGTAGAGTGCAGTCGATTTTATTATAGATAAACATTATTTCCTCTTAATTCCCTTATGATTCCTGGGATTGAACACTCATTGTTTTGTTTTGTCAGGGCAAACCATATTCTTCTTCCTCTTTTTATCTCATTTACTTCCCTCTGTAAGTAATTTCTGAAAGATAGAATGATCTGATGATATTCATCTAAGTCCAGATCCCAATGACAATTAGGCTGAGACATTATACACCTAAACTATATTTCAAAAAAACCTCATGGATTCTCAGAACCTGTGAGTGATTGAACAACCAATTGATCATTCATATCTGTGCTAAAGTAGATATTATTCTAGTACGTGTGACATCATATAAGTTTTTTTTTTACCATACTTCAATTCTTTCCAAGGAGGCTGTGGAGATTGTACCAAATGAAATATTTATTCTCACATAACAGCAGTGTGCTATTAAGAAGTCAATCAAAAAGCATTTGTTAAGTACCTACTCTGTATCAGATACTGTGGTAGGCCTTGGGTATACAAGTACAAAGAATGAAATAATCTTTACTGACTATAGGCTTACATTCTAGTGGGGGAGACAATAAATGCATATACAAAAGCATATAGCAGAAATATGTCAATAAATACAAGTACATACAAAGTAGCTAGCTAAATACAAGGTAGTTCAGGAGGGAAGGTCCTAGCACCTGAGGGGAGAGAGGGGTAAGGCTAGTCTTTATTGGAAAGGGATGCTTGATCTGTATCTTAGAAGGAAGAGAGGGACTCCATGAATTAGGAAAAGAGACAGTGCATTTTAGGCATATGGACTGTCATCCGTGAAAAATAGAGAGAAATTCTGTTTGGCTAGATCACAGGATGTGATAAGGGGAGTATTGTCCAATGAATTTGGTTGTACAAATTTTTTAAAGTTTTATATTTGGTGCTAGAAGCAATAGGAAGCCACTGAAATTGATTGAGTCCAGAAATCAAACAGTTAGATCCTGGTTTAGGGAAATTACTCTGGCAGCAGTGTGTAGGATATATGGGGAAAGACTTGAGGCAGTGAGATTTAATTAGGAGACCATTGCAATAATCTAGACAAGAGGAATATATATTCCCATTTGATTCTGACAACAATCTTGTGAAATATATGCTATTAGTTTTGCCATTTTGCAGATGAGTAAACTGAGAATGAGAAAGGTTTAAGTGACTGGCCCTGAGACACAAAGATATTAAATGTGTGAGCTGGGATTTGAACTGAGGTCTTCCCAACTCCAAGTCTGGCCCTTTCTCTGTTATGCCATTTATCTGCAAGAACTTTTTTTTTCCTCCCTAAGTAAGCAAGACACTTACCTTGTTTGCTGTTTTTCTTCATGTTTTAAAACAATTGTCCTTAAAGGAGCATGTTAAAATGGGAAAACACTAGATTTGGATGTAGACTTGAGTAACTGGCTCAGACACTTACTTAAGCTTTGTGACCATGGCTAAGTTATTACTTTACCTTTCTCAGCCTTTGTTACCTCATCTGTAAAATTACAATCATCATACTGGCACTACCTATTTATTAGGGCTTTTGGGAGAAAGTACCTTGTAAACCTTAAAGTGCTAAAGAAATGCAACTTAAAAATTTTATCTCCCTTAAGCTTCTTGAGGGCAGGGGTGTTTAGTTTTTTATTTTTGTATTTTCAGCACTGCGGAAAGCACCTTAAATATAGTCGATATTGACCTAGATTGGGCTGGTTATTCTTATTAAACTGGTGATCTCTGAGAAGACTGTTTTCCTAATGCAAACAATCAGAAGGTATATAAAAGGGAGGGATAAAATCAGCTTGTATTAATTTTAACTTTAGCACAAGAGATTGAACACAGCACTGTACTGAGAGAAAGGTTGTTTTGTGAAACCAATTCTCCCTTTCTGTTGTTCCTTCCAGTTTTCTTCCAGGATAATGAAAACAACATTTTAAAAGCACATAGAGGAGTTCTTGAAAGAAGGTAAAATTATGAATTATTAAAGTTACTGTGGCTTCTTGATAAAAATTTTATGATAACTATACAGTGTTCGTCTGGCCCTGCCCTTCAGCAGTGTGGGAACACGAGTTGTGTTTATTTCAAGTCATAAATTGGTTTGCTCTTATCAACTCGTTTAAACAAGCTTTCCCAGAACTGGGCATGGAGGTGCCAAATGACTCCAAATCATAAGATAAAAGTTGTTTTTCTTTTACTGCCTCCCCTCAACCATTATACTCATTATATCAACACCTTCCATTATGTTGCAAAATATCTTGTCTTTACAGAGGTTATTATGTTAGCAAAAACAATGCCTTGGCAAGTTATGTATTTAATGAGCTAAAATTCAACCTAAAGATAGCCTTAACTAGGAAGCATACACAGGTATTTAGAAGATACTTGGGGATAGGGGGAGGATGCAGAGAAAATACTAGGGTTTAGAATCCAGAAGAAATCTCCATGAGTTCAAATCTGGCCTCGCACACTTACTGACTGTGGGGTCAAGTCACTTAACACTGTTTGCCTCAGTTCCTTATCTGTAAAATGAGCTGAGAAGAGCATGGTAAACCACTTTAATATCTTTGCCAAGAAAACTCCAAAATGGAGTCATGAAGAATCAGATACGACTGAAATGACTGTATAACAACAACATACATGATATTTTTAGGCCAAAATGATTGATGATTAAGAATGATGTTAATTTTACCACTGTCTTTGATTTCTTTATTCCCTTACTTCTCCTTCTTCACATGCCATTTACATGAGTAAGTGCTATTTCTGGGCTTGATCGTAACAACCCAACACCCAGGGAACCATCTGATACCTAAAAAGTGCTTTATAAAAAGGAGAAACAATTCACTCAATTTCAATAACATATCAAGCCTACCCTCCTCCAAGGGCACTTTGCAGTCTACATTAGAAAAGACATATGTGATTTTTATTTTAGACATGAGTAGGAGTGATCAGAAAGACCAATGTGTGTCCATCTAGTTTTCCTGGAACTCTAAGAAACAATTCAGACTGTGGCTTCCATTAGTCAAGTGGATCTAAACTTTTTTTTTCTATCTGTTTCCTTACTGTGGAAGACAGTGAGAAATTCATTGGCTCTGGAATCAGCAAATAAAAGAACTAGGTTCAAATTCTATCTGTGACAATTACTACTTATGAGTTAGGAAAGTCACTTAAAATCTGTCAGCCTCAGTTTCTTTATCTGTTAGATGAAGGGCCTGGACTAGATGACGTGTCCCTTCCATCTGTGATGCTGTTGCCAATTGGTTCCTTGGTTCCATCAGACCCAGCTTAAATTTGAAGTCTTGTGTCCTAGAACAAAAAAAAAAGTTAGAAAAAGCAGACATAAATAGGGTTGGTGTGGGTGGACAGACTTATCATAGAATGAGGAGTAGACTCTTTAACAGAAATGCACTGGAACAGGCAGCTTAAAAAGCAAACAGAAGGATTTTCTCTGACAAGAAGGGGTAAATTGAGAAGAGTGAGGAGACATAGAGGAGGTACAGGAAGAACATTAGGCTTAGGACTATAATTTCTGACATTTATGTAACAAGTACTTTATATATGTAATAGGGCATATGTATAGCCACCCTATTTACTTCCAGGTAACTCTGTCTGTTAGCAAAGCACTTGGGAGCTTTGGGTATGGTGGAACCCCTGCCTACTTCTAACCAGATAAATTCAACTCAACACTGAGAGATGAAGACACCTTAGTAATGAATGAGGAAGTTATCCTTTTATTGGCCACAGAGCAGGAAGAGCCAATGACTCAGTGAATCTTAAAAGGAGTAGAGTGACTTGCTCTAAGTGTTTTCTCCCCTTACTTACTCTTCTCTCCTCCCCCCTTCCATCCCCTATCCCTCTTCCCTTCACTTTTCTTTCCTTTCCTTTTGGAGATTTTGTCAGATATACTTGCATCTCCTAAAGAGAACAGGGCAGAAGGCAACTGGTCCCACATGGCACCTAGAGTAGATACTAAGTTGGGGTGGGGGCATGAGGCAAACCTGGGCCTTGTGGTCACTAGCAGCCTTTCATGCTGTGTTTCTTTTTCTCATGAGTGACTAAACAGCGATACTGAGATGGAAATGTCCAATACTAGAAGCAAAGTCGTGACTTTGGGAGGTTGAAGGTCCTAGGGTCATTGGTCTGAGCTTACTAATGACAAAGGGGATTTCTGAATTAGAGAAAATACTACCAACAGAAGGAAGACTTCAACCATCCCCTGGCTTGCCAGAAGACATGAACATGCAAGAAAATGAGTCTGATCCTACTTCTAGAGGATCAGGCACCCACAACACTAAACCACTCTGGTCATCACATATGTGGGTTCATAACAGAAGAGCCTTGTAGTGGAGAAGAGAGTATAGCACCCCAGACCCCCCAAGCTAAATTAAGGTTCTTATTATTAAATTTATGTTAGCACACTTGAGCCTCATGACAAACTTGTGAGCTAAGTATGTCAATACATCATAGATATGTAACTCTGATGACGTCCAATCAGTAATGTAGACAAACACATTAGAGGTGACATGGTTCACTTACAGAGACATAGCTTATAACTGTGATAGGGAAGTTTTGGACCTAGGCCTTCTTGACACTTTGCTCAGGCACTCTATCTGCTATGCCATACTATATATTATCTGGAGCAAATAATATAGATATGCTTAGTCTTTTACAAATGAGGTAGCTGAGGCCAAGAAAGATCAAATGCTAATGGTCATACAAGTAGTAAATGTCAAGTCATTCCTAAGTTCAGATGATGATGATGATGATGATGATGATGATGATGATGATGATTTTTTCACCTCAGCTTCCATCTCTTCCTAGACCTGTCCTAGAGGAACAGGAAAGTTGGTGAGGAACATTAACTCTTTCCCTTGCTGTGCAGGTTCTACTTGCATATGCTCTAATCTTCATCCTTAAGAAGGAAGTGGAGAGGTGAAGTAGGATCTCTCCTTTGATCTTCTAACCATATGCCTGCCATCTCATGTTGCACTTGCCTTCAGCCTGATCTCCAGCTCCTTTGGGAAGTGGAGTGGAGCCCTTCATTCAATTCCCCATTCTTATATCTAGTCATAACCCTTTACCCCTATAGATCATCTTTGAAACCCCATTCCTCATCCCATCTCCCAATTCTTTATTCACATACCCCTCAACACCCCCAATCCCCAAATTTTAACCAAATATCACCCAGCCTTTCCACTGTGTCCTATGGAATACCTTTTCCATAGGCAATAAATTTCTTTTTATCCTAAATAATTTTATTTCCCACTTTCACTCTACCAGCTGAAACCTTGTCCCCACTGAAACTTGGATCCCTTCTGATGACACAGCTTCCCTGGCCACCCTTTCTAGTATTAGCTATGCCTACACTCACTGGTTGAGGTGGGGGAGTTGGAATACTCTTTACTCTCCATTACCACTTCCAATTTCTCCCCTTACCTGCATAACTCAGTAATCCTCCTTTGAAGGTAATGCTATTCATATCTACCACCAAATCAAAATCCTGATAGCTGTTGTGTAGAGACCTCAAGGTAACTCCTCTTCCTTTTTCAATGAGGTCAGTTCCTTTTTTTCTCTCTTCCCCAATTACTGTCCTCACACAAGGGGACTTTAACATGCATATTGACTCTTCCTCAAACACCCTAACCAACCACTAGGTAGAGGTTATTCAACCTATTCACTTCCCATGACCTACTCCTCCACCTCACCATAACTTCCCCTCAAAATAACCATAACCTCAATCTTCTCATTAACCAATCAATAAACATTTATTAAGCATGTATAATGTTCCAGGCACTGTGCTAAGTGCTGGAGAAATAAAAAAGGAAAAAGACAATCCCTGACCTCAAGGAGCTTCCAATCTAGTGAGATTATCCACTACTACCACCTACAAATGTAATATCTCCATGTTCAAGAATTCTAAAAGCCCTCTTTCTCATCACAATCCATTGACTTTTCATGTTTTACTTACCTTCCCTTTCAAAACTCTACTCTTCACTGGTACTATGGAATTGTCTCAGATCCTTGTATGGCTGAAAATAGCTGAGTCCTTCATAGTTGATCATTATACAATATTGCTGTTACTGTGCACAATGTTCTCCTGGTTGTTCTCACTTCTCCTTACATCAGTTTATGAAAGTTTTTTTTTTTTTCTGAAGGCATACTGGTCATCGTTTCCAATAGCAAAATAGTATTCTAACACAATCATATGCCACATCTTCTTCAGCCATTTCCAAATTGATAGACATCTCCTCAGTTTCCCATTCTTTGCCAACGCAAAAAGATCTGCTATAAATATTTTTGTATCTATAAGTCCTTTTCCTTTTTTTTTTAATATTTCAGAAGTACAGACATAGTAATGGTATTGCTGGGTCAAAGGTTATGCACAGTTTTATAGCTTTTTAGCCATAGTTTCAAATATTCTCCAGAATGGTTGGATCAGTTCATAACTATACCAATATTGCATATGTGTCCCTATTTTCCAAATCCCCTCCAACATTTGTCATTTTCATTTTTTGTTATATTAGTCAATCTGATTGGTGTGAGGTGGTACCTTAGAGTTTTTTTAATTTTAATTTCTCCAATAGGTATTTAGAGCATTTTTTTTTCAAATGATTATCATTTACTTTCTACCTCTCCTTGTCTCCTGTCTCATTCCCTATGGCTTAAAAACATGCCCATGTCTCCTTTATCCTGAAAAACTTTCACTTGATCCTTCCATCGCTGTTTACTATCATCCTGTATCTCTTCTGCTCTTGGTAGATTACATCCACATAAAGATCATCTACAAGAGGTGCCTCCACTTTGTAATCTCCTAATCTCTACTGAACCCCTTACAACCTGGCTTCTAACCTCATCATTCCACTAAAACTTCTCTCTCCAAGGTTACTAATAATCTCTAAGTTGCCAAATCCAATAGGCTTTTATCATTCCTCAATCTCTACAACCTCTGCAGCTTTTCACATTGCTGATCACCCTCTCCTCCTTGATATTCTCTTTTACATTTTTGAGGCACCACTCTTTCTTGGATATCCTCCCATCTGACCACTCCTCAGTTTCTTTTTCTGGATCCTCATCTACATCATGCTCTCTAACCATAGATGTTTCACAGGCTTCTGTTCTAGGCCCTCTTCTCTTCTTCTATACCACTTCACTTGGTTATTTCATCAATGCCCATATATTTAATTACCATTTCTATGTCAATGACTCTCATCTCTACTTATACTGCCCCAAACTTGGTACTGTCTTGGAATCTCATATCTCTAACTATCTTTCATACATCTAGAACTAGATAACCACTAGACATCTTAAACCCAACATGTCCAAAATGGAACTCAATATACCTTCCCCTAATCCCTTTCTGCTCCTTCCTTCCCTATTACTGTAGAGTGCAAATTATACTCCCAGTCCCTCATGCGTGCAACCTAGAAGCCATTGTAGACTCTTCACTATCTCTCACACCCCTATAACCAATCTGTTGTCAAGGTCTGCCAACATCACCTTTGCTACAGCTCTCAAATATGCCCCCTTCTCTCCTCTGACACTGCCACTCCTTGAGTACAGACCCTAGTCACTGTATAACTAGATGGGATGGGAGTAGAGGGACCTGCAGGCTCAAAGTCACATATGACCATCTAGGTCCTCAAGTGTGGCCCTTTGACTGAATCCCAACTTCACATAACAAAAGGTTCCCCAACCCTGAAATAGACTGTAGCAACAACCTGCTGGTGAATCTGCCTGCCTCAAGTCTTTCCTCATGCCAATCCATTCCTCACTCCATTTTTGCCATAAAATGATTTTCCTAAAGCATCGTTCTAATCACATCATTCTAGTAGTCAATTAACTGTAATGTTTGCTATCACCTACAGGATCAAATATAAAATCCTGTGATAGGCATCCAAAGCCCTTCATAGACTAATCCCCGTCTATCTTTCTAGTCTTATTTACATCTAACTCTCTAAATTGGATCTAGTGACCCAGCTCTCCTTATTGTTCCACAAACAAAACATTCTATCTCTTGATTCCAGGTCTTTTTCTGGCTGCCCCCAAATCTAGAATGCTCTTCTTCCTCATCTCCACCTACTGCCTTCCCTGACTTCTTTTAAATACTATCTAAAACTCCCATTTCTTAACCCTTCTTAGTTCTAGAGTAGTATCTCTGTTAACTGTTTCTTATTTATCCTGTATTGAGCTTGTTTGTATATATTTCTATGTTGTCTCCTGTATTGGAATGTGAATTGATTTGGGGTAGGGACTGTCTTTTGCCTCTTTTGGTATCCCCTCCCACACTTAGCACAATGCCTGTTACCTGTTGTTTCCTTCAGTACTTCAGTCATGTTGGACACTCCAATGGACAATAACAGGCCAATACTGGCCATGGGGTTTTCTTGGCAAAGATGCTATAGTGGTTTACCATTTCCTTCTCCAGTGCATTAAGGCAAAAAGGGGATATGTGACTTCCCCAGGGTCACATAGCTAGTAAGTTTCTCAGGCTGAATTTGAATTCAGATTTTCCTGACTCTAGGTCCATCATTGGATCCACTATGCCATCCAGCTGCCTAGTATGTAGTAGTAGATCAATAAATGTTTATTTATTGATTGACTGATTCTAATCCAAATGTCTCCTAATAGTAGGTCAAGAGCTTTCTCCAATTGTTCCACTACACCATGCTACTTTATATCCTATAATTGTTTTAAGTGTTGAACTTGCTCTGAGTAGGGATTCTAAGGAACAATTTGTTTTATATCAATTCTGCTTGTTCCAGTGACTCTTTAATTTCTTGTATTAGAGCCCTTTTAGGATTCAGTATCTCTTTTTCTGTTATTAATTCATCCATTGTTTCTTTAAGCAATGTCCCTCCAGAAGCATTAAAACTAGTGGCCCTGGATAGCAGTCACAGGCCAAGTTTGAATACCAGGAAGAAGATAAAGCAATTCCTTTCTTATGCTGTTTTCATTTTCTTCGGGAAGAACAATCAAAACTCTATAAGGAAAGGGATAAACTCATGAAGCTCTATTGGTTGCCCAGTTGTGATGTTAAGAAATAACTACTGAAATCCCTGGCTGCTCCTCCTTAAAACAAGGAATTATCCCCGTTCAGTTGAAGAGCTAATGTATCTGGAAAGTTTGAAAATGGCTTTTAGGTTTGGGTCTATTGGTTAACAAGATAGGCACTCTCTTTTTCTTCCTAGACTCCAGTTCCCTCTTGTGATAGACTTATAGTTTTTTTTTTGATAAGAAAAGAAAGCTACCCACTGGGCATTTTTTGCCAGGAACCTCAGCATGCCATTCTTCATCTGGCATAAATTGGACTGGTTGCTAAAAATCCAAGGTCTCTCTCCTGAATTTCAGCCTAGGGGTATTCTTTTTCTATAAGCCCTAAGGAACATAAGTAGCTCATGGAAATCATAAAATAAAATAAGATTGCTGTTGGGACAGAGAGAATGAAGAGAATAAAATCCTCTCTTGTCCAAAAAAAAGTGGGTATTCTTTTAGTAGCCAGAGGCCTTTAGATGAGAGAAAATTTTTTTTTGGATGCAACAAAACACATTTTAAAAGGATGACTAGAACACATTAAAAAATAAGATACTATTGATGGTTGAGTAAAGATTTCAGGTTTAAATTATCTACATTTTAAAAAAAAGATAGGACTTTTTTTTGCTTATTTTTGGTTTTGTTGATGTCTATCCTTTCCATTTTTAACTCATTTTTTCTCCTTCTTCCACTCTGCATAGGGAATAGTGGAGAAAAAAAAACAAAACCATTGTAGCAAATGAGCATAGTAAAACAAAATAAATTTACATATTGACTATGTTCAAATGTATATTTCATTTTTTTAAGGCAATTGGGGTTAAGTGACTTGCTCAGGGTCACACAGTGAACAAGTGTCAAGTGTTTGGTCTGATGCTGAATTTGAACTCAGGTCCTCCTGACTTCAGGGCAGGTGCTTTATCTACTGCACCACTTAGCTGCCCTGTGTATTTCATTTTATATGTTGAGTCTGTCACCTGCCTTTCAGAAGATAGGTAAAAGTTTTCATCATTTTTCCTCTGAAAATGTGGTTAATTATTGTGTTGATCAAACTTTTTAAATATTTAAATATGGATGATTTTTACAACATTGATGCTGAAAATATTAACATGTAGTATTAGTCACACCTATAAAAATGACAAATGCTGGAGAGGATGAGGTAAAAATAGGTACAGTATTGAACTACTAGTGGAGTGGTAAACTGGTCCAACCATTCTGGAGAAGGGCTGTAAAATTGTGCATACCCTTTGATCAACCCAGTAATATCACTACTAGTTCTGTAGCCCAAAAAGATCAAAGAAAATGAAAAAGGATCCATATGTGGAAAAATGTTTATAACAGTTATTTTTGTGGTAGCAAAGAAAGGGAAATAGAGGGGATGGTCACCAATTGGGGAATGACTGAACAAGGTGTAGCATATGATGGTGATAGAGTACTATTATACCCTAAGAAATGATGAGGAGTTGGTTTCAAACAAAACAAAACAAAACAAAACAAAACAAAACATGACAAGACCATATGAACTGTTGCAGAGTAAAGTGAGAAGAACTGGGAGAGCATTATGTACAGTAACAGCAATGTTGTTATGATTATCAAATGTGAAAGACTTTGCTATTTTGATACAATGAATGATCCAAGATAATTTTAAAGAACTCATGATGAAAAAATGCTAACTACCTCCAGAGAGGGAACAGATGAACTGTGAGTGGAAATTGAAATATGATTTTCTCACTTTATTTTTCTTGCAGCCTGAGTCGTATACATTGGTAGCTCTAAGATAACAACAAGAACAAAAATAAGATGGCATCTATCAAGTTCTGTTAGGTCCTTGATGAGGTCTTTATGGGAAATTACACACACAGGAGTTGAAATCAAGAAATAGGCATAGTGGTTGGTTGGTGTTGCCATTTTGCATGGATGAAAAACAGTACTGGTAAGAATGCAGTAAGACATTAAAGCAATACAACCAAACTATGAAAAATTAAAACTAGCCATGATTTAGTTAATCACTGGGGATAAGAAAGGCATGTCATAGAGACTAGCTTATTGAATGAATGTCAAATCCCTACTACATACAGGTGATTTTCCCTTTCCTTTTTCCTTCCTTTCTTCCTTCCTTCTTTTCTTCCTTCCTTTCTTTCCTTCCTTTTATCCTTCCTTCCTTTTTTCTTCCATTCTTTCCTTCTTTCCCCATGTTCATTTAACAATAGTTATGCAAATGATTTCATGTAGGTCATTTGGAAGCTTGGAGATTCCTTATAATTTTTAAAATAAAATTATATTTCTCAGCTAGAAGAGATCTTAGAGATCCCTTCCTTCTTTTCTTTTTTCTTTCTTTCTCTTTTTTCTTTTCTTTTCTTTTCTTTCTTTCTTTTTTCTTTCTTTCTTTCTTTTTCTTTCTTTCTTTCTTTCTTCTTTCTTTCTTTCTTTCTTTCTTTCTTTCTTTCTTTCTTTCTTTTTTTCTTTCTTTCTTTCTTTCTTTCTTTCTTTCTTCCTTCCTTCCTTCCTTCCTTCCTTCCTTCCTTCCTTCCTTCCTTCTTGCCTCACTCCCTTTTTCTTACTATCTCTCTCTCTCTTTCCCTAATTTTACTCTTTCACCCCACTACTCTTTTTACTTTCTTTCCTCTCCTTTCCTTGGCTTTTACTCCTTCCCCATTTCTCCCTTAGGCAGATTCCCAGCCTACAGAGAAAGAGGTTTCTGATCTCTGACCTCACTCTTGCCCAGCACAAAATCATTTAGTCTAAGTGCTGAGCTGTGTTTTGATAAGCAGAAATGAAGTTTGTATTGTAAAATATTACCTTTCCCTTTTTCTGCTCTGGCTTTCTTGTTAGCTTGCAGATGCTGTTGTATACCTACACAGTGAATCATTATGTAACACTGCTGCACTCTCTTTTCCCCACAGTTCTGTTCCATGCCAGGGTAGTGTGGGGAGCAATTACAAAGGTCTGTCTGAAGGTAGGTTAACTCCACAGTCTTTGGAGAAATAATTTAAGTATCTTTATTGGAGCCAAACATTTTCCTCACCTCGAAAGACATTTTTGATTTGGCTTCATTTGAAAGGGATTCTAACAGAGCAAAAGAAAGCTTTGTGGGTTTAGAATGAAGGAAAGATAATTTTGCTTAAAGTATGGGAATTGGTAAGAAATAATCCCTTTTCCTCCACATGTTCCTTTAACAATAGTTATCCAAATGACATCATATAGGTCACTTGGATGTTTGGAGTTTCCTTATAATTTTTAAAAATAGAATTATAAAATGTCTGAGCTAGGAGGAACCTTTGAGTCCATGAAGTCTGCGTTTACTTTACAGAGGAGGAAACTGAGGAAACTGAGTGGAAAAAAATCAAAGTTAGCTTGAGGCAGGGTTAAACAACTTGGTTTCCTGACTCCCAGCCTGGGGCATTTTTCTGCTGCGTTGTTTCAACTGAACACATTAAGCTAACTGAAAAACCTTTAGGTACTTTTGAGATAAGAGATTGGGTATGAACATAGGAAATGCTATAGTTAGTACAAGCAGGATTCCAAGAGATCTGACTTGTTTTATTTTCTGGACAACATTATATAAAAGAAGGGAATAATCTTCATGAATTTTCAATCACATCTGTAATGTTTTTGACAATGTATCCATTAGGCTTTCATATCTTCAAATCTCTTCTTTATCATATGCTGAGTACTATTTTTACATGCTACTTGACATGTAAATCTACCCCTGATGAAATGATACTTCTTTGGATTGTCTTCAAATTAGAAAAAAATCTTGGCCAACGTAGGAATAGTTTGAAGTTATGACATAGTTCTTATGCTGTTTGAAGAAATATGCGTGAATCAATTTTGATGCACTTTTAAAAATTCGAAATCTAAAGAAGTGAGTTCCCATTTAGAGGGAGACATTAAAGATCTTATAGAAAACCAGTTTAAGGCAAGTCAAGTCAACAAACAGTTACAAAGCACCAACTGTGATCTGGAGAAGGAAATGGCAAACCACTACAGTATCTTTACCAAGAAAACCCCAAATGGGGTCATGAAGAGTTGGAAAGGACTGAGAAAATACAAACGTGCCAGATACTTCTGCTAAATGCTGGAAATACAAAACAAAGTAACCTCACCTCTTCCTTCAAAAAGCAAAGCAAAACAAAACAAACAAAAAAAAACCATGTCCCTGCTTTTAAAGAACTCGCAGTCTCATGTGGTAGCCAATAAGTAAACTAAACAAGATATATGCAAGATAAATTCTAATCTTGTAATTGTAAGAGAGAAGACATGAGCATTAAGGGGCATGAGGTAATTCTTCCTGTAGAAGACAGGACTTTAGCTTAGACTTGAGAGAAACCAGGGATGCCCGGAGACAAAGATAGGAAAGGAAAGAATTCCAGGCATGGAACAAAGCATCATATATAAGGAACAGCAAGAAAGCCAAGATTAATGGATCATAAAATACATGAGCGGGGTGGTGAGTGGAAGGGAATAAGGTTTAAAAAGACTGGGAAGATAGGAAGGTGATACGCTATGAAAGGGTTTAGAAAACAAATACGAATTTTATATTTGACTTTCTAGGTACTAGAGGGCTACTGCAGTTGATTGAATAGAGGGGTGACATGGTTAGGCCTGTGATTTAGGAAGATCAACTTGATAACAGACTGGAATATGTACTGGGGTGGGAAGAGACTTGAGGCACTCAGTCCCAATAGCAGGATTTTGCAATTATCTGGGAATGAGCTGTTGAGGGCCTGCAAAAAGGTGCTGACTGTGTCAGAAGAGAGAAGGGGGTGTATATGAATGATATTAAGAAGGATGAAATTGACAGGAACTGTCAACTGGTTATGGGGATGATGTGAGAAAGAATGAAGAGTCCAGGTTGACATCTAATTTGTGAGACTGGATTACTGGAGAGATGTTGGTGCCCTCAAAAACAATAGAAATATTCTGAAGTAGGAAGAGCTTGGAGGAAAGGTAATGACTTCATTTTTGGACCTATTAAATTTAAGATTTTCATGGGATGTACAGTTCAAGATGTCCAATAGGCAGCTAGAGATGTGAGCCTGGACGTTAGCAAAGAGGTTAGAAGTTAGAAGTAGAATTGAAAATCATAAGCATAGAGATAATAATTGAATCCATGAATTTTCATGAGCTCACCAAGCAAAATAGTAGATGGGAAGGAGAGAAGAGAGCCCAGCTCTACTATAAATACCCCAACAAATATATTATAGGGCACAATTAGGGGTGATGATTGGCCAAAAAGAACACAAGTAATCTCCACTATCTAGTCTAAGATGGAATAAGACATCTCATAGCCTGAAAGTGATTGGGAGAGGGGTCCCATCAGGAAATCGAACCTGCTGCTGTTTAGTCAAGTATGACTCTCCATGTCCCCATTTTTGGATGTTCTTGGCAAAAATAATGGAGGTGTTTAACATTTCCTTCTCCAGCTCATTTTACAAATGAGGAATTGAGGCAAAGGTGATTGACTGACTTGCTCAGGGTCACACAAGCTGGTAAATGTCTGAAGCCAGATTTGAACTCATGGAGATGAGTCTGTCTGACTTCAAGCCCAGTGCTCTATTCAATGCACCACTTAGTTGCCCTAGCAAATGGGGTCTGAAACTAGTGGTTTGTGAGAGAATCAGAGAGAGGTAAAAGTACCTCATAGATCACTGTGCAGGGAGTCAGAGCCTGAGGCAGTCTAGAAGGCTTGCAAGATCTGCAATTAGAGCTATAAAAGGCACAATAGGAGACAGGGTAACCTTCTAGGAGGCCAGACACTAGAGTGGTTGCCAAGTTTTGATTGAAACTCATCAGGGCCAAAGACAATGCAATGATCCATTCTGACTCTAGAAGGCTGATGATGAAGTGTATTTCCTACCACTTGTTAGAAAGGTGAAGGATTAGAGGGACAGAATGAGACATGGCCAATGTATGGACTTATTTAGCTTGACTAGATTTATTTGTTATAAGAGGGGCAGAATTTATGAGGAAGAATGAAGGGTTAGTGATAGTATAAGTTTTTAAAAAAAGTCAATGAAACATTTAAAATTACAGAAAGGAAAGCAGAAGGAAGAGACACAAACAAGCAGTGCTGTTGCTTATGAGTTAAATAAAATATATACCTTAAAATGAGGAAAGATAATTCATATTTTCTTATACAATCCTCTTTTTCATTCATTTTTGGCACATGGAAATTTTCTTGTTGATATTTATGAAATTCAAAATAAAAAAATTAAAAGAAAAAAAGTGAGAAAAATAGTCATTTACCCTATTCATGAACTATAGCTACATGAATACTTGAGTGAGAAGATTTCAACAGGAGGGAAAATCTAAACACTTATTGACTGATTCATTCATTCACTGATGAGTCCCCATTCTGACACTGCCTTTTCTAGGTGTGCCACTCCTTTTTGTACACCAGTTCTGGTCCTGCAAAGTAATCAGAGTAATATCTGCTTTGCCTCATACGATGCTAATAATGCATAAAGGTCTTAAAAACAGCAAGGTGCAATGAAGATGGTAATGATCAGTGAACCAAGTGTTCATTTAGTGCTTACTATGTGATCAACACTATGTTAACCACTGTGGGAGTGTGACATAATGTCCAAGACTAGGGAAGTGATAATCTTGATGTAACCTGACCTAGTCAGACCATATCTGGAGATCAATGTTCATTTCTATGTGCCACAGTTTAAGAATAATATTGGTAAGCTGGGTGTGTGTGTGGGGGGGATTTAAATAAAGGACATTGGATATGAGAAGTCCATGTCATATGAGGATTTGATCATGGAACTAGGCTTGCTTAATCTTAAGGAAAACTTTAGGGTAGAATGGAAAGGAATGGAATAAGCATTTATTAAGCACTTGCTTTGTGCCAGTTACTGTTAAATGCTTTACAAATATGATCTCATTTGGATAGGATGGAACATGATATTTAGCTTTAAGGTATTTGAAGCTCTGTTGGATTGAAGACAGGTTAGGCTTGACTCCAGTAGGCAGAAATAGGAGCAATGCATGGAAGTTGTAAAGAGGAAGATTTACAAATAGAGAGGAAAGCATTTTCTAACAAGTAGACCTATCCCAAAGTAGAATGGGCTGTCTTGGGATGAAGTGTGTCCCATTGCACTGAAAGCCTTCAACCAAGGGCTAGATAACTGCTTGTTAGATATATTAGAGTAGGGAATCTGTTTCAGGTCCAATTTGGACTAAATGCCTTCTGATTTTCCTTCCAACTCCGAGTCTCTGTGATACTTTGTCATTTCCCTCATTTTGTATTATTGAATGGGCAAGACAAGCCTCCCCTCAGGCCTTGTTAGGACTTTAAAAATCTTGTACCTACTTACAGCTATATCGTGGGGCTAGATTGATATGTAGGGGAGGTAGCTGGCCAAAACTTTTCTCTTTAGAAGCTGGTTAAACACACTGAGTTTTCCTATCATTCTTCATTAAAACATTTGCTAATAAATTTATACTTTCCTCTATGTAAAGTCACAAAATAGTACTCACTGTAATTTATCTTGTAATTTCTTTGGAATTTTTCTTCTTAATTCCTCAAATGGGGCAAATATTTATTCTGTCCAGTGTCTCTTTTGTTAATCAGTCAGTCAACAAGCGTGTATTAAGCACTTATTATGTTCCTAACACTGTGCTAAGCGCTGAGAATATAAGAGAATAAAATTTTTTTTTCCGCAAGCAGTGCTAATGATCTCTAATTTTATATTAAGGAAATTTTAAGCATGATTCAGGCATATCTTGTTATTAGAAGATTTTAGTCTTCTAATCACGTCTAATTTCAACTTCAGGCAAAGCCTAAGTAAGTTTCTAGCACTTTTTATTATCTCTGACGGTGGTCATTAGAACATGCATCAAGCTTGACCTCTGAGTTGGTGAGTGGAATCATCTACCACCAGGTTGGCAAAAAATATATGCTACATCTTAAAATATACATGGATAGTTAGTGGCAAAGTGATAGCCAGTATTTATGGAGGTTTACAGAAGGCAGTGCATGTGGTGATGTGGGCTGTTTAAAGTAGTGTAAAACCTCTTTTATCAGCTTTGACATATTCCAAGTCCCACATGCTATTCACTCCATAGTCACACAAAACTTTAAATCTGGAGGTTGAGACCAACCCCCTGATCTTACATATGGTGGACTGAGACATAGAGAGGTAAAATGGCTTACTTGTGGTTATACAATTAATTAATTGTGAAACCAAGCCCAGATCCAGAATCCTCTGCTTTCTAGGCTAGTGACATTTCCATATAATAACCTATATGTATAATTGAGGTTTCACAAGCTGACAATCAATCAATAATCATCTATTAAGCACTATACTATGATGATACAAAGAAAAAGCACAATGTCCACCATCAAGGAGCTTATATTCTAATAGATTGTATAGATCTCTCTCTCTCTCTCTCTCACTCTCTCTCTCCTCTCTCTGTCTCTCTCTGTCTGTCTTTTTCTCTTCCTTTCTGTCTGTCTCTGTCTCCCCATCTCTGTCTTTTCTGTCTCTCTGTCTCTCTCTGTTTCTCTGTCTCGTCCCCTCTGTCTCTCTCTGTCTCTCCCTCTCTCTTCCTCTCTGTCTCTCTCTGTCTCTGTCTGCCTGTCTCTGTCTCTCCCTCTCTCTTTCTGTGTCTCTGTCTCTCTCTCTTTTCTCTCTGTGTCTCTCTGTCTCTGTCTTTCTCTGTCTCTCTGCATGTCTCTCTCTCTTTTTCTCCTCTCTCTCTCTTTTTCTCTCTCTCTTTCTCTCCGTCTCTCTCTCTCTCTCTTTCCATGTCCATCTAATCATACAAGATAAATACAGAGCAGGTGGAAAATAACTTCAAAAGGGATGGCACTAGAAACTTAGGAGAGGAGGAAAGGCCTCCACAAGTACATGAAACTTCAGATGAGTCTTAAATAAGGTCAACATTCTCTTATTATGAGGAAATAAGAGAGAGCATTCTAGGTACAGGGAACAGTCAGAGCAAAAACATAGAGAAAGGAAAGGAAATGAAATGTGTGTGTGTGTGAAGAACATCAAATAGTTTGGTATGACTAGTACATGGAGGGCAGTAGAAAGTAAGAAAATTGGAAAGGTAGGAAGGAGCTATGTTTTGAAAAGCTATATGTGATAAAAATTTAAAAAAATCATTTATTTGGCAACATTACATGCAAGGAATTGCATTAAGCTCTTTACAAATATTATTTTCATTAATCCTCACAATAACTCTGTGAAGTAAGTGGTATTATTGTCCTCATTTTACAAATGAGGAAAATGGGGCTGACAGAGTTTAAGTGACTTGCCCAGATTGGCTAGTTAGTAAGAGTTTAAGAGCAGATTTGAACTCAGGTCTTCTTAGCTCCAAATCCAGGGCTCTACCCTCTTTGGTCACCAACTACCATTAAGTAGCAAAGTATTTTATGGGAAACCACCAAAGTTTATTGAATGGTGGAGAAAGTAATATGGTCGGACTTGCACTTTAGGAAAAACATTTTGGATTATTGATTGGAATGGAGAGAGATTAGAGACAAGAGAACCAATTAGAATGGTGTCACAAGAGTTTAAGCAAGAGGTAATAAGAGCCTGTAATAGAGTGCATGGTGACTGTATGAGTGAGAGAAGGGAACAAATGTAAGAGATTTTGGAAAAAATGTGAAGAGAGAAAAGTTAAGACTATCCTGAAGACACGAAAATATTGCAATTTCAAGAGAAATAAGAAAAAAAAGAACAGTAAAGTCTTTTAAAAATTTAAAATAGGATCAAGAGAAAATATTTTAGACACAATCAAAAAGTTAACCTAAAGAGCTTGCACTACATATGTCACTTGCTAAAGGCAGGCTATTTCTAGCAGAGGGCAATTAGTAAATTAATTCTATTAATTTTTAATTCTATCAATTAAATTTATTTATTTCTATTTAATTTAATTCTGTTTTAAACCTATTTAATTCTATTAATAAAGCTAGTTCATTAAGCTAGTATTTTTTTGCCATGATTCTAATATTTTTATAAGTGAAATCTGTATACCCACATAGTGGAGTGTCACAACTTACTTATACAATAGAAAGTTAGACACACTAAGCATATTTATGCAGTAATATATATGGACAGGTACCAGCCAGTGTGATATAGTGGGCAGTCTCCCAAACTTACCTGTGGCCACGTGATTTATTTAAGATACAGTTTAAAAAAAAAGAAAGGAACTGGATTCAAGTCCTACTTGTAATACTTAATAGCTATTTTTCCCTTGGTAAGTCACTTAACCTCTATATGCTTCAGACAATTTCCTAAGGCTCTACACTACATTATAGCTGGGTTATGTCTTGGAATCCAGGAAGAAGTTCTCACACTGGAATTCCCTCATGTTAAAGAAACCACAGATCTTTCATGCATTCTTGAAACACCTATGATAAGGGCAGATAGATTCACTAAATAAATAACGATCTTCAAAAATACTCATGAATGCAAATGTGAGTGAATCTTCTATAAATGTTTTTTCTCTTAATTGACAGTTTGCTCTTAACTGTTACTTTTACATGATAGAAAATTTCTCCAAATATTATTGTGCAGAAAAATCAGCATAGTTGGTAAATAGAGAGCTGACCTCAAAATCAGAAAAACCTATGGTCAAATCCTTTTTCAGATACATATTGCCTATGTGGCCATAGGCAAAACTTTTTAAACTTTTAGTGTTCTAGGCATCTTTCTAAGACTATAATTTGTTGAAAAGATGCTGGTCTGTCTTGGTAGGATGAATTTCCTCATTCTGAAGTCCCATTTACCATTGAAATAACCATTCCCATCCCTGTTTTGGAATTAAGGAATGGCAAGTCCAAAGTAAATGAACATGTGGCAAAAATCATGGATGACAGCTTAAATTAAGGGACAAAAAGTTGACATCAAAGTAGTTATCAAGACACATTCATTCATTTTCAAAGAGAAGAATGCTTGGTAGGGAATTCAGGGTAAAAGAGAAATGTTCCACAATGTGCTTCCCATTTGTAGCTTGGCAATTTAAGATAAACTACTGGAAAAAATGGTGGTAATGATAATAAAATTATTGAACCTAAGATGGCATGGATACACTATTATAAATGCACCTAATGCTTTTATTCCCCGATGGAATAAATCATCAAGTTGATAGTCTCATATGCAAAATACTTCATCTTTGTTGTTGTTGCTATCTTTGCTGTTGAAGTCTGTCTAGGGAGAATATTATAGTGATACTCAA
Source organism: Vombatus ursinus (assembly GCF_900497805.2). Lineage (NCBI taxonomy): Eukaryota > Metazoa > Chordata > Mammalia > Diprotodontia > Vombatidae > Vombatus > Vombatus ursinus. The sequence goes on along the minus strand of NW_020954575.1, from coordinate 12,669,047 downwards.
AGTACTAAGGTTTTAAGGCAAGTGATAGATGGTGCTTATGTGATTAATATTCTGTCTTTCATTCCATATTCCATGTCCTCTGACCACAAAATTGTAGCACATTTTACACACCATTATGCAATAGTATAAGATCAGGGAATACTTTTTTTTTTTAATAAGCACATCTACTTGCTGTTTACATTTTTTCTTCCTTTTAAGTACTGTTGTGGGATATAAAAATGCACTGCAATCCCTTTATAGCTATATATAAATGCTGTGGGTTAAATTGTACAAATCGTATGTCTCAGACACTTGATATAAAATATATGATGTTCATTCCTATATGTATGATAAGGTAAATATTAATTAAAACTTTCACATTTATGGACAGATAAAAACTTAATCTTTCTTCTATATAAAATAGTATGTTTTTAAGAACTTTTTATTTCCATAGCTTAGGGGAAAAACATACTAAGATTTTTAGATAAGAAAAAGAGGTATGTATCCCATATTTATGTATAAATTATGTCCCATGTGCTGACAAAGATTCATTGGCAAAATGGCTTATAAGACTTTCAAAAGAGAAAAAAAAATTGAGGACAAAAATAATGTAATTTAAAAGTGCCTTTATCTGGTTAAAAGTAATAAATACAAAAAAAAGTTGGAGGAATTAATTGTGTTTTCATGATCCCAATACAATATTTTTTATTCCTTTCATTTAAAAAAAGTCCATTAACTCAATATAATTTTTCAATTACATTTAACTTGACTACTTTTGAATTCTCTGTTTAAAAATCCAACAAAGGGTTTGTTTTAGTTCAAATTTTTTTTCAAATATATTTTAATTACATCTTTTTAATTTTTTTCATCATATACCTTTATCCCTCCCACACCCAAAGAACAATTCTTTAAAACAAGGAATAAGAAAAGGATAAATAAAGAATCAGTTCAACAAAATTAGTGGATATATTAAAAGAATCCAACAAAGTTGATGATATTTCATTTTAATAGTCAGCCACCTTCATTAAGATATTCTCATACTTCTTTTGGAGGAACTACATGGGTCATGATAATTTTGCAGTGTTTTGATTATTTTGTTGTTGTTATTTCCTTCATTTTCATTGTCATGTACATAGTTTTTTTTCTGTTTCTGCTTATTTCAATTTGTATCAGTTCATACAAATATTCCCATACTTCTCTGAGTTCATCATATTTATAATTTCTCTTAACGCATTACATTACATTTATACACAACTTATTTAGTCATTCTGCAATCAATTGTCATCTTTATTTCCAGTTCTTTTATTTTTTTTTTACTATGAAAGTGTCATCCATAAATATTTTCATACGTTTGGAGTCTCTTTCTGTCAAAGATCTGCTTGAATTATATGCCTAACAATGGAATATTTGAGCTTTTAGGCCATGGTATTTTAGGCACTTTATTTTTGCATAATTCCAAATCTATTTTCAGAAGTATTGGAAAAATTCATAGCTCCACCAACAATGTATTGGGCTCTCCATCTTGTTTTTTTTTTTTTAAACTATTCCTATAATGTTTACTATTCCTATTTTTAGTCAATTGTGACAATTTTCTGGCCATGAAATGAAACTTAAGGGTGGTTTTAATTTGTATTTTTCTTATTACTAATGATTTGGCACATTCTTTCAAATGGTTGCTAATAGTTTCAAATTCTTTTAGGACTGGTTTATAGATATCCTTTGTCTATTCTCCATGGGAGAATGACTTTTGTTTTTATGTATTTCTATTAGTTACCTATATGTGTTTGTTTTGAGACACTTATCAGACACATTTTATTCAAATCAAGGGTGTATAAGGTGTTCAAGGAGAACTAACCCCTTTGGTGTGAGAGCTTCCTGAGTCCTTTTCAGGGCTGCTCATCCATCCACCTTTGGTGTCTGCCTGGCACTCATCTCTCACCTGTGGCTCTGTGAAGCGATAGCAGGCACAGTGGCCACATTCCAGTGAAACTATATCAGTGGATGGGCTAAATCAGGTTAAAAGTAATTGACAGGCCTCAGAACCATCAGTGAATTTACCCCAAATATGTGAAGATTTTCTCTGATGTAATGGGTGAATGAGAACAACTTGTTTGAATGACCATGTAGATGGCTGAAGCAGGTGCTGTGGAGGGCTTACAGCCTGGTCAGACATGAAGATGCCAAGGTCATCCACTGCATCCTGGATCATTGCCAATCATCTTGACTTTTGTCTTGCTACTGAACTTCAGTGACTCTGGAAGAGAGTGAGATTGATGACTTTGTGCAACTCTGCCTCACTTAAATCCAATTCATTCATGAGTCAAGACATCATCCCATGATGTCATTGGTCCTCTTCAAAAAAAAAGGACAAACAACAAAAACAACATATTTGATTCAAAGCTATTTTTACCCCAGTCAACTGCTTCCTTTATTATTCTAGTTGCATTAATTTTGTCATACAAAAGTTTTTTTTTTCCAGTTTATCTGTAACCTTGGCTAAAATGGCTGATTGTATGGGATTCTTTTCTCATTGTTGGAGATTGATTACTCAATACCCTGAGCTTGCCTAAGTAGCAGGCCAGAGATGGTGAGAGTAGGCCAGAATAGAGTTTCTGTGTTCCTCTGGCTTCTAGCTTTGAGAAGGAAAATGGTCATTCCAATCTCTGTTCAAATTACTGAAAAGTGAGAAAGACCCTGGGAAAAAGTCAAATGTAGAACTTGGATTGTGTCTCCATTCCCAGCTGTGGGATTTTTCTTTTTGGCCAAATCTGGTACCCTCTTTCCCTTTGTTAAACTGAGATATCTCACTCCTAATGGGAGAGCTCCTTCAATATGTATTGTCTGGTTGTATATACATACACACACACACACACACACACAAACACACAGATATAGATATTTCTGATTTCTGTTTTGCTATTAACTTGGATAAATGGATTTCTTTACTATTTGTTTATCCCTTGTGAAACTGGTTTTTGGTGAGAAAGACATCATGCCTTGGATGGAATTTAAGAGTTTACCTTGAATATTATTGTTCTATAAGAAATGATGAACAGGCAGATTTCAGAAAAACTTGGAAAACTTACATGAACTGATCTTGAGTGAAGTGAGCAGAACCTGGAGAACATTGTACAGAGTAATAGCAACATTGTGCAATGATCAACTATGATAGACTTAGCTCTTCTCAGCAATGCAATTGTCTAAGACAATTCCAAAAGACTCATGATGGGAAATGCTATCCACATCCAGATAAAGAACTATGGAGTATGAATACAGATTGAAGCATATTATTTTCACTTTTTTTTCTTACTCGTGGTTTTTCCCTTTGGTTCTGATCCTTCTTTCACAACATGACTAATGTTGAAATCAGTTTAACATGATTGTACTTATATAATCTATATCAGATTGCTTGCTGTCTTGGGGAGGGGAGAGAGAAGAGAAGAAGAGAGGGAGAAAAATTTGGAACTCAAAATCTTACAAAAATGAAAGTTGAAAACTAACATTACATGTAATTGGGAAAAAATGCTATTAAGAAGAAGAAAAGAGTTTATCTTGCACCTAAAAATCACCCCTCCTAGATCAATAATATTTAAAGAAGAAGAAAGATGTAATTCAAGTCTAGTACCTCCTTACACCCCTACCTCTCACATACACACACTTTATGAAAAAGTACAGAGTGGCCAGCCTCTGCTCCCAAACTTATGTTCCCTTCCTAGCAGGAAGCAAAATCTTGGAGAGGGGGAGGGGTGTTAAGACAAAATTCTAGAGATGCCTATTCTTGCCTCCCTATGTGCCACATCTATCCCTTGTTTAGTTATGAGTTTATACCTTAACATATTAACATTTTGAGAACTGATATGGTTCTCTTCCATTTTTTTGTGATTATTTTTAATGTTCTGGTCATGAGTTTATTGAGTTTATTGTGGTATATACTACAAGAATATATAATATAGTATTACATAGTACATAGTATAATATGTTGTTCTAAATCTAATTTCTACAAGACTAAATTCTAATCTGAGAAAATATAATTTCCACAAGATTCTTATCAAATACAGAGTTCCTAGGTAGTTTTTGTTATGTTTTTATCAAATATTATGCTTTTGAATTCTACTAATTCTGATTCCTTTTGATGAATCTGTTCCATTGATCTCCTATCCATTTTGAACCAGAAAAAATAGTTTTGTGATTGCTATTTTATAAAATATTTTCAGGCTATCCCCTGAGCTGCTATCTCTTCATATTATTTCATTGTTTCCCTTGATATACCTAATCAATTTTTTCCCAAAGGAATTTTATAATACTTTTGTCTAGCTAACTCTTAACCCAGTGTATGGCATGTAGTAACTATTTAGTGAATAGTTGTTGACTAACTAGCTGCCTATAGTATCCCCTTGGCAATTTAATTGGCATAGTGTTAAATTTTTAATTTTGGTAGTCTCATAATTTTAAATTTATTGGTATAACCTAGTCATGATTTAATAATTCAATAATCATTTATTAAGTGTCTACTATATGTCATGCACTATGTTAAGTACTGGGGATGCAAATAATAAAAACAAAGATAGTCTCTGCCCTCAAGGACCTTATAATCAAATGAGGGAAAATAACACACAAAAGGAAACTGAAAAGCAGTGAGGGAGGTGGGGATAGGTAGGGAGGGTTGATGTTTCAAAACTAAGCAGGGCTACTGATGGAAAATGGAGAGAAATGAGCACTATTATTTAGCAAATTATTACTTATTATTTATTAAAGGAAAAATTTATAATTGTAGCTATACAGTTATTGAATTTGTATTTGTAATTTGACTACCATATATTTTATGAATTTGAAATATTTTTGAATATGGTTTCCCTTTCTTTTTAAAAATAATAATTTTGTCCTTTTTTTTACATCACTGACATTTTCCCCAAAGCCTGCTGTTTTGTCCCACCCATATAACTATTCTATATAACAAGTAATTTTTATTTAAAAAGTAGAGGAAGAAAAAAAAATCAGCAACACTAATCAATACACTCAAAAAAAAATCTGAAATTATAAGCAATGTTCCAAATCATTGGACCTCCCATATCCACAAGTGAATGCAGGAAAATAACTTCCCATCCATACATCTTTTCTCAGGGCCATGTTATTGTTTTATAATTTTACTACATTCATTTTTTAGCATTTGTATGATACTCTTTTGAATTTTCATCATTGTCATCGATGTATGTATTGTTTTCCTAGGTCTGCTTCACTTTGCTTCTGTTCATGTAGTTCTTTCCATGATTCTATATATTTGTCACACTTACTATTTTTTTTTTACAATGCAGAGATATCCCATTGCATTTATGTTCCATGAATACTTTAATCATTCACCAATCAATGGATAATTTATTTGTTTCCATTTCTTTGCTAAAACAATAATATGAGCTCCTTAAGAGCTGGGACTATCCTTTGCCTTTCTTTGTATTTCCAGCACTTAGCATAGTGTCTGGCACATAATAAGAACTTTATGTATGTTTGTTAACTGATTGCTATTACACATTTTTTTTTTTTGGAGTATATGGGGACTAGGATTTCCCCTTCTATTATTCCTTTCTGGATTTTGTTATTTGTATAGAGACACTTTTGGATTTTGTGGAATTAACTTGTCCTCTGGTACCTTACCAAAGGCTATTAATTTCTCAAATTGTTTCCAGCAAACAATGACAAACAAAATGGTGGATTAGACAATTTCACCAGACTTTTAACTCTTTTACCATAGGAAGTGGCACTTGGGCTGAACTTTGAATGGAATTGGATTGTCTATGAGGCAGAAGCTAAGTAAGAGGAAATAATTAGTTTAAAGGTTTCTAGACGGGGAAACAATGCCATATGCAGGGAAGAGCAAATAGACTAGCTTTACTAGAACATAAAATAGGTGGTTCCTAACAAGATGGAAGCACTTTAAATCCAGATTGCAGGATGTTTCCTTGGGACAGTGTAGCTTCAGAGTAATTCTTCATCAGAAATTTGGTGACCAAGTAATAAACTGTTTTGGTAATAACAATTTATGAAACCATTTACATAGGAATGAATTGTTTGTGAGTTGCAATTCTGATGGCATCACCATTCTTTTGATAGTCGTGTGTAATAAGAGTGAGCAGAGATAGAGATATGCTATAAGTAACTTCATGACTGCGTCTAAGTAGCCCAAATACCATAAGCTTAGCATAATATCTCACTGTCCTATTTGGGAAAATAGAACACTCAGATTCTTAGTTCATAGTAATGCATTGGTGGAAGGTTTGAGTCAAGAGCCTAAGTAAAATCATGGCTACATTTTAGATTTATTGTTATCTGACAAGAATTGATCACTGATCTGTTGACTCCTAATTGCCTAAAAAGAGAATTAATTCCTTATGGTATAGCATCTGTATTACCCCAAAACAGACTCTTTACCAATTGCTTTATGTATGTAGTATGGCTACAGTTTTAGTAAATGAAACAGTTTTATAATAGTAATAAACCAGGACTTAGAGTAATTATACTGTGTGATAGTTTATGGAGAGAGTAATTATACTCCGTGTTATTTTACAGCATGTTCAAATATTTTATGTGTTAATATTACTTCTAAATGCTGACATCTAATATAGCAGCTGTATATAACATTGCCATACTGCTACCTCTGTGTGTCCTATCCTAAATTAATATACTTTTTAGAACTATATTTGGATGACAGGACTGAATCTTTATTTCTAACATATTTTAATTGGCTATAATGATTAAAAATTGGCTATAATGATTAAAAAGTCATACAGAGTATGACTATCTTTTAATGTTGATTTTTGTTGTTATACTCAGTGTGAGAGTACATTTGAGACTTTGTCATTTTGCATAGTGTGTAGTTGAGATTTGGGTGGGAGGAGATATTCCTGACTTGTCAAAGAATTGTAATATTAGATTAGGCTATTGAGAGAGTCTATTGGAATCTCCTTCCATAGAGACCATTAAGTATTCATCTGCAGATGTGTTAACAGTATTATACTATAATTCTATACCATATTATCATAGAATAACAGTCTTTTAGAATTGGAAAACACCATGTAAGTCATTTAGATCAATGATCTCTAAAATATAGGGTCGAAATACATAGAGGGTCAGGGCTTGACCCCAACAGGTGTATAATCAACTAACTGAACAGAAGGAAGATGGATGGGTCACATACCACCTTACCCATAATAGCCAAATATGGGGATTATTTGACAGTAATAAAGAGTGCATTATGGGTAATAATATGGAAATATTGAGAGAGGGAATGGTAGGTGAAGTCAGGTTATGGAAAGTTTTAAATACAAGGCTGAGAATTTTGTGTCTTATCCTAGGGACAATAAGGAACTATGGAAAATTATTGCTTAGGGTAGGGACATGATAAAATATTTACTGTAGAAACCAATTTTGCAGCAGTGTGGAGGATGGGTTGGAGAGGGGAGACACTGGAATCAGGGTGAGTTAATTAGGATGCTGCTATGATAGTCCTTGAGTGAAGTGATGAAGACCTGAACTAGGGTAAAAGCTATGAAAGTCGAAAGGAGGATACAGATGAAAAGAAATTTGTCCATTTGGTCTTCTTTCCCCACCTATCATTGTATCAATTTTGGTGTAAGTTATGTTAATTTACAGATACACATTCACTTGACTGAAAAACATTGAACATTTGTGATCTACTGAACTTAGTCCACATCAAAGACATATGGATGAAGAGAATCTAATTAAAACTGGATGGTTAAGTAGGCTGGCTGCATCTATTATTTATAATTAGATGTTGTGATCTTATTTAAAACTGAGTTCCAAATTTTCCTCACATTCTTAGGGCAACCAACATCCTAGTATTGGACCCCTCTGGTGACATTCAGACAGTAAGCATTTTCCCCAAAACTGATACCTGAACACTCTTTTCTGGATTGAAAAATTCAACATCCATCCAAGACTAATGTTGTTTTTGACCATCTATTTAGTCACAAGTAGAAACATCTTTTTAAAAATCTGAATAATCTGTGATTATTACATTTGGAATTAATGACTGATTTCTGCAGTAACCCCAACCTTTTCTTACATGGCATGTGGTCTCAGACCAAGAACCCTCTAGTCTCTTTAATCAGTTTCTCAAACAAACATTAGAAAATGAAAAGAAAATTGCATGTTGGCTTTCTTCAAAATTCTAGCAATTTGTATCATGGCACAAAGTATATAGGGCAAAATACTATGAATAATAAGGCTCTATTCACTCAAGATGAAAGAGGGAACAGGAATTTTTTTCTGCTGTCTGTAATTCTATCCCTTAGCTAACTAAGTAAAGTTTTATTTGCTAGATGTGGCATTCAGAAAAAAAAATATTTATTAGTTGATCATTATTCATAGATAAAAACTATGTAATTTATTCAGTTACCATTAAATGCAAGCAAATGATGCCCTCTATTTGAAAACTATTGTGTAAATAAAGCATACTATGGGCTTGCACTTGAAAAATCAAATAATTGCTTACCTTACTACAAAACTATCATAAAGAAGTCATGTCTGCCGTTAATGTCTGTTTGAGAAAGTAAACTCTTAAAAGAGAAATATACTGTATTTATTTGTTTGTTCATTTTTAAACTAGGCTACATCTACAGAATGCCAACTTAATCTCTCAATTCAAAGAAAAAAAATCAGACAAACAGGTGACTTGGAGTTGCTCAGGCAATATAAACATAAACCAGTTAGTTGACTAAACATTTTATTTTATAACAGGCAATTTCGTTGTCATAAAGATACAAGATACATGAAGACAAAGAGATAGTCTTATCATAGGATCATAGATTTAGCTAGAAGAGACCTGGGGATCATCTATTCCAATCCCTTAATTATTTTAGTGAGGTAATTTCGGTCTAGAGGAATCAATCCATCAATAAGTATTTACTATGTATCAGGTGGGCAGCTAGGTAGCATAGTAGATAGAGTTCTTGGATTGGAGTCAGAAAGACCTGAATTCAAATCCAGCCTCAGAAATTTCCTAGTTATATGACCCTGGGCAAGTCACTTAACTTGTGTTTGCCACTGGAGAAGTAAATGGTCCATGTGATCACTACGAGTTGGTCATGACTGAAACAACTGAACAACAACATGTCAGTCATTGTGCTAATCATTGAGGATGCAAAGCAGGGGGAGAAACACAGTTTTCTAAAGGAGCTTACATTTTTAAACTGGAGAGAGAGCATGCAAACAACTATGTGTATATGAGACATATTTAATGTAAATGATAATTAATCTCTCAGAAGGCAGAAGAGTGATGGTAATGGTAAAAGTATTCACTGAGTCAGGATTAAAACTCAGGCCTCAGAGTCCAAATGAGCCTTCTTTTTACTGTATCATGGTACCTTTAGTCATGGAGAAGATAAAATCTTGGGGGAGAGAGATGATAATATTATTATGAATAATGAATTATGCTGGGATGGTGGGGGGGGAGTTGATGAGAGAGAATAGAGATCCAAAATGTGCCCAATACTAAGTTTCTTTTTATTCTTAATTAGCCTTGCTATATCTACTAAACTAAGCAGAAAGACATTGAGCTGAAGGTTAAGGTCAAATAGAGAAGACACAACCATATATACATATATGGTTTATATCAAATAAATTGAGATATATATATATATATATATATATCTCAATTTATTTGAAGCCCATTGCTTCAAATCCTTGCTGCTGGTGGCTGGGTTTTCCATATTTACCCTAGTCCAGCTTCACAGCCTATGTAATAGTGTTTCACCTGCCCCTCCAGATGTTGACATCTGATGACCCTGACTTTTAGTTTGGGAACAGGGCTTTGCCCTCCTCTGATCTCAATGTTAATGTAGCTTTATAGTTCTCATCTTTCACATTCCTGACAGATTCTTGTTTTCTGAATCTGCTCCTCCAAAGATCCTGATCTCCTCGTTTAGGAACTCACATTGGTAAACAGAATTCTGGTTGTTGTCCTTATAAAACAATTTAGTGTATTACTCTTGGTCTTAGAAAATACTCAGCCTCTTAACTTGAAGCACAAAGGTTCAGCTCTTAAAAAGTTTTAAGAAGCTTTCCCTAATCAGCTGTAACAGTGGTGTTACCAAACAAACATGAAAAATGGAGCATTTCCTTCTCATGAGGAACTCACGAGCTTTATATTCATTCTTTTACCATTTTGAAGTTGTGTGGGAATTGAGTGGGGAATATTATGAAGAGTAAAACAATTGAAATTTTAATTTCCCCAAATTTATGTTCATGTAGACTTCTTTGGTAATGTGTAACTAATAACAATATAAGGACATTGGTGTGTGTGTGTGTGTGTGTGTGTGTGTGTGTGTGTGTGTGTGTGTGTGTGTGGGTTAGGGGAGTGATGGCTGCTATGCTTACATGATGATAATCTGTCAAATTTTCTAATTTTTATCCATACCACAGGAAACCACTATTGAATCTTCACTCCCTAGAGGTTATCAGACAAAAAAAACCCATATTTTTTTTGATGACAAGAGGTAATTACCAGAAACAATTGTATTTACTTTAATATCTGATTTTATATCCATTTTTTCTAGCTTGCAAAGAGATTTCCAAACTTACATATTCCCATGTGACCTACAATTTGACTCTCTCTTCAAGACAATTTTAAGTGATATCTATAGGAATCCCAAAGAAGAAAGTCAAAACATGTAATGTTCCAGTTTTGGTTTAATATTTAAAGCAGTTGAATAACCAAGTCACTATCTTATTCCTCCTGGACTATTCCCTTAAAGCAATCAGTGGGGCTCCTCCCAGAAATCAATATAGAGAAACAAAACTGAATAGCAGGCAGTGAGAGTGGCTTCCTCTCAATTAAATATAGAATATTTCCCACTCTGTGAACTAGTCTCTGCAACGGAGTCTTATAGCAGAAACACACGGCTGGAGAAGATACCATGTCACAAAGAGATCAGATTCAGAGAATTCAGTTTCAGATTCCTATCCAGTTGTCATTAATAAGGCATTGTACTTGACATTGGGGTAATGGTGTGCTGGAGCCAGCTTAATAGGTTCTTAGAAGCCATTTGGGAGCTATTAGATTGTAAGCTTTCTGAGGAATGTTTGCCACTTTTTGTATCCCTAGCACTTTAGTACAGTGGCTGGCACATAGATGCTTAATAAATGTTGTTTGATTGATCATTAAATTTTCAGTGTAAGAATTTACACCTCAAAAAATGTCAAAAACTACAAATCAAGGCTCGATTTATTGCACTGTCAATTGTCTAGACTTAAGAAAATAATGGAAAATGTGTTAATAATCCTGATTTAACTTAAAAGGTGTCATGCATATTTTCTTATGAGAATCATTTATGAATTATTTACCAGCACATTCCTGGACTGGGGTCCTGTTGCCTGGGAGATGACACACCTAAGAACCAAATGCTGAAGGAAACAGAAACAGGCAGACTCTCTTCTAATTTAAGGGTAAGGGTCCCTGTTTGCTTAAAGAGCACAGAGGTATGCTAGGTAAGGGCTTCAGATTATATAAAAACAGGAGGCAATAAAATCTACAGCCAGTAAGTATCTTATAGACGTAACAGAATGGAATCTAGGAGAGATTGTGAGATCAGTCAATCAACAAAAAATTTTATTCTTAAGACAATATTGTTATTACTATATACAATGTTCTCTTGGTTCTGTTCACTTCACTCTCGATTATTTCCTGCAAGTCTATTCATGTTTTCCTAAGATCATGGAGCTCATCATTTCTTATACTGCAGTAGTATTCCATCACAATACCACAACTTGTTCAGCCATTCCCCAATTGACAGGCATCCCCGCAATTTCCACTTCTTTGCCACCACATAGAAAATTGCTATAAGTATTTTAGAACAAGTTTGACTTAGCTGACACAAAATCAGAAGTAAAAATTGGTTTAGGTCAACAATTTATATCATATGCCGTAATAGGCTCAAAATGAACTATTTTTTCTTTTGTGATTGTCCTATTGATTATTTGGTTAAGAACACTCACAAGATAAAATAGGTAAGCCCAGTTCAATGAAAGTAAAAACTTTAGAATGAAAAAAAAAAATCAATGTAGCTAGTTAGGAAGGGAAGCTATTGATTGGAGGAAAACATAGTTGTATATATCTGATGAAAATTTGATATATAATTTCATATACAGGGAAATAACATTCCCACAAACATATACACAAACAAGCATAATCAAGAACCGTTCTATAATAGGCAAGTGGCCAAAACACATCGATGAAGAGGCAATTTGGAACTATGACCAAAGGGCTATAAAATTGTGCATACCCTTTGACCCAGCAATTCCACTTCTAGGTCTGTATCCCAAAGAGATCATAAAAATGGGGAAAAGAGCCATATGTATAGAAAATTTATAGCAGCTCTTTTTGTGGTGGCAAAGAATTGGAAATTAAAGGTATGCCTATCAATTGGGGAATGGCTGAACAAGTTGTGGTATACAAATGTAAATACTGTTGTGCTATAAGAAATGAGGAGCAGGCAAACTTCAAAAAAACCTGGGAAGACTTACATGAACTGATGCAGAGTGAAATGAGCAGGATAAGAACATTGCACACAGTAACAGCCACATTGTGTGATGACTGACTTTTATAGACTGGGCTCTTCACAGCAACGCAAGAACTTAAGACAACTCCAAAATACTCAGGATGGAAATTGCTATCCACACCCAAAGAAAGAAATAAAGAGTCTGAATGAAGATGGAAGCATACTATTTGTTCTCCTTTTCCTTTGTTGTTTTGTTTTATTGCTTCATTCTTGTGGTTCCTTCCATTAATTCTAATTGTTCTTTACATCATGACTAATGGGAAAATATGCCTAACATGAGTGTATATGTAGAGCCTATATCAGATTGTGTGCTATTTTGTTGGGGGGGAGTAAGAGGGGGAGAAAATATAAAACCCAAAATCTTATGAAAGTGAATGCTGAAAACTAAAAAAATAAATTATAAAAAAAAACCCAAAGAGTTCTCATGAAAGAAAGGAAGGATGGAAGGAAGGGAAAAAAAAGCTAAGAAAGGAGGATAGAAGGGAGGGAAGAAGTTGTGTGTGTGTGTGTGTGTGTGTGTGTGTGTGTATGTGTGGCCTTAAAAGTAATATAGAACTAATGAGCTTCTTTAATAGGGATATAGCATAGTCAGATCTGTGCTTTAGGAAACTTTCTTGATGGATATTTGAAATATAATAGAGAACATCTGTCTCTATTGTCATAAGTGTTCTATCAAGAAATCAGTGCCTGGAATCATGACCCTTGGGACAGGGCTTCTGAGTACCTTAGATGCAACAACAACAACAACAATAACAACAACAAAAACAACAACAACAAACCCCCAAAACAAACAAACAAAAAACAAACAAAAAACAAAAATGAAAACCTTGAATTGGAAAGAATGTCAGAGGTTACTTAGTCTCTCCTCTACCTGAAACACTAATCTTCTATATAGCATGTTCAACAGTCAATTTCCTCAACTCTACTTGAATAACTGCAGTGATAATGAACTTGATTCCCCCCCAAAAATTCTGTAGTTGTTTTTGTTAAGGACAACTTTGATTATTTTTAAAAGTTCTCTTTTATAATATCACCAAACTTGTAAATCTCTTAACCTTCTTCTCTTGGACCTGAAGGTGCTCCCTTGGAATTTCATGGAATAAGTTTAATATCCCTAATAAATAAAATATGTTTCAAATCATAGGAAGGAACTTTAGAGGTCAACAAATATAACTGACTTATTTTATAGATGAAGAACCTGAGGCCTAGAACATCACATAATTAGTCAATATCTGACCTAGAATTTGAACTTAGATCTTCTTAATTCAAAGTCCAATTCTGTATTTACAACTCTGCTACCTTATTGAAATAGTGAGACACAGTCACCATGTTCTTCCACCACTCCCCTACATATGCTGTTTTCTTTTAAAGGGTAAGCTTCATTAGGCCAGAGACTATCTTTGCTTTTATTTTATGTTCTAGCACTTAAGCTGAGTGCTTGTCACATAGTAATACTTATTAAATGCTTTTTTTCTTCTTTCTTTCTTTCCCCTCTCCATCTCTCCCTCCCTCCCTCCTTTCTGTCTCCCTTCCTTCCTTCCTTCCTTTTTCTTCCCTTCCTTCATTCTTCCCTCCCTCCCTACTTTCCTTTTTTCCCTCCTTCTTTCATTTCTTCCATCTTTGTCCCTTCTTTTTTTCTTTCCTTCCTTTCATAATTCCTACTTTTCTCTCTCTCCCTTTTCTAGTCTTGGAGAAAACAACAACAACAATAGATGGACTGAATAAGCTACTCATTGTTTTAGTGGAAAAGCTGGTAACAGGCACTTGGGACCTGGAAAATATATAAACCTTACTTTTAGCCTGCTGACTTTAAGGAAAGCTGACAGCAAATAAACTTAATTTGGGCATCATCTTTGATGTCTCAGAACCTCTTCCATCCATTTTGAGTCTTTCTTTAGTATTAGACTTTCTTATCATAGACACGCTCCTTTCATTGATCCAGGTAACTGCCTTGACAGATATCAGCCTTTCTGGTCCTCTCTCCTTCAATGTGAATCTAATTCTCTCTCTCTTTTAAAAATGTCTATTTTATTTATTTCAACTAACAAGAATTTATTTTGTCTCATTCCAAAGTCTAAATTAAAAGGAAAAAGAGGAAACCCTTATAACGAAAATGTATAATCAAGCAAAAAGAATTCCCATATTATCCATATTAAAAATTGTCATGTTGTATTATGCAAGTGGAATGCACTTATCTGTGAGGAGGTGGGTAATATAGATCTCTCTCTGTGTCCTAGGAGCAAAAGGTGGAAGAGGGAGTAGAGCACTAGAAGGAGGTGGAAATGGCAGCAAAGAATATGGCAATGGCAGCTTGGCATACGTGAGGGTTTTCAAATCTCCTGCTTATAATTTTTCTGGAGTGTTTTGGGGTTTTGCTAGGGAACACAGCATTGCAGGCTGTGCCACTGCTGTCCATGGTCATCAGTACCAAAGGCAAAAGCAAGGATGGATCCTGTATAGTCTACATTTTTACTTTCACCATTTCAGTTTCTGCAGTGACTATTTCCAGTAACTTATTCATCCTGATTTACTACTTATACTCTTAGAAAAGCCCTGTTAATTACAAGATGCATAAATGCTGGAGAGCTTGATGTCACTGGCTTTGAGCCATGCTTTAAATGAACAATACTGAAAATGGAATAGTAGATGCTAAGATAAGAGACAAAAATGATAGGGGGTGATGTTTACTAGTTCTATGCAACATGAAATGAAACAAAAAGGAATGATAGGGAGATGTATCTATGTTTCAGCTGAAAGTACATTGTTTTATGGAATAGAAGGACCAAGTAGGGCATCATGTTTGTAATTGATTTCCTTTTTGAAGCTCTTCAGATCAGTCATGTGAGCAGATATGTGGGACTACTTTGGGAAAGCATGAATCTTTTTTTCTATTCTGATCTCAGTGCACAAAAGATTAAAAGGAATAGAGGATTACACTAGAAAGGTAAAGCTCACCTTAATGCAGAGTGTGCAATGGGGAAAAGGAAAATGCTTAATAGAAGGCTTAATAGAATTGGCCACTCTCTTTTCATTGCTGCTGGAGTTCTAATCCTATGCCACACAAGTTCAACTATTCCATGGATATCTGTGCTTGTGGAATATCAGCAGAGGTAGACTTCAGCATTCTATACTCCAACTCATTTCTCAAAGACCAATGTCTGTGTACACTCACGTGCACACACACACACACAAAGATAAATGTGTGTATGTATGTACATATATATATACACACGAACACACACATACACACACACACACACACACATATATATATACACATATACATATAACACACACATATATATCCCAGTTCAAATATTTTATCTCTCTCTTCAAAGCTTTTCATAGTAGCATTTATTTTATGTCTTGGTCCAGATTTGTAATTTCAATGGGATTAGAAACTCTTGGTATGGAAACCTTTTCTACCAATGCAGAACAGAAATTATGCTGCAATTTATAATCTATCTAGCATTGAAAGACATTTATAACCTAGCCTCCTCCTACCTTTCCAGACTTCTTCCACCTTATTCCCTGACATACTCTTCCGTTCAGTAACACTGTGTCTTGGTTGTTCCATGGACAAGGCATTCTATTTCTCCACTCTGGACATTTTTTCTGACTGTCTTGCATGCCTGGAAGTCTCTCTCTCCTCTACTTTGCCTACTGATTTTTCTAGCTTCTAAGTCTCAATTAAAAGCATGTCTTTTACTGGAAGTCTTTCCCAACCCATCTTTTTTTAGTGCCTTCCTTCTGTTTATTATTTCCTATTTATCTATATTGTGTATAGCTTGCTTTATAGATATATTTGTATCTATGTATCTGTGTATATGTGTATAGATGTGTGTATATATTTGTTTGCATGTTATCTCTCCCATTAGACTGTAAGATTCTTGAGGGTAGAGACTATTTTTTTGCTTCCTTTGGAATTCTTAGTGCATGGCAGAGTGCCTGGTACATAGTATATGCTTAACAAATATTTATCATTTGATTGATTGATAGTCTTAAGAAGTTATGTGTGACACTGAGAAGTTAAGTAGCTTGCCTAGAGTCATCAAGAAGTATATATAGTGGCATAATTTGAAACTAGGTCATTCTTTCTCTAAAAGCCAGACTACAGTGACTCAGAGTCACTATGGAGACTCCCCAACTTTCTAACCACTATATATGATGCCTTTCATCCCCAATTTTATTTATTTATTTTTAGTTTTCCACATTCACTTCCACAAGATTTTGAGTTCCAAATTTTCTCTTCATCTTGTCCCTCCCCTACCCCAAGATGGAGTGCATTCTGAATACCCCTTCCCCTAATCTGCCCTCCCTTCTATCTCCACCCCTTCTCTTATCCCCTTCCCTTTCTATTGTCCTGTAGGGCAACATAGATTTCTATACCCCATTGCCTGTATGTCATATTTCCCACTTGCATGTGAAAACAATTTTTAACATTTGATTTTAAAACTTTGGGTTCCAAAATGTCTCCATTTCTCCCTCCCCATTCACCCTCATTGAGAAGGCAAGCAACTTGATACAGGTTATACATGTGTAGTCATTCAAAACACTTTCATAGTAGTCATGTTGTGAAAAACTGACTATATTTCCCTTCAACCTATCCCACCCCCCATTTATTCTATTCTCACTTTTGACCCTGTCCCTCCTTAGAAGTATTTGCTTCTGATTACCCTCTCCCCCAGTCTGCCCTCCCCTCTATCATCCCTCTGCTCTCTTATCCTTTTCTTCCCTATTTTCTTGTAGGGTAAGATAGATTTCCATACCCAATTGAGTGTGTATGTTATTCCCTCCTTAAGCCAAATCCAATGAGAATAAGATTTACTCATTCCCTCCCACCTTCCCCCACTTCACCTCCACTGTAAAAGCCTTTTCTTGTCTGTTTTATGTGAGATAATTTACCCCGTTCTACCTCTCCTTTTCTCCTTCTCCCAGTATAATCCTTTCTCATCCCTTAATTTTATTCTCCAGATATCACCCCTTCATCTGTGCCAGTTATCTATCTATCTATCTATCTATCTATCTATCTATCTATCTATCTATCTATCTATCTATCTATCTCTTTCTTTCTTTCTATATACATATACACATTATACATTTTAAATGTGCAAAACAAACAGCTAAAAGCTACTAAATAACTAAGAATTATATGAATGGTTTAGGAAATTATGGGACAAAAACATAATGTGGTACTCTAATGCAATTAAAATCAGTAAGTGTGAATAATCCAAAAAATTCTGAAAAGACCTTTGTGAAATAATGTGAAAAAAAAGCAAAACCAAAAGAACTGAATACGCATTTACCATGATCAGATAAGAGGCAAAAGAAATGAGAATGAAAGGATAAACAATAAATCAAAATGGAAACTTACAGAAAATGATCTGAAAAGTTGTTATAACAGCTTATGTATTTTAGCCATTATCATTGTTATGTGTTGACTATAATTGATTTAAATGTAAATAATTACTAAGCAAGTTCATTAGGTTTATTGATGTTTTATTTTTTTTTAAGTTAATGGTTTAACATTTTTTTTTGAAGAGGCAGGCCCAGGAAGGAAAAAATGAGTGCAAAATAGTTGGGGCGGGGTGGAGGTGGAGAGTTGGGGAGGATATTCCCTCAAACACTACTAAAAACCTAAAATAAAAGTTTATTAAAGGGAGACTGTCACAAAGGACATTCTGTGTTTCTATTTTTAATTCTGTCCCCTTTCTTGTTTAGCTTGGCTTTTTCATGCATCAGCCAAAAGAGATATTAGAGATATGCAATAATAACAGCAATAATGGTAAAAAATACACTCACAGAGAGAAATGGAGATATTCATTCAATCAACTAGCATTTATTGAACACCTATTATGCCAGATCCTATTCTAGGTACTGCAGATACACATACAAACATGAAAGAGTCCCTACCCTCAAGAATTTCACATTTTGCTGGAAATTTATGAGCAATACAAACACAGATAAGTAAGTGCAAATATACGCATAGTCCCCCTCACTAGGTTACTCCCCCAACTTCCCATCTTGGAATTCATACATGCAGGTTATATCCTTAGAGGGAGACTATTATCTTCAGGTAACTGGTGTGTGAAAAAGAGCAGTCTCAGGTTTTTTTGGGGGTAATGTTTCATAGCTATTCTTCTAACTATGCCATCTTAGTAAATTTCTTTGATTTGAGCTAATTATATCAATTTACTTGACTTGGAGAACTATGATTGCCAAAAGCTTTAGCTACTGTGCTAGAGAAGATCCACGTTAAAGTGGGATTCCCAGGGAATTGTGAGATTCTCTAGATGACTTTGTTTGAGGATAACCTATTGATTACATAAAGCCCCAAGATATTTAAGATCCTCCTAGAAGACATATATAATAACTAAATTTTGACATGTTCATCCACATAAGGAAGATTAAATGGATGAATAATGTCTATTGCCCAAATTTAAGCATTTATTTGGATGGACTCAATATTGAGCTTATCCAGCAGAATGTATATCTGGTATAGATAGGATATAGACAATAAGCTGGGGTTTTGAAAAAGATGGAAGAAAGTAGGTTGGATTTTTTTTTTTCAGAAAACTGTAATACCTTTCCCTGTCTCCAAAATTCCCATAATAGTGAAAGCTCATATTTTTTGATACAAATATTTTGCTGATGTTTCTGTGTGGCATTGAGACCTAGAATATTCCAGCTTGTGGAGAACTAAAATGAGTATCATACAGGAGGTAACAGAAAGGTGCGTGGTGGGTGTGAACATGCTGCAACTTATAACCTAAGAGGAACTTGAAAGAAGATTGGCAAAGGATGCCATTAAAAGATTAAAGGAATGAAAACCAAAGGAAAAAAAGTTCTAATCTTTAAATCTGATAATTATTTTGAGATAAGCAAGTCACATGATCAGAGCTAGAGATGACAGATAGTTATGGAGGATTGACTAGAGGGCGAAGATAGTGGAGATAGAACACCAGTTAGAAAGCTACTTCCATCCCATTTTCAGTGAAAGAAGTTATGCACACCTGAACTAGATTAGTGGCTGTGTGAATAAAGAGGAGGGGATGGGTATGAAAGATGTTATGGAGATAGACCCAGCAAAATATTAATAGATTGGATATGGAGGTGGGGAAGAGAGAAGAAAGGGTCAAGGAAAACAATAAGATTGAGAACTAGACTAGAAAGACAATTGTGCCTTGAACAGAAATATGGACATTTTGAGGAGTCAGGTTTATTTTTTCAATGGGGTAAGGAAGGAGGAAAGATGTTGAGTCCTGGTTTGTACATGTTGAATTTGAGATTTCTACAGAATATTCAGTTTGAAATATCTAGTGGGTAGTTGCAATTTAGGTATGGATCATAGAAGAAGTTTGAGAGGAGGGGTAGAAGTGGGAGATTTGTGTAGAAAATAAAATGTTAAGAACAGCCAACATGTGGAGCATAATAGAAAATTAATTAAGGAAATGTAAAGGATTATCATGCAATGATAACCAAATTTATATTAAATGTCTACTTTCCTTTAGATCCTAGTAGAGACAGCTCAGGACCCAAAGCCCAAGAACCTCAGGAACTGCTATGCTCCCCAAATCACCAATTCTGCTTCTATTCTGGCCCCTGTGGCCATCACCCAGAGGAATAATCCTTATGGATATGGGCCTCGTAACTGCCTCTGCAGGAGTTGAAACCAAAGCTACTGATGGATAACCTAGAAAAGAAAGTCTAGCTCCCAATATCAATGAACCTATCTCCATTAGGTTCAACATCAGGAAAGATATGGTTTTATTGATGGCAATGATATCAGTGAAGATGCACGCGATCTGTTTTGCCACTGAACCCAAAGGGCCAGTCAATTTTTTTTTTCCATTTGCAGGTGAACTTTCTGATATGTATTGTGTCTACATTTCACAATGTTTTCTATTTGTATCTGCAGTGGTTAATACTTTGTACACTAAGTGCTTAATGCATTTTATCAAATAATTCATTACTCATTCATTCATTCAGAGGGGCAGATAGAAGGGTAGAAGGTTATTATCAGAGGAATTTCGACTGATAAAGAAACAAGATTGTATGATGTATCTCTTTGCTTAGCCGTAGGTGAGTGAAGATAATCAATCAACTAATGAGTATTTATGAAGCCTCTCCTACGTCATCATGCTGCACACTAGGGATAGAAGAATGCAACAATCCATACTCACAAGGATCCTGTTTTATAATGGGGTAGACATTAAGTACATATATGTACCACACACACACATAAGTTTATATATCTATATCTATACACACACAAATATATACAAAGTAGTTAAATACACAGTAGTTGGGGGTACAAAAAACTAACAATTTGAGATCAGGAAGCCAAATTGATGGTTGAGCTAGAAGTCTAGGGTGTTTGAAGGGACACTGACTTGTATATTCTTCTAATTTTTCTTCTTCTTTTTCTTCTTCATTATCTCTCTTTCCTCAGGGAGCTCATTATTGTGTTACAATCTTGGTCTGTGCCCAAAACAGTTGGAGGCACACACACATACACACACATATTGGTGAGTCATTTGTATGTATGTATGTATGTATGTATATGTGTGTATATATTATGTATGTGTACATACATACACATATAATGTGTATATACATATGTGTATATATTATAAATATCAATCATCATATGCATATATATGATGAAATTTAATGGAGGAAAAGCTTTTTGTATTGTGGTAGAATACAGAATTTCTGAATAAGGTAGTGGGAAATGAAGGATATATCTAATATTTCTTCCAGTCTAGTATAGGGCAAGGCATGAAAGAAGATATATCCAATCCTAGAGAGAGTGGCCAGGGATGTAATACATTTTGATGACAACTGAGTCTCTCTGTGTTTCAGAAGATGGAAAGAGTTAGGAGGGAACATCTAGAATAAAGGGAAGCTTATTAATAGCAGAATGGGAGTTTCAGAGTACACAATTTAAGTTGAGGGAATGGATGGTTAAGGACTTGGGAAGGGTAAAGATGATGACGATGAGGGTGAGAACATGAGAAGTGGTAATGGGGTAGATTGTTTGGGAAGCTGGTGGTTCTTTATCACCTGGATTAGGAAATTATGAGATGAGAATTTGTTAGTAATAGGTTGGGGATAAAGTAGCTTTTTGGCTAAGGAATGTCATTGTAAAGAGTACTGCAGATAGCAATTGTTCTCTTTTAAACACTAAGAAAAAAAAAAGAATGTATTAGGTGTCTGAGGCTCCCCATGTAGATGAGACCCTGAGAGCAAGAAATCTGTTTTGGTCCAGTGCTATACTCTGATGAGAAGATGTCTGAAGAAATGACTCACATAGGAATCAAAAAATAAAAGGGGAACTTAGACATCATTAGTACGACCACTCCTATTTTAAAGTTTTTATTAATTTGTAAGGGCTGAATTAGGTTATCTAATCTGGATACATTATTTATTTTGAGGAACAAAAGATTAAGAGACTTGGCACCTCTGGTATAATGTGGGCTCAATTTAGAGACCTTATTCAAGAATGAGACTTTAAGAGAACTTCACTGAAATCTCGTTCTTTAGCAACTTTAAACACTTTATGAGTCACAGAATATCTCCAAATTGGAAGGGACCTCTCAGAGACCATTTAGCCTGACTCACATCTGAAGAGTTCCCTCTACAATATATCCAATATCCGGTCCCCTACCTTGGATAAGGAAACCAAGACTCTGAAAGGCTGCCATTTACCCAACTCCTCAGAAGTAGTTATTGTTAGAGGCAGGTCCTCTGACTCTAAACCAGTGCTGAAGATATAGACAAATTATGAAGGACAGAATGAACTTCTTGCACTGTCAGTAGCACTCACATCTTTGTTGGCTTATTCACCATATCCTGCCCCCTGCCTCCTTGCCCCCAGCATATACTATCTCATTCTGACCTGAGTATTCATATGCATACTTTCACAAGAAATGTAACAAATCAGAAAGTACACAAATAAGTACAAAACACAATATAACCTATCAAAATAACACCTCTGTTATCTACATGGTACCAGTAGCATATACATATAATAATTTCCTTAATTAGACATCCAACTTTTCTCTTTTCTCTACCTTTTTGTGACCCGCTAAAGGAACTCAAAATACACTTATTCAAATCTCTTTTATATTGACCCATTATTGTATTTTGGTACTCTTCTAAAAACAGATGTCAGAAAAAATTTAATTGCTTATACTTTAAAAAATGAATAAAATGAAATTTAACCAACTAGGATGATACTGTAATTTTTTTTCATGCATCACTAGAGATAGTTCAGCCTTAGTTTAACCTTGGTAAATTATACATGGCTACTAGGAAACAAGCAATAGCAATAGAGTTGGGAGGTTGGCTAATTATAGCTGCTATGTTTGGTAGTTGGTGGGAATAGTTTAGCTAAAGAAATGCTGCTGAAGGTCCAACTACATTGATGTGCATGTTTTGTGGAGTTTAGGAGATTGTATTAGCCAAACAATTGAAAGGACTGTCCTGTGATCATAAGAACTTTCCCTTCCATACAGAGATGGATTTTCAAGGATTTTGCCTGATAGTGTCACTGAGGGATATTTTGAGGGAGGGTTTAGAATTTGCTTCCATTATATCACCCTGAAAAAAATAATTAATGTACCTCATTTATCAACCCTTATTACCCTTCATAATCCATCGACCATATATCATATCTATTCTGAAGTCAATGCAGGCTCACTCAACATTTTCCTGGAACACAGATGAATTCCATTTAAAAATAAACATTCAGCAATTGTTTAAAGTCATCACTGTTTTGTCTGTTGCCAGTTAAGTGACAGAATATTAAAATTCACATCAAAGTACATAAATCATTTATTCATTCAAACTGTGTTAAGCACCTACTATGTGCAAGGCACCATGTCTGATTCTAGGGATGAAAAGACAAAACAAAATATAATCTTTGCCCTCAAGGAACCTACATCTACTGAAGATGAAGGATGTGACATCTAAATGGCTAAATTAAAGCAATGTTACATAACATAGGAACTTTTACAAAGGAATGTTTACTTTTTTGGGGGGGGCTAGGCAATGGGGTTAAGTGACTTGCCTAGGGTCACACAGCTAGTAAGTGTTATGTGTCTGAAGACGGATTTGAATTCAGGTCCTCCTGAATCCAGAGCCAGTGCTCTATCTACTACACCACCTAGCTGCCCCCTGGAATATTTACTTTACAAGAAATAATCACAAACATACAAACTTACTTTTCCCACACACAGAAGTATAATTCCCCTCCCTTTTTGTACCCCTCAGTCTCTGGGGAGGGAAGAGGTTAGCTTGGTTTGAATAGTGCATAGTCCTAGTGCCAACTCCAAAACCCTGTGTGGGTTCCAGTACCAGGCACCCTAGCTTCTCAGTATTTTCATGCCAGATTGGCTGGCTACACCATTCTTCCTACAATCCTGACTCCAAAGTCACTATGTCTAAAGTTTCTGGATCCTGTGAGGATCACCACCTGGCACCTGAAATTGAGAATACACAATGTAGAACAGAAGCAAAGGCCACCAGAGTCATTTCTCAGAGCTAGGTAAATGAGGGATAAGTAGGATAAGGCAACTCCTTTCCATTTCACTTGTTCAGTTCATGACATCCACAATGGGAATAGAAGATAGAAATCACTGCAAAGACTGCATCTGTAAAGATGGTGGAAAAGAGCTATGACCAAAAGAATGGCTCACCAGTCCTGAAAACCAGTCAACCAATTAAATGAGGCAATCCTATTCCTGTATCAGGGGATATAGCAGGTTCCATACCAAGAAAACCAGGAATGCTCAAAATGTGCCTAGAGAAGTCCAGGCTACACATTTCTCCCTGTTTGAATTTTTGCCATCTTTGGCAAATAGGCAGAGCTGCACTTTTTCTTTTCTTTTTTTTCCACATAAATCATTCATTCATTCAATGCTTTGTTAAGGACCTGCTATGTGCAAGGCACCACAACATTTGTCACATTCAGAATATATTGTTGTGGAAGTAGAATCAATAGAAGTTAGTAACTAATTAGATATGGAGAGGGGAGAGAGTGTTGAATCAAGGCTGCCTCCAACATTTCAAGTACTTTCTTCTCCTGCTCTCCTACCCTCATGTTATATCCACATGCATTAACAAGTTACAGAACCTTTCTGGTCACAAAAATAATTGTATATTATTTTGAAGAAATGAAACTAGAAATGTTAAGAGATGATGTAAGGACATTGATAATGCAACTATTATATGTTCAATAATGATAAATAACTAAAAGGGTAACCAAAGGTTGCAGATGGTTAAATTTCTTGTGCATAGCTGAATGATTATCCATTGGGGTCATCTTAGGCCATCATCATCCCTGACTGAAGCAGAACAGACAGAAAGATGGCATAGGAAAAAAGATTTTAATAATCTAAGGGAAACTCAAAATGGTATCCCCTCCCAACTCTGAGGATGTCTGTTTCAAAAAATGTTAAGCTTATTCTAAGAAAAATACATTTTAACTTTTTTGGTTTAATAATATTTTATTTTTTCACAATTACATGTCAAGACAATTTTTAGCATGCATTTTTACAAGGTTTTGAGTTTCAAAATTTTCTCCCTCCCCTTCTCTCTTCCAAAAATGGTAAGCAATATAATATAGGTTATACATGTGCTATCATGTAAAACATATTTCCAAATTAGTCACAGTTGTGAAAGAGAAACAAATCGAAAGAAAAAAAAACACCAAAAAGATTGTTTCCCATCTTTCTGCTTTCCTTCTAATCTTGGTTGCATTGATTTTGTTTGTACAAAATTTTTGTTATTTTAATATAATCACAGTTATCTATTTTATATTTTATAATGCTTTCTATCTCTTGTTTGGGCATAGATTTCTCCCTTCCCCATAGATCTAACAGATAGACTATTCCTTGCTCATCTAATTTGCTTATGGTGTCACTCTTAAAGTCTAAATCATGCACCCATTTTGATCTTATCTCAGTACATAGTGTGAGATATTGGTCTATACCTACTTTATGTCCTATTGTTTTCAAGTTTTTCTAGCAGTTTTTGTCAAATAGTGAGATCTTATCTTAAAGGCTGGAATCTTGGGGTTTATCAAACACTAGGTTACTATGGTCATTGACTTCTGTGTCTGGTATACCTAATATATTCCACTGATCCACCACTGTATTTCTTAGCCAGTACCAAATAGTTTTGATGATAACTATTTTATAATATAGTTTAAGATCTGGTATTCCTAGGCCACTTTCCTTTGTCTTTATCTCCTTACCTTTACTCTGAGTGTGTCTCTCCACTTCAAGTGTCTTTCTTGTAAGCAACATATTGCAGGATTCTGGTTTTTGATCCACTCTGCTATCCACTTCCATTTTAAAGGAGAGTTCATCCCATTCACATTCACAGTTCTGATTACTAAATGTGTATTTCCCTCCATCCCATTTTTCTTCTTGTTTCTCCTCTCTCTTCTTTAACTCTTTCCTTCCCCACCAGTATTTTGCTTCTGTCTACTACATCTCCTGATCTGCACTTTCTTCTGTCATTATACACCCCTTTACTTAACCTTGCCTACTCTTACTTCCCTATCAGGTAAGATAGGTTTTTATTTCCAACTGATTGTGTGTAATATTCCCTTTTTGAGTCAATACTTATGAGAGTAAGATTCAAGGGATGCCCATAGCCCACCCTCTCATCTCCTCCACTGTTATAGGTCTTTTGTGCCTCTTCATGTGAAATAATCTACCCCACTCTACCTCTTTCTTTCTTCTGCACCCAATGTACTCCTCTTTCTCATCTCTTATTTTTTTTATGTCATTCCCTCAAAGTCACCTTATACCCATACCATCTGACTATCTATGTTTCTTCTAGCTATACTAATAGTGGTACTATATTTAAGAATTACAAGTATTATCTTCCCATGTAGGAATATAAATAGTTTATCTCTATTGAATCCCTTATGTATTATTTTCCCTTTTTATCTGTTCAAGCCTCTCTTCAGTCTTGGTATTGGAGATCAGATTTTTTATTTAATTCTGGTCTTGTCCTTATGAAAGCTTGAAATCATTCTATTTCATCAAATGATTATTTTTCCCTTAATGTATTATGTTTAATTTAGCTGGGTAGGTGATTCTTGGTTGTAGTCCTAGCTTCTTTGCCTTTCAGAGCATCATGTTACATGACCTCTAATCCTTTAATGTTGCAGCTGCTAAGTCCTATGTAATCCTGACAGTGACTTCCTAATATTTGAATTATTTCTTTCTGGCTACTTGCAGTATTTTTCCTTGCTCTGATAGTTCAGAAATTTGGTTATAATGTTTTTCAGAGTTTTTATTTTTGGATCTCTTTCCTGGGGTGATTGGTGGATTTTCTTTCAATGTGTATTTTGACCTCTGGTTGCAGGATATCAGGGTAGTTTTCCTTGATACTTTCTTGAAAGATATGGGCCAGGTCTTCCTTTTTACTATGGCTTTCAGGTAGTCCAATTATTCTGACATTGTCTCTCCTGGTTCTATTTTCCAGGTCAGTTGTTTTTCCCATAAGGTATTTTACATTTTCTTTTATTTTTTCATTCTTGTGGATTTGTTTGATTGATTCTTGATGTCTCATAGAGTCATTAGCTTCCACTTGCCCAATTCGAACTTTTAAGTAGTTATTTTCATCAGTTAACCCTTGTAATTTCTTTTCTATTTGGCTAATTGTACTTTTTAAGAAGTTCTTTTCTTCAGTGGATTTTTGTAACTCCTTTTCCATTTGGTGTATTCTACTTTTTAAGGAATTGTTTTCTTTTTCCATGCTGTTGACTCTATTTTTTCTCATAATTCTCTTGCATTACTCTCATTTTTTTCCCAATTTTTCTTCTATCTTTCTTTTATGATTTTTAAGAGCTTTTTTGAGCTCTTCCTCAAGTTCTTTCTGAGCTTGACACCACTTCCCATTTTTCTTTGAGGTTTTACCCATAGGTGTTTTGATATTGTTGTCCTCTTCTGAGTTTGTGTCTTGATCTTCCCTGTCATCATAATAACTTTCTATGGTCAGATTCTTTTTGTTGTTGTTGTTGTTGTTGTTGTTGTTGTTGTTGTTGTTTTCCTAACCTTTTTTTTTTTTGCCTTTTCCCTTTCCTTTAAATTTAAACTCTTCTCCTGTGGTGGAAAGGGTAATGTCTCAGGCTTCTTGTGCCCAGGGCTGCACTGTACCTGGTACTACACTAATGTTGTCTTGAGACCCATGGGGGACCCTCCTGTCTGGTACTGTGCTAAGGTGATAGTGTTGGAGGTGGTGGGTGCTGATGGAGGCCTTAGGAGTCTGGCAGTTTACCTGGTGCTGAGCTGGAATTATAGTGGTGATGGCTGGCATGTGCTGAGGTCAGTGGAGTGTTTCTGCATTTGCCTGGGAATACACTGAAGACAGTGGAGGCCTGGATGCTGAAGCTTGCCTGTTTGCCCAAGGCTAAGCGGAAGCATGTGGAGGTCCTCAGAGCTGGAGCCTGCCTCTTTCCCTGGCTATACGGAGGCATATGGGGGTCCTGGTGTTGGCATTTGCCTGCTCCACCACACTGGGGCTCAGGATCTAACACTGGTTTGCTGAGATGGGGCTTGCTGATGGCTTGCTAGGACACTTTCTGTCCTGGATTGGATTCCCTATTTACTCAAGTGAGAGAGGTCTTTCCTATTGATCTTCCATGTTTCTTGGGTTAAAAGATTGTTTCACCCTGTCTTTTTTGCTGGTTTTGATGTTTCAGGATTTGTTTTGGGATGTTATTTCATAATTTTTGGAATTGAATATGGGGAAGTTATGGCGAATTACTGCTTACTCTGCCATCTGGC
Organism: Vombatus ursinus; assembly: GCF_900497805.2. Lineage (NCBI taxonomy): Eukaryota > Metazoa > Chordata > Mammalia > Diprotodontia > Vombatidae > Vombatus > Vombatus ursinus. The sequence continues at coordinate 12,640,690 of NW_020954575.1, read as the reverse complement.
TCCCAGAAGTAAAAAAAAAAAATACATTTTAAATAATGAAAGGAATATTGGTCATGTAGTGGAAATATTTGTTAATTATGCCTCAAGTACTGGAGCTAAATTTTCAATAATGTTTCATTTTCTTTTCAAAGTTAGAGTTGTTTGGAATCATTATCCTAAGCATACACATTTAATCTTCTTACTACTGTGTATTAGGCACCTTGGTGTTTTCCTCCAGTTCAAAGGCTCATGTTTTTTGAGTTGCAGTGAAGATAGCTCCCCTTGGGAAGTAACCAGTGCTGTGGCAAGCCGTATTGGCATAGTTCTCACATCACTTAATATTTCTAAATACAGAAACCCTGATTGTTAAATAACAGAGATTACACAGCAGCTTCATAAAATATTATCTCCCTTCCTTAAAATCTCTCCTTTATCTCCACTACACCAATGACTACAAGAGCTGGCCACTGAAGGGCTTGTTTCAAGAATAAATTGCAGTGAGGATTTAGAGGGGGAAAGACCCTCATGGTTGGTCTGGTTGAGCCAGCTTATTTTATATGTGAGGACCTTGAAGCCCAGAGAGTTGAAATGACTTAATAAAGATGCAGAAGTAGAAACCAGAAGTGCCAGAACTCAAAATAGAGTATTCTAATTTCAAACCCAGTCCTTTTACCAAGGTTCTCTGGCTGCTTCTCCAGTGGGCTCAGTTAGAACACAAAACTGTAGCTTCTTCTTTTAATTTATTTGTCCCCTGTTCAGTGCTGATGTATATTCCCTTCTTCCTCTACAATACATCAAAATCAAAATAGATAGAGAACCTAAAAGACTCTGCCTTTATCCCAAAGGGTAATTATTCCATTAGCTTCCTAACCTTAAATGGATGCCTGCATCTTTATTCTTCTGAAGGGACAGTTGTGGTGGATGTCACCTTCTGAGATTTCTTTCTGAGCTGACCTCACTAATTATATTTTGACTTTGACTTGTAGAGTTTTATTAAATATTAAAAGATGACAGCATTAGGGGCTTCAGTTTTACTTTCTGCCACACATGTAACAAACACACACATAAATATATATATATATGTATATATGTATATATATACACATACATACATACATATATATTTATGTGTATGTGTATTGTCTATATGTATATATATATACAAATATATAAACATATGTATATGTATGGGAGTGTGTGTGTGTGTGTGTGTGTGTGTGTGTGTATACAACCTTCCTTGGACAGAAAGAGCTTGATGGAGAAACATATTGAAGAGAATGTCATATTTTCTTTTGTAAATTTTGTCCAGTATTCAAGTCATCAACTTTTGCCACTTACTGGCTGAATAACAAAAGCCTCAGTTACCTCAACTGTAAAATGGGATTTGCACTGCTTATCTCACAGATTTCCTGCTGGAGCTCTTGGATAAGGAGAGTCAAGCAACTTGGTGCAGTAAATAGAGCTAGACTTGGAGTCAGGTAGAACTGGGTTTGAATAATATGTCAAATTCTGACTATCTGCATGACCCTGGACATATTACTTAACCTCTCTGGACTTCAATTTCCTTATTGATAAAATAAGGGAGTTGGACTTAATGACCTCAGATGTCTTACCAGCTCTCAATCTATGATCCTATGTAAAATTCTCTGTAAAGTGTAAAAGCATTATAGAAATGTCAGTTATAATCATCATCATCATCATCATCATCATCATCATCATCATCACGTCTGGAGTATTGTAGAACTCCCAAATTGTAAATACTAGTTTTGCATGATGTGCTATAACATATTCTTTAACATGCTCTGTAGATATGAAGCAATGATCAAAAGCATGAGAAGTTCCGAAGTAAACCAAGAAAAGCATGAGTGAGTGACAATCAATTAAGCTTTCAATGAGTATTATAAAATTTTGGAGTTGAGTGAGACCTTACCAAACAGACTGGTCAAACATAGAATGCTAGAGGTGGAAGGAAGCTTAGAGATAAATTCATCCACTCTCTATTTTACAGCAAGGAAACCGAGATTCGGAGTAAGGAGATGATATGCCCTAGGTCAGACATCTATTTAGTGATAGAGCCAGGACCAGAGCTACTACCAGGTCTCTATTCTGCTATATCATCCTGACCTAAATGACAGAAGGCTGGATCTGGAGTCAGGAAAACTTGAGTTTGGAACTGACACTCACTAGCTATGTGACTCAAAGGTAAGTTACTTAACATCTATGAGCTTCAGTTTCTTGTATAAAATGGGGATAATAATTGTACTATCTACCTTACAGAGTTCTTGTGAGACTCGTAAGAGAAGTATGAAAAGTACTTGGCAAACCGTTTAGTTCCTATACATTCCATCCATTATCATTGTAATGATGAGGAGGCCTGGTGCCCTTTTATCTTGAGAAGTCACAAGTTCATTGCAACTTTTCTCTTGGTTTTAGCAATTAAATTGCTGTGTGACAGAAAGGTAGGAGCACATTTGCTGAAATAGAAAGCACAGAATAGCAAGCCTACTCTCTTCAACTACTACTTTGTTATGCACTACTCCAGGGTATCTTCCGCTTAGTTTAGCCTCAGTTCTTTCATTGACACAAATCATGTTCATTTCTTACGTACCAGCTCTGTATAAATCAGTAACAGGAAATTATATTTCTCAGCACTCAATGGTATTTTTGTGGAAAGACCTTTAGGACAAATGATCACAGGAAACTTTTATAAAATATCAAAATAAAAGAAAATAAATTACTTTGCAATATTATTTCTATAAAGAGGGCAATGGAGTAGGGATGGGAGAAGGAGATGTAGTAATGCAAAGGGGCAACATTTTGTGTTCACTCCCAATAATGTACATTCATGGATTGTATTATAACCCATTATAGGCAAATCATGCTAAGGGTTTTCCACCATGTTTTACTAACATTAATGAAATAGAAAATAGCAAAATGTTATTAAATATCAAAGAGACAAAGTAGATTCCAGTAATAATTTAAATTATGAATGTCATAAGATGGCTGAAATGTAATAGAAGTTAAAAGAATGACAGAGAATTAGAGCAGTGCATTGGACATAAGCTTGTGGAAAAATAGAAAATGAACATGAATTTTTGCAAGATGGTAGAGTGAAAGTGCCTAAATATTCACTCACTAGTCCATTATTCCTGGTGTTCCTGACCCCAGTTCCCATTTTTCACAGATTGTAAATGGATCAGCTCAGAGCATCTCTATGTCCCTGTAGGATGCTATAGTTTTGGGTGCCAACTGTTGGCATTAGTCTGTAAGAAGTATCTAACAAGGAATATTCATTCTCAGGATGGGACAAAACCCATGTTCTAATGACTAGTCCAGAGACTCAAAAAAAAGGAAGGGAAGTGAGGAGCAGCCATTTTGGAGTAGAGGGCACATGAGACATTAATTTGAAAGATGAAGGATACTAGAATTGCTGTTATTTGTATTTACTGTAACGCAGAAGCAAGTAAATAGGAAGCAGAAGAAACAAAGGAGAGGTGAAGATACCTGTTTGCAGAGTTTTGTCCTTGCTTTCCCTACAGAAGTAATTTTGAAGATTTTCACTGAAACCCCTTCATACACCCAACAAAGAGCTGGCCTAGCAACTGAAGACAGTATGTCTCAGAGAGGAAGACAGAAAACAAAAAAGGGGGAATGATAAAAGTAAAGGAGAGACCCAATGACAGTGATCTCTCTAAGGCTCCAGCAGAAGTGTTCTTGTTTGAAACCATCATTGATGGTGAGGGACACAGACCTTGTTCAACTTTGGTGATCTGAAAAAAAAAGAGGTTAGGTAGTTAAGGGCTTCGGAAGAGTAATGTCAATGATACTTTCACAGATGGGAAAGGATTATCAGAAATAAGCATGTTTGCAGGGAAAATGTCATAGAGAAATCAGTGGGATTAGTCAAGATGAAAAAAAAATCTAAGAGACATAAACAATACTTAAAGAGCCATTTTTATGGACAAGTACCTTGAAGCAAAATAATTTAAGTCAAGATCCTTTCAGGAAGTTGAAGCTCTCACAGCAAATTCTGCAAGGTTGCCTGAAATGGGAATGAATTAAATCTGAGAACCATTACAATAGTTTCAAAGACCAAACAACTGCCTGAATGCATCTTAGAAATGCAGACAAAAATAGTGGAATTAAACAAAAAATATCAGTCATAAGGAGAATTTAGAACAAAGACAGAGATACTGTATATGACAATAGATTCTTTCAAAAAAGGGAATAGATTTGAATTTTAAAATGCAAATGTGGAAGAAATGAGAATAAAAGAAATTGAAAAGGTCTTTTTAAATGGACAAATAATTTCTGAGCTTTGCAAAATAAATACTGAAAACTACATAACTTGACATCAAATAACTTGAAGAATGTAGAGATTATCTAAAGCTTATAGATCTTCCTTCAGGGATCAAAAGATATAGATAATTTCCAAAATAATTTTAAACTATTGAAAACTTGTTCCAAGTCACTCATAGTAATCAAGTTAAATAAAGTCAAATAACTGAGATTTCAGCACTCACTCTACAAATTGGAAAAGTATCAAAACTGACAACAGTCAATACTGGAGGGCTCTAGGAAGATGGGCATACTAATATACTCTTGGTGGAGCCATGAACTGTTAAATCATTCTAGATATTGACTTTGAATCATATAAGAAAAATGCCTAACCTTTCCATACCCCTTAAACAAGGATCCTATTCTTGTGCATACATGATCATAGATTAAGAGCTGGAAAGTACTTTGAATCCAACCCTTTCATTTTACGGATTAGGAAACTGAAGCCCAGAAAGAAAGTGACTTCACTAGAATCACACAGTGACTAAACATTTGAGGTCTGATTTGGACTCAGGTCTTCTTGACTCCAAATATAGTACTGTATCCACCTAGTTTCTCCAAGGAAGTCAAAGACAGAAATAAAGGTTTAACATAAAGTATCACCCTTTGTGGTAGAAAACATCAACAGTTAACAACAACTGAAAATAAAGTAGGTGTCCATCAATTAGGGAACAATTGGAAAAATGTACGTGAATGTTATGAAATATTATTTTATAATAAAGGAATCCAAGGCATTTAGAGACATATGGGAAGATTTGTATCAACTGATTGAAATTAAAAGAAGTAAAAGAACATTGTATACATTGTCTACAATATAAATTAAAAATGAATCACTAAAAGGAAAGTGAACTCTGAGTAACTGAAAAAAAAAGAACATTTTAAATCCAGGAGAACAGATAATGAAGTGTGTCTCTATTAGTTGCAAAAAGTATGGGGAGGGACAGCTAGGTGGTGCAGTGGATAGAGCATCGGCCCTGAAGTCAGGAGGATCTGAGTTCAAATCCGACATCAGATCAAACACTTGACACTTACTAGCTGTGTGACCCTAGGCAAGTCACTTAACCCCAATTGTCTAAAAAAGCAAAACAAAACAAAACAAAAAGAAGCAAAAAGTCTGGGGACTACTAGAACAGAAGGGTGTACACATTATAAGATGAAGTCATCATATTGCTTACTTGTTAATCTATGTCACAGCAAAAGGTTCAATCTAAAGAGTTTTTCCCCTCCTAAAAATGGATATATAAACAAATATGTAAATAAAACACATTAGATGGAGATAATGATACCTTGAAAAAAGAGACAATGTTGTGAATAATAGGGCTAAAAGATATAAAAGCCTAATTACTTTCACCATTGAAGTGCAGTATGAACCATAATTTAAGGAACAAAGATCACATTTTTAAAAATGTAAGACAGGGTTTCCCAGAGGGCAGCAACAGGGCTCATGTGTATTTTTGTGGGATCATAGTATATTAAACCAAAATTAATCTTACATCTTCTTCCCTAACCTCCTCATTTTAAAAATGAAGAAACTGATGGATAAAGAGGCTAACTGGCTTTTCAAAATTCACACAGGTAACAAGCACCAGAATCAGGATTCAAACCCAAATATTTAAACTCCAAATCCATCATTCTCATTATCAATCACCATCTGGATAATAGATTTGATTCCACATCTTTGTTTCTTTGCCCTAAAATGAACTTATTTTGGGGGGGAGAAGGGGAGATTCTCAATCCAATTAATTTGCTTTTATTGAAGAACTAAATCTGACACACCTTTCTCATCAATCATTTATTATAGATATTAATTTGATTATTCATATTAATTGCCTATCTCACGTACCATTCTTTGTACCTCTAGAGCCATCTCTTATCATGTTATCTTTACTATTACTGAGTCACTCAAGTCTTAGGAAAGATTTCAATAATCTCATCTGTGATGATCTTAATGCAAAAGTGCAGGCAGTCCAAGTCTGATAGAATGTGTGACATTTGAACGGAGGCTTAAAAATTAGTGTAGTTCGGATTAAACTTGGTTCCACTCAGTCCTTGCAAAATTCTAGATAAGAAAAAAAACCCCTGATATTAGGCAGCAGAACACAGGTTTATTTTTTTTAAAAACAAAGCCCACTAAGGTCTTTTTCAATAATTTGGATATCTGCTTTGTTAACTAAGCTACTGGCCTAGAGAATAGATGCCTGAAGCAGGCAGTAGCCCAGGTAAAGAGAGACACATAGCAGAGTATGTCAGGAAAAAAAAAATCTTAAAATTAGAATGACACAGATTATGGCAGGCTAGAGAGAAGAGATATAATGAAACAAGGGCATGATCTGGGATCCAGGACTATAATAAGGAATATTTAAAATGAAGAGAAATTTCAAGAAAGTCAGAGGCATGCAGGTAAGGCACAAATTCAATTGTTCTGGTCAAAGAGAGTTTAAGCGTGAATGCCTTAGAGAGTTCCCTGAGAGATTTTTGTTTCCCTGATAGAATAAGATTCCAATGAACTACTTTGTCCTTAAAGTAGTAATATTAGCTGATTTTTATATAGTGCTTTATTGTTATAACAGCTACACTGAGTTAGGTAGTAGATCGCTACCTATATTTTACAAAGAGGGAAATATCTCAAACAAATTCAGTGATTTATTTGAGTAGGAGTTGGTGAAACTAAAGCTTTTATCTTTAAGACTAGTGCTAGAAAATACCCACCATGTTATCTGCCTAGTTGGATTTCTTACCTTCTCTTGTTGGAATTCTCCAAACTTCAAAGAGTGTTACTTGTATGCCATTCTCATTGAATCAGAAAATCATATATCCAGAGCTGGAAGTGGCCTTTAAAGCCATCTAATGCAACTCTTTCATAGTATAGATAAGAAAACTTTGGTTTCCTTATATAGGGATTAAGTTACCTGCCCAAAGTAACATGGATATTAAGTGACAAAGAAAATTTGAACCCGGGTTTTCTGACTCTAAATGAAGAACTTTCTACTGTCTTTCCACAGTCTCTCTCTCTCTCTCTCTCTCTCTCTCTCTCTCTCTCTCTCTCTCTCATTTTCTCTCCTCCCTTCCTCCCTCCCCAGAATAGATTTAGTTGTCAGCATCAAGTAGGAAGACAAATCATGACCTCATTTAGTACTACATTGATTGTTCATTTCCCAAGGTAATACAGCAAAATGCTCATAGCAGTAATCTTTCATAATCTGTGAAACCTTTCTCTCTTGGTCTAGGAATAAGTAGTTACCCTATATAAATCAATGTTGTTACAACTCATAATTTAAAAATCTTCCTCAGGTGACCTTAAGCCATTAATTAAGAGGAGCATACCCACAAAAGCCTTACTACTACTCACTAGATTATCTGGTCTCTCCCAAGTCTCTGCTTCATTACTTCAAGAATAAACATGGGTATTTGTCTACCACTGATGCATATAACAACCTCTTTGATTTAAGATATAGTTTTCTAGAGTTGTTGTAAGTGAGAATTGCACCTGAATAGAGCAATTTGATGATAAAAGTATCAGAATTTAGCTAGGCTTGTCCTCAGACAACAGAATACCAAATTGATGCTTGATGTCTTTGCAACTTGGTAGGACCTTCCAGAGACACCATTCCACAATATTACCTTTCAATAACCATCATTTAGTCATCTCCATGCCATGAAAAAACATTACAGTAGGACTTCAGTAGAGTTATTGATTCAAAAAAATAATGAAAAGAAAGGAAAAAAAAGAAAAGAGCAGAAAAAGAAAACTCCAAGATTCAGAGAAATTAGCATTCTAAAATGCAAGAAAAACTCAAGATATATCAATAATATACAGTAGCTTTCTTTACAAATAAATTCATCCAAATACTGCCTATAAGGGGAAAGTTATCTGGTTATTCTTTTCAGACTAAAGCAAATAAACATAGTTGCATGCAACAGACATCCGTCCAAGTCACCAGTTCTAGTAGGAAGATCAGAGTAGAGAAATGACTGCTGGTGAGGGGGCAGAAAAAAATTTTCTGTACAGTGACAAGAAATTTCAGTCCCCTGGTTTCTCTGAAAAACCTGAACTATCTATCTATCTATCTATCTATCTATCTATCTATCTATCTATCTGTCTGTCTGTCTGTCTATCTATCTATCTATCTATCTATCTATCTATCTATCTATGAGATTTGAGGAAACTAGCCTCAATTAGTCAAGTACCTAAATGCTAAAGACAAGGAAGAAAGAAAAGAATTTGTGGCCTGAATCATTTAGATTAGCCAAATCTGTGACCTTCATCTAACATTCTGGATCCAAAGCAGAATGATGTTTGAATTTTCCATAAAGTGACTTACTGAGGAAATCACTCATGAGGAAGAGGGAACCAGAGATTTCTTAGAGTCTCTAAGACAAATGAATCTGGGTATAATAGTCAGGAATTTGAAAAATGGCTTGGTTGGCTCAAGGACTCTGGAAATGTTTCTCAAAGACTAGAGAATGACTTGCTTTTGATGTTAATGGTGATATTACCAGCTACCTAGACTTTGTCTCTATCTTCCACAAATACTCTCTTGTGAGACCCTAAATAATAATTTCATGATTTTGAAGGTCATTTATTAGGGAAGTCATTTCTTTCAGGAGGTTTTAACCTGTGTGTGTCTATGTGTGTTTGTGTATGTGTGTATATATATGCAAATATGTGTGATATGTCTTCTCTAACAATCTGACCAATGTTTCATTTTAATAAAAAGGCTGACCAAGGGATAAAACTTTAAAATAATGACTTAAAAAGAATATTTGAATGGCAGAACCAACAGAAGGATGGGATAAAACAGTGTTCTAGCACAAGACAACTTAAAAAGTTAGCAGGAAAGGTCTGTTTCATTGGAGTGAGAGTGGAGTCCAGTCTAGTGCAGGTCCCATTCTAGTAAGCCAGCAACAGTCCTCTGGAGACAAATGAATCAGAAGCTTGCAGAGCTCTTGGACCACAGATAATAAGAGGGTTGGACAGCTAGCTGGTCAGAAGGGGATGATAGGGGACTTTTTATTGGCATTGGGCACAGTACTCTGTTGTATTGTCCATACATAATTAAGGGTCACAGTCCCACATTTAAAAGGAGCAATAGCACAGTGTGAGGTGTGTCTCTGCCACAGGAGATCTGGGACCCTGGTCACATTTCTATGACAAAAGAGTGCTTGTGGTCACTCACAAATGAGAGCACAGGCCAGGAGAGCACTGGCTACACTTCTCCTTAGGTTATAACACTTTGGAAGAACTGAAACATACAGAGCCCCCCAAACTAGCTCTTAATACATCAGAATGAAAAACCAGAAACTTGGGACAGTGCCCCCTCCTCCTGGACAGCAGAGCCCAACTTTAGCATAATGTTACAAGTCAATAAATAGGTTGGGGAAATGAGCAAACAAAAAAAAAAATCTGACCATAGAAATTTACTATGATGACAGGAAAGATCAAAACTCAAACTCAGAGGAAGACAGCAAAGTCAAAAAAGTTACACGCAAAATCCAAAGAAAAAGAAAAATGTGAATTGGTTTCAGGCCCAAAAGTAATTCCTAGAAAAGATCAAAAAGAATTTCAAAAATTAAATAAGAGTAGCAGAGGAAAAGATTGGGAAAAGAGATGAGAATGATGCAAGAAAATAATGAAAAAAAAGTCAACAGCTTGGTAAAAGAGGCACAAAATATACTGAAGGAAACAACATCTTAAAAAACATAATGGGTCAAATGATCAAGGAGGTACACAAATTCACTGAAGAGAATTACTTTAACAAATTGAATTGGCCAAAGGGAAAAGGAGGTACACTGAAGAAAATAATTCCCTAAAAATTAGACTTGGACAAGTGGAAACTAATGACATTATGAGAAATCAAGAAATTATAAAACAAAGCCAAAAGAATGAAAAAAAGAAGAAAATGTGAAACATCTCATTGAAAAAGCAACTGACCTGGAAAATAGACTGAGGAGAAATAATTTAAGAATTATTAGACTACCTAAAAGCCATGATTAAAAAAAGAGAGAGAAAATAAATTATCAAGGACATCCTAAAACCAGAGGATAAAATAGAAACTGAAAGAATCCACCAATCACCTCCCAAAGGAGATCCCAAAATGAAAACTCCCAGGAATATTATAGTCAAATTCCAGAGCCCCCTGATCAAGGAGAAAATATTGTAAGCAGTGATAAAGAAAAAGAAATCAAATGTTGTCAAGCCACAGTCAGGATAACATAAGATTTGGAAGCTTCTTCTTTAAAAGATAAGAGAGCTTGACATATGATATTCCAGACATCAAAGGAGCTAGGATTACAAGGAAGAATCACTTATCCAGAAAAACTGAGCATAATCCTTCAAGGGAAAAAATGAATATTTAATGAAATAGAAGACTTCCAAACATTCCTGATGAAAAGACCAGAACTGAATAGAAAATTTGACTTTCAAATACAAAACTCAAGAGAAGCACAAAAAGGTAAACAAGAAAGAGAAATCATAAGGGATTTGATATGTTTAAATTGTTTACATTCTTATATGAGAAGATGATACTTGTAACTCATAAGAACATTTTCATTATTAGGGCAGTTAGAAGGAGTAACAAACAGAGGGCATAAGTGTGAGTAAACTATGATGGGATGATATCTAAAAAAATAAAATTAAAGCACAAGAAAGAGATGCATTGGTAGAATGGGGAAGGGGAATATAGAATAGGGCAAATAGTCTTACATAAAAGAGACACAAAAGAGGTTTTACAATGGAGTGCAAGATGGATGTGGTGGTGGACAGTGCTTTAATCTTACTCTCATTGGAATTGTCTCAAATAGGGGATAACATCCATATTCAGTTGAATATAGAAATATATCTTACTCTACCAAAAATAAGCAGAAAAAAGGATAAGAGAAGAGGTGGCTAATAGAAGGGAGGGAGGGAAGGTGGCATCAGAAGCTAAACATTTTTGAGGATGGGCAGGGTAAAAAGGAGATAAAAGCATAAACAGAAAAAAAATAGGATGGCGGGAAATATATATATATTTACTAACTTCAACTGTGAAAAATGAGCCACATTTCTCTGATAATGGCCTCATTTCTCAAATAAATAGAACTGAATCAATTTTATAAGAATAAAAGTCATTACCCAATTATTAAATGGTCAAACATTATGAACAAGCAGTTTTCCCATGAAGAAACCAAAGCTATCTATCTGTAGTCATGTGAAAAATATTCACTATTAATTAGAGAAGTACAAATTAAAACAACTCTGATGTACCACCTGACATGTGACTGATTGGTTAATGTGACAGAAAAAGAAAATGACAAGTATTGGAAGGGATGCAAGAAAATTGGGACACTAAAGCACTGTTGGTGGAGTTGTGAATTGATTCAACTATACTGGAGAGCAATTTGAAATTGTGCCCAATGGGCTGCCAAATCATGCATACCTTTTAACTTAGCAATACTACTGTTATGGTTGTATCCCAAAGAGATAAAAAAATAAATAAATAAACAAAAGGAAAAGGATCTATATGTACAAAAAATATAGCAGCTCTTTTTGTGGTGGCAAGCAATTGGAAACTGAGAGGAGGTTCATCAGTTACGGAATGACTGAACACATTGTTGTATATGATTGTGATGGAATAGTATTGTGCTATAAGAAATGATGAGCAGGACGCTTTTAGAAAAACCTGGAAATATTGACATGAACTGATGTAAATTGAAGTGATCAGAGCTAGAAGAACAGTGTACATGGTAAGAGCATGTTGGGTGGATAAATCTCCTTATGTGGAACTTGTGAGAAGACATGAATAAAAGTCAAACACAATGAAGAGAAATGAATGGATTTCATTCTGTGTTCTTGGAAGGAACTCTCAAATAGGTGAGTAAAGAAAATAATTCCCTGAAAAGCCATTTGAGAGAATATATATATATATAAACTACTTGAAACATGCTAGAGAATAGGGTCTTTGTGTAGGGTAAGAGCAACAATAACAACAACAAAAAAGGTCTTTGCTTATTTTTTTCTTATCTTCAGTTTCCACATCTGCAAAATGATAGTGTTGGACTTTATGGCTCCTGAGGTCTCTTTCATCTCTAAATCTACAATTTTTTTGATACTTGGTCGGTGGTTAAGAATTAGGTACCATAACCTACCTGAAGTTATAGCCCAACAAATTTCTCCCATTATCACTAGTATCCCCCTCCCCCAATACATCTCAGTTTCGCTTTTACTTTCTGCTCCATTCTGATATTTATTATGTAGATATTGCGGATAGCACATCTCTCACCTGATTTTTACTATAATACAGGGAGCTAGCTTTCAGGGTAATCATTTTAATCTAGCACAGGAGAATGTAGCATTTGAATCAGGTGAGACAAATTTAATAATCATCATTCAAAAATAATGATATATTCAGAATTTTCAATTTTTACTATATAGAGGTACACAGCAATTAATACCCTTCAATAACAATGTCAATGACTTGTTTGGAAGACAGATTGGTGTAGTAGAAAGGGCCCTGACCTCAATAACAAGACCTGGGTGTGAATACTGCCTGTGGCACTAAATGTGTGACCTGGGGTAAGTCACCTATCATCTCTAGAGCTCAGTTTTATTGTATATAAAATGATGAAGTCTGACTATATGACCTCTAAATTCCTTTCTGGTTCTATTTCTATGGATCTTTAGTTCTTGGATTATTTACTCATGATTTAATGTAGCCTTGCAAGACTATCATTTAAATCTCCACCCTACCCCATAAGTAGCACTCCTTGTACAGGAGTGAAATGACCAGTTTTGTGGCATAGTGAAAACTTAACTTATTCTGGAATCATTACATTTGGTTTCAGATCTTGACACTGTCATTGACTACCTGTGTGGCTTTAGGTAAATCACTTAACCTTTCTAGGTATTAATTTCCTCACCTATTAAAAGAGGAGAAGGTTTGGATTTTATTATCTTTAAGTTCTCTTTCAAGTGCAAAAGAACTAAAAATGAATTCCAGACTTCCTATGAATTGTTAATCTTATGGGATGATACAAAGTCACAGCTATACATTTTTAGCAGAGAGAAGGATGTTGGTGATTTCTTGTGGTTATTGAGTCATTTTTCAGTCATGTTTGACTCTTTATGACCCCATTTAGACTTTTCTTGGCAAAGAGACTGGAGAGGTTTGCCATTCCTTTTTTCTAGTTCATTTTACAGATGAGGAAACTGAGGCAAATAGGATTAAGTGACTTGCTCAGGGTCAGACAGCTAGTAAGTGTCTGAGTCCAGATTTGAACTCATGAAGATGAGTTTTCCTGATTCAAAGCCCATGTCTCTATCCACTGTGCCACCTCACTGCCCATGGTGATTTCTTAGAAAGTAGAAACTATTTAAATCATATAGCACCATAAGGGTAGAGATGTATAGATTATAATTCATGGCATGGGAAGGAATACCTACATCAATGAGATAATATGAGTTTTTGATCATTAAATAATTATAATTGACTCAAATTACTTAAGATATAGCTATCTGTATATACTACTATACTATATATGTATGTATATACCTATATACCTATAAATTATATACAAGCATTATATATGAAAATAATGGAAGTAATTATTTAGATCTAGTCATAAGTATGTATTATTTTATGTACTATGATTATTTGGAATCTAAAATATATATTATGTACTTATATAAATATGAGGCAGTTTGATGGAGAGGATAGAGAGCTGGCCTCAGAGCCCTAAAGATCTGGATTCCATTCCTATCTTTGACACGTACTAACTGGGTCATCTTGGGCAAGTCACTTAACTTCTCTGTGTTCTAGAAAACTCTCTAAGACCATAACTTACAAAGAAGATGCTGCCCTGTAATAGCAGAAGTAGTTTACTCCCCTATGAGCACTATATACTAATGAATCGACAATTCCAGATTCTAACTTTTGAATATAAGTACCTTGTACAAGAAGTGTTTCCTAGTCTTCTGTCACCTTAGTGCCTTTCCTCAGTTGATTATCTCCAGCTTGTCTTAAATTTCATCTCCTCCATTAGTGTGAGAGCTCCTTGAAATCAAAGACTGTCTTTGACTTTTCTCTGTATTTTCAGTACTTAGTACACAGCCTGGAACATAGTCAGCACTTAAATGTTTATTGACTGATTTTGCTTTTCTTTGAATGTCTAGTTATTAGTTCAGAGCCCGGAACATAGTAAGTACTTAATAACTATTTATGAACTGACTAATTTTGCCTTTCTTGGTAGCTTTTGTTCTTAGCACCATACCTGGCACATAGTAGGTGCTTAATAAATGTTTGTGGACTATCATTTGAATGTAAGTTTTTATTATGATGTAATTATTACTTTTTTCCACATAGAATATATTTTAATAGTGAAGATCTTCATATATCTCTCTGAGTTTCAGTTTGCTCATGTATTAATGAGATTAATTTATATTGACTCTAGTTACCTGAGGAGTGCTCAGTGTGGTACGTGAATATCAAGCGTTGAGAATATTGAGTGGATTGGAATGGAGAAAACTAGCTTTCAAATCCTGGTTCTGATATTTACCAGTCATGCCACTTCGGTCATCACTTCTCTTTATTGAGTCACGTTTCCTAATGGTGATAATAATATGCCAACCATCTCATGAAAGTTTTGTAAAAGTCAAAGATCAAATGAGAGAAATGCATCATAAACACTGCATAAGTATAAAGTGCATATAAATATGAGCAGCCACTCTAACCAGTGTTCAAGTTTATCATTGCTTTAATATATCAGATAAAGAATATGCATTTGATAGCTTCCTCCTTTCATTAAAGAGGTTGATGTGAAAATTGCGTATTTTGTTGGTTGGTTTTGCTGAGGTTTTTAATTTATCTATCTATTTATTTATTTGCTTATTTATTTATTTATTTTAATACAAATGAAGGTTATAACCAAGGATGTGTTGGAGTCAATCTGAGCCAGAGAGAGTCAATTGTTAAGTGTTCACTTTGACTATTTATGCTTCAGAAATCCTGAAATGCTACAAATAATGGGTTGATTATCATTTTGTCGATTACCTAGACTTAAAGTGTTGGAAAAAACTGTTAATAAAACAGAGCAAATTTAAAAATATCAAGTGTATATTTTTGGGGGTAGGAGGAAAGAGTTATTAAACATTTACTGACATATCTTTGGTTATAATACTAGATAGCTGGGATTAAAGAGTGCATTCTCAAATAAATGTGAAAAATTTAATTCAAAGCACTAAAAACTTTGAAAAAATCATACATGGCTTTATGACTAAATCATATAGATCATATTACATATATACATTTGTATATATACACATATGTGTGTATGATATATATGTGTGTATATGTATATGAGTGAAAAAGACAGAGGAGAGAGCAAGAGAAGAGAGGAGAAAGAGAAAGAGAAGAGGAGAGGAGAGAAAGAGAAGCTTGCATTTACAAGATCATAGATGTAGAGCTGAGGGGAATCTTGGAGAATATTAAGTTCAACATCTTCATTTTAGAGATGAAGAATTTAAGATATAGAGAAGTTATCCAACTTGTGTCCAGGGTCACAGAACTAGTATGTCTCTCTGCAGTGGGATATGAATCCAGATCTTCTTGACTCCAAACCAGCATCCTCTCCACTATGACATACTGTCTCTTAAAAAAAAAAAGTGGTAGATGAGAAAGGGGAATTATAGAAAGTACTTCAGAGGCCATTTATTTTACCTTCCATATTTTACAAAGAAAGAAACCGCTTTAAGCAAGCCAAGGGACTTACCCAAGGCCAAACATGTAGTGAACATCAGAGGAGAAGGATTTGAAACTCAGATCCTTTGACCCAGAAAAAAAGTCTATATTTCCTGCTGTTATAGGACAGGAAACAGAGGTTTCTTAGGAGCAGTTCTTTCTCCCTATTAACCAAATAAAACAAGAGACATATTCCAAAATGCATAAAAGTCAGCAATGATGGAAAGAAGAAAATGAAGGAACATACACCACAAAGCAGTTCTTACAGAAACAATAAGTTAAAAACTAATTTATCAGTTTCTTTCTATCTGAAGGCATTTTTGGACCTACCTCCATTGGTCTGTCATAAGCAGCAGGCTGGCTCAGGGCAGTCCTGTAAGCCATGTGAGTAGCATTTTTAGGTAATTTCTAAAATAACCCCTTGCTAATTTATTAGGGTGGCCCCTGTAACCAGGGCAAGTGGGGAGGTCCTGTTGTTCTAGGCTTTCTACCTGGACTTCTGCCCTCTAACATACCCAGAATGCTAATTCAAGGTGGCCCTTACTGTAGTATAGAATAAAGTAGACATCCAGAATGAATGATAGAAAGGTGAGAAGAGATCCAATTACAAAGACTTTAAGGTCTCTGGAGAAGAAAGAAACTCCACCCCCCAGAAGTGTCCTGGGGGGTTCTGCTCTTCTGCTATGGCAAGCATGATCTAGAGATAGAAAGTCAGTTACCAAATACAAAACGGTAAAGGGATTAAAGAGTCCTAACCACAATAACCACTTGAAGTATTCTCAAAGCTGTGTCCCAATAGCTCACCCTCACCCTCTGAGGGAAATGAACTTTGTCAAATGTTGGTAGTAAAGAGAGAATAACAGAGACCATGCAACAAGTGTTGGGGAAAGGACACAAGGGCTAGGCCTTCAGAAGGAAAATGGCTGGTAGTAAAAACTATAGAGTGGGAAACAACCCTTTACATCAAATATCACTAATTAAAAATCTAATCCAAAAGTAGAAATGGAATTATACAAATATATAAAATAAAGAACTATTCCTCAATAGATAATGATATGTACATTTTCCCAAAGAATTACAAGCTATGTGGGTACAGAAAATCATGGTCCAAATCAATAACAATATCTCAAAGTAAATGTCAGTTAAGACCAAACTGAGGTTTCCCCTCACATTTTGCAAATTGCAAAGGTTGAACAAAAAAAAAGTAAAGAAAAGAAAACACAGGAACAATAAAAGTTGAAAGGACCATGAAAGACAGATACTTAAACATACTATTTCAGAGTCATAAATTAATCTAATCATTTTGAATATCAATTTGGAATTATGCAATAAAAGTGACTAAATTGCTCCTGTCCTTTGTCCCACTAATATAACTATTGGATTTATATTCCAAGTAAACCAAGAGAAAGAAATACACATTCACACACGTGGAGAGAGAGAGAAAGAGAGAGAGAGAGACAGACAGACAGACAGACAGAGACAGAGAGAGAGAGAAAGAGAGAGAGAGAGAGAGGTATATATACAATATACATATAGAGAGACATAAATAAAGGTATATATACATATTCATGACAACACTGTTGTAGGAAAGAATTTCAATCAAATTAGGTATTTGTCAAATGGGGAGTTATTGGAAAAAAACTATGGTATATGAAATTAATGGAATATCATTGTGAAGTAAGAAAAAATGAATATGAAGAATTCAAGGATAAATATAATTTATACAACTATACACATACATTTATATATAAATTATGAAACTGATGAAAAATGAAATAATAAGATTTAAGAGAACATATATGTAATGAATACAACAATGCAAATTAAAAAATATTAAAAAGAAGTCAATTTCTGAGTAACTGGTAAACCATTGAATGTATGTGACAATAGATAATGAATCATAACTCCCTAGTAAAAAGGTAGAAAACCACTGAGATGGAATATTATATACTTTGTTAGGTGCAGTCATAGTATTTGGCATTTTTCCTTTGTTGTTGATTTTCACAAGGGAAGGAGGCATAGGGCAGGAGAAGGAACAAGCATTTCTTATCTGTCTGCTATGTTCCAGAAAGTCAGCCTTATGAGGTATGGTTTGAAATGATTATATGTTGCAGAAACAAAAGGCATTAACAAAATATTTTAAACCAAAACAAAGAAACTCTGTCTAGTCATATGAATGATAGGCCTGATGGCATGATGGGGGAAGTAGCAAGAGGGAGATAATTTTTGCTATATGGGCTTTTTCACAGTTTCTCAGATCTTACCATTAAGCATTCACAAACTAAACACGAAAATAAAGTCCTGGAAATATGTGGAAAGTGATTTGGGAATTCTCTTCTCTTACACTCTTTTTCTCCTGCCCACCTCCTCCCCAAAAAACTGGCACAACATGCTGTGGTGGGGAAACATATGCCCTTTCATCCCTGTGAAATCTTGTGCTATCTTGTAACTTGTACCATACTTAACTCCATACTGTGCAGAGTTTATACTTCAGAGGCTCATATCAATGTCTTCATTTATAATCTCAAACACGAATCATAGACTATAAACCTTCAAGTTGATAATATAACACAGGGTTATATATGTGCTATATCTGGTGTAACTACCTAAACTTCCACTGTAAATAACTTTGTTGAGTATGCTGCAAGGTTTTTCTGGTCTGGTATTCTAGAAATGGGTGGGTGGATGATGGAAGAAAAAATATAGGTTATACAAGGGAAGCTGAGGGGATGTAATAACTCTCCTTTCCTTCAAGTAATTACACAACAAGTGAGGTACTGGAGGTGAGTGTTAATGACTGAGGAGACAGGTAGATGGCACAACTTTTTTCCAGGTAGTCCATCATACATATTATTATCCCTTGAAAATTGTCTCTGATAAATTGTTCTGATGTTAAATAGATATCCACAAAATATATGGTCACCTTTAATTATGGTCAAACAGGATGCCTTTACCTGATAGATTTGTTGGATTTTCTAAGCACTGCATAGACATCATGCTTGCCATACCAAAGAAGGCTCAAACTTTCTTACACTTTGGCATATTTGTGTTCTTTCCATGATTATCAATGGCCACAAGACATAAACAGTCATGGGGATTAAAACACGTATTGACAACAATACATGCATTAACAGAATTCAGGTTTTAAATTTCTGGTACATTTTTGAAGTTAGTATGAAATTCCTGGCCAATTCAAGGAGAAAGTGAGGAAGGCCTTCAGAATGGGGCATAAGGTGTTGCCAAAATTATAGGAGGATATGGAATATAATCTCACAGATGGGCAGAGTTATGATTTGTATCATTGGAATTTGATCCATTTGAGTATCTTTTAGAAAATTTTAAAGTGATTTATTCACTTTATAAGTTGCAGTATCTGTAGTTTATGTTAATAACACATGTGTGAGAATAAAACTATACTCTAATTTCTTTTTGGGCCATAGAGGAGACTCTGGGTTCATGAAGGCTATTGGACCATAATCTTAGGCAGATTCTATCATGTTGGAAAGGCTCTCTAAGGACTGACCTACATAAATATATGAAAGGTTGTCACCAATAGGCTGGCCACTTGATTGTATACTCTTTGACCATTATAAAATTATAGGAACATTTATTTTATATGGGTTCATATGATTTTCCTTTAAGGAGGCAAGCAGTCCAGCCTCAGGATTTGGTTGGGGCAGAGCTTTAGGAGAATGAAAAATGAAGTCTGTGGACATTCTCAGATCCCTGATGGTTGGGTAGAGTTCCTTTCTGAGATATCAACACTTCCCTGATGAATGTGGAGTTAGAGCGGGAGCAGCTTTTGTTTTTAATAAATATACTTTATTATATTTAAAATGATTTTATTGCCTTGTATAGTCCCTGAATGTTTCATTGCATTCCTAATTCAAGCCTGAATCAGCATTCTGGCATGAGATAGGTAATGCCCAAATACTCCCCATGAGTATGCAGCAAAATCTTTTAGTTCTGTGAATTCTCTTTCTTCTTACCTTATGATGGTGGCAGGCTGACAGAGAAAGATAGAGGATACTATAAGAATCATGGGGTATTTAAAATATCTCTAAGCCTTGATTTGCTCATTGATGCTCTAAAAGTTAGAACTTTGTCTAGTAACCACTACAAGAAAAGAAGAATTAGATCATACATTTTGAAGATAAAAGGACGCTGCACTCGAATGAAAGGAGATGGTAGTGTTTATGCTTGAAGAGGTATTTTTTTTAAGTTGGTGGTGGTATTTTTAATCATGTGAATCAAGATAATGTGATACATCATTTTATGGCATATAGTTAATTTGCAAAAAAGACTACAATGACTTTGCAGCTTTTGTGCCAATATTTGTTATAGAGAATGAGAAAGAAGAGAAATTTTATGAACAACTTGACAGGACCTTACAAATTAAAACAGCATAGATTTTAACACATGGTGACTTCACCACACATATGAGTATAGAAGAAGAGGGCAAACAATGCATTGAAAAAATGGCTTAGAAGTAAGAAGCATAAGTGACCAAATAATTGTAAATTTTACAGAATCCATATACTTGCATAATTTATATAAAATCATAGTGAAAAAATGTAATGAATAAAAAGAAGCACGGGCAGATCTACAGGAACTGAGGCAGAGTGAAATAACCATAGCTAAGAAAGCAATACACACAATGACTACAACAATGTAAACAGAAAAAGAAATTGGAATATCATTTCTATATATCTATCTGTGTATAGTCACAACATAGACTCACTTGAGAAGAGATATTTTTTAAATCCAAATTAGAAGAAAAGGAGAAAAAAATAGAAGATATTGTACATGACTGAGGCAACCCCAATCTGACCTATTTAAACAAACTATTGATGTAGAAAAATTGGGGAAGGATGGAAAAACAGGCTTAGACATAGAGGCATAGACCTCTAACTAAGAAAGTTGAGTTAAAGCAAATCAATTACCACCATGAGAAAACAAATAAACAAAAGATAAGCTTAAAAACCATCTCTGTTTAAAAACTCTTGAAGTCCTTGCCAAGCAAGGAGAGATGGCAGCCAAGAACCTAGATAGTTTAGAGCCCAAATTTATTTATAACAGACAAGGAAGGAGCAATATTATGAGCACTCATCTCATAAAATAGTAAGAAACAGTAGAACAAAAAACAGTTTACTAAAAGTTTGGCAAGTGAACCAATAAAATAAAATGATTATGAGATCATTTAAGGATGAAACTAGAAGGAAGGGAGTGGGAGAGCCCAAAATGGAAAATATCTGTCATTTTGTTTTAACTTTTAAAAGCTCCCTTTTTACAATTAATTGAAGTGGAGCCATCTCATTTGTTTTCTAATGTCCCAGGTATTAATGTGCTGTATGAGCAAATAGAAATTGAACTAAAGAAAGCAAAAATCAGAAACAACAGCTTGGCTAGTGTAGACAGAAGACCTATGTATTATTGGTGATAACATTTTAAGTGTTGTGAGAGATAAATTTTTAAGGTATCCAAATGAAGGGAAGATAAGAAACATTTACCAAAAAAACATAGACCTTATTTTTAACCCAAAAAGTTGATTAACAGAATATAAAGCTGGAAACTTACATGTTTACTTTCCCGTATCTACAACATATTTATGAGAATAATCTAGTATACATAGATATGTACACATACGTATATATTAAAATCATATGAGATGTCTTGAAAAATGTGAAAAAGAGAAAATTGACCCCTTCTTGATTATTAATATAAGCAAAACATTAAACAGTGACACACAAGCTTAGCAGCAATATTTGATAGACTATCCAGTACTGAGTTCGAATAAAAATTGGGGGCCATCCATAGTGAAATGAAGAATTTCATGGTGAGTGTGATTGGTCTTCAATTTATTATATGTGACACTATGGTCATCTTCATGCTATACTCCTGCAATCTAGCCTTTACCTCCAAACTAGCAGGACTATACAGAGAGACTATACTCATCAATCAGATTTCCGACTGGTGAGTATTCATCAAAACTACTCCATCCCAGAGCCACCATGCTACTGCTATTATATGAGTATCTCTATGACATGTACCTACAATATGTGTAATGCTCCAGCCCTACCTTCTTTATACACTTTATACACCTAAATTTTAGACATGAAATCAGATACACCCTACAATTTTTGTAAAATACAATACCAATCAATTGCCATATAACTCCACTCACCATGTTTATTCTATTCCTAACCATAACTCCTGTCTCTAGTCACCCCTCCTCTGTCTGTGTTGTCTTTCCTCATCATAAAGTCATGTCCTTGAAGGTAGAGTTGGCATTTTTTTTAAAATTTGTATCCTTAGTATTTATTGTTCCTGGCATAAAGTAAGTGCTTAATAAATATTTTTTCTTTCATTCATTCAATAATTCATTGATTATTTTATTTTATTAATTAAATATTAATTACCATTAAATAAATTTATTCCTCCATTTGAATTCATTGCTTCATTATCAATGAAGAAATGTTCAAGAAAAGTAGTATAAAAACCATCATAGGAGAGTCATACACATAGAAAAAAGAGGTGGACTGACTAGTTAGGGAATGAGCATGTTTGTTGTATTGATGTCCATGAAATGTTGAGAGATCCAGAGGAAGTCTTTCAGAATGATGGGTTGACTCCCTAATAAGATATGAATAGGAGTAGTAAAACATGAGAAGTTATAGATGGATCAGCTTCAGTCTGTATCATTGAAAGGAATCATATTGCAGAGATCACTGAATCATTAAAGTATGAGAAGAATAATTAATTCAATTCATTTGTAATTATCAATTATTTATTGTAGGCCCATCAGTATAGAATAGTAGATGTAGAGATGGAGAGGTCCTCTGAGGCCATTAAGTCCAATCTCCTCATTTTATAGATAAGGAAACTGAGACCAAGGCATCTGTAGTCACTGCCCAAATTCATACCAGTAATAATAATTAGAGGTGATATTTGAACTCAAAGCCTTCTGACTCCAGAATTTATGTTTTGCCAGAGTGCTGGGGTAAAGGATGTGGAGAAAAGAAGAGAAAGCCTCTGACTTTGAAGATCTTATCATCTTTTAAGGATCAAAAGGCCCTTGAAATAACCTTCAAGAACTAGTTAAACAATTGATCTCATCTTTTTTAGCTATTTACAAATTTTTATTTATTTTATTTTTAATGTATGGTATAAAACAAGCATTTCCATAACTAATAATAATAATAATAATAATAATAATGATAATAATAATAATAATAAAGATTGCACATGAAACAACAAACCCACTACATACAGTTTGTTATTCACTTCAAATATGTAATAAAGTTACACTCTTCAAATTTCATTCAGTTCTCACCAATGCATGATTAATCTTCCAAAAATATTATTTTTGTTATTCTGTCCCCACTCAAATTCCTCCTCCTTTATTCTAAAAGCTTCACTACCCAAAGGACAAAGATCTACTTCCTTAGCCTATCATTTAAGGTTCTATCCAATTCGGCCCCAAACTCTCACTATGTTCTCTTCTCCTCCTGTTCTACTCATAGTCTGAACATATCATATTTGTTCCATTTTTCATTTTTTTATGAACATCATTCTCCCCACCTAAATGTCTTATTTCTCATCTAATTGGCTATTACCCATCCTTCAGGAAACAGCTCATTATTTCTTCAGTCTAGCCTCAACTCAAAAAGAAGACGGTGGTGTCTTCTTTTTAAGCTCTAATAGCATTTATTGCCTACACTGTTCATTTGTTTGTCATTTAATTATTCATAGCCTTGCTGTTTCTCTCATATCAATGTCTTATTTTACTTTCCTCATTTATTTTTATTTTCTAAATTTACATTTCCATGAGCCCACATCTTATGAAATTGTATGCTACCTAAAGAGGAAGACTTTAAGTAGTACCCTTTGGCTAACATGTCAGAATCTTTATCTACATTCAAGGCTCACTCAACAGACATGACACTCTGTTGTGTCTATCCTAATCTTTCCTTCCTCCTGAATTCTTCCCAATCACTCCAATTACTAATGCTAGGAGGATGAGTTGCAAATCATTTTATATCTGCCTATTTGTGGACATGTTTTATATTTCCAATAAAATGTAAGTTTCTTGAGGGAAGGAATTATGTTATCTCCTTTGTTTCCTCAGTATCCAGCATGATCCTTTACATACAGCAGGTACTTCATAAATGTTTGTAGAATTTAATTGAACTCAGCAATCTACCTCATTGATATACTCTGAATTGTTATTTGAAGGATATTGGGACAAATGAGCAACATTTATAACTCCACTGCCATTTTTAATCTTATGTGTATCTTTTTCCTCTATATGCTGGCCAACTTTGATATGCCTACCTGAATGTCAATGGGACCTCATTCATTGGGCATCACAATTTTTTTAAAAAATAAGAGCTAGCATGTACATAGCATTTTAAGTTTTCCAAAGCACTTTATATAGATTATCTCACTTGAAACTTAAAACAACCTTATGAAATAGGCGATATTATTAACCTCATTTTAAAGGTGAGGAAATTGAGGCTGAAAGGGGTTAAGTGACTTGACCAGGACCACACAGTTAATAAGTGTTTGAGTAAAAATGTCAACTCAAGTCTTCCTGAATCTAAGTCCAGTATTCTTTCCATTGTGCCACCATGGAAAGTTTTAAAATTCTAGAGATAAAATGATATACCTATGGAAGTTGAGGGCTTATTTGGGTAACCATGGACAATAGAATTAAGAGTCTCACAATAAGGCTAATTCAATCACTGAATTGAGGCTTCAAAAATTGGGAACAATTATCATATCTCTGAAGAAGAGTGAAATAGAGAGATCTAAGAGTGATGGCTCATGTCTATAGTCTCCCTTACTGAAAAAGCTGAGGATGATGGACTGCTTGAGTTCAGGAATTCTGAGCTACAGTAGGTCTAAAGTTGATTATATGTCCACACTAAGTCTGGTACAAGTATGATGAGCCCCGAGTGGGAGCCATAGGACTGATTGGAGAAGGGCAAACTGCCCCAGGTTAGAAATAGAGAAGGTCGTATTTCCATGTGGGCTTATAGTGGGGTAGGGCTTGTGAGTTGATGATGCATTTGCAGCCTGGGGAAGATGAGGAGAACTAGTCTCAATAAATAGACAGAGAGACAGACAGACAGACAGATAGATAAATAGGTGAATAGCTAGATAAATAAATATATAGATGGATAAATAAGCAAATAAATGAAATTACAAATGGTTAAATAAATGGATGAATAAACAAATGAAAGAATGAAATAACAAGTAAAGTTGGATAGACCTAAGATGTCCAAATTTTCAAGAAGATATATTCCAATTTGGTTCATTCAGACTCTTCTAGTCATAATATAATTATTGCTTGCAGAAAGCAGCCTCTTTTCTGCCTAAAACAAATTACTCATAAAAGCCTCAATTTCATATACAATGGCCTGATGATAATTATTTTTCAGTACTATAACCATTACAACTCCAAATACAGGATTTAGTTTCCATAAAGGTGCTATTTATTGATTTTTCTCTTTAGAAGTAACTTTTACAAAAGATAGAAAGAAAGGGGATAGAAGAGCTCTAAAAGGATCCTTAGAGTTCCCATTCTTGCTTGACTTCAGACCATCCTCATTCCCAAGATTTCAGTATGAATTATAATATGATTAAGTCTATCCTGTTCTTTCCTTTTCTCCTCCTTCCTTGCTTGCTCGCTTGCTTCCTTCCTTCCTTCTTTCCTTCCTTCGTCCCTTCCCTCCTTCCTTCCTTCTTTCCTTCTTTCCTTCCTTTTTCCCCCTCTCTTTCTCCTCTATTTTCTAAAAGGTAGCAGGAACTTAGGGATCATCTTATCCAAGGGCCCTATTTCACAAAAAGTGAATCTGGGACCAAAAGAGGAAGTTGTAAGCTAGAATATAAATTGTCCTGACTCCTTAGTCCAGTGATCTTTCTATCACACCACATTGCCGTTCTAAAATGTAAATTATCACCAAAATTTGAGCTGATAAAGTTGGATTCAGAGTTCAGAGTCCTAATTATAACAGTGTGAGTACTATTTCTTTTCACACTCATGTTGTCTCAGTCTCCTCACTCCTGAGTCCTTTTCATTTCCCTCTTAATAGGCATGTATTGAAATGAAGTAAGGTTGTACCAGGATCTGTGTTTTGAAGGTCATTTCTATTTTACCATTCTGTCCCTCTTTCAGCCAAAGACAGGAGACATTTTCCTGGCATTTTTCCTAATACAAGATTTTGGAGCCAATTTTTACTGCTTTGAATGCCTCCCATATGGCCAATCAATGATTCCCTTGACTCTTAGTGACGGGGGAGGATGCCTGCCTCCTCTTATCACCTTTGTGTTCTCCAAGACTGGTGTGTTTCACATTGTGCTGCCTTATCAGGTGAACAAAGAGTAGCTCATGAAATTGCAGAACTAAATTGTAATACCATTACTAAAAAAGAAAAAGAAAATATTTCTACTCACTCTAAATTCTGTTCTTTACCTCTCAGAGTTCAGATTGTAAAATCAAGACAATTGCAAGCAATTAGAGTGTTAGAAAGTAAAGAGAAAAAAATCACATCTCAGTCCCCACCATCCCCTCAACCACTCAAAAATTACTAAGCTTGGTTTGTATGTCCCTCAAAATCCAGTACAGTCATCTGCACATAATAGGCACTCAGTAAATGTTTCTTGTACTGTTGATTCAGTTTGCATGAATGAAAGGCAGCCCTCACTTATATGGTTCCACATAAAACCTGCCTTTGAGGATAAGGGCACCATTTAGGAGCAACTTTAAGATACCTTATTATAATAAAACTAGTACTTTATCTAGAGGACTTTCCAAGTCACTTTCTCCCCACCTCATATATCCTTATTTTTCTTTTAATTACCAAGCTCCTAGATACTCATCATTTTTATTCTAAAATCCTCTTCCAGACTTCATGATAGAACATTCCTGGTCTCCTGGAATCATGCAATTCTCTGAACCTTTTTTTTTTTCTTTCTCTTTAGTCCAATGTATATGGCTATGTTTTAATTCCTGTGACACAGGTCAAGGTCATAGGATCTTTGGAACATAAATTAAGAGCTTGAATCAACTTTTAACACAAAGTAGTCTAACTCTCTCATTTTACAGATAAGAAAGCAAGGCTCAAGGATCCCTAAAAAAGTGAAGGATATAGGACTTAAGACTGTCTCTGTATTATTTAGGAACCCCAGGGTAAACAACTTGTCAGGACTTGGGAACTTACAACTTACCCTAATGGCCAACAAAAATGATATGTACCTCATCCTCTTCTGGCATGACTTTCATTTCCATGGGGAAGTTTCTATATGTGGGAAGGTTTTCATTCTACATAGGTTGGATTATTGTGATCATTTTAGAAACCATCCCATGGAAGATAGTACATCATCCTTCCAGATCTCCTCCTACTGAACAGTTCAAAAATTCTTGTTGATGCTTTATTAAAAAGTAAAAGAATGAGGCTCTGGCAAGATGAATAAAGGGAAAACCAACAAATACTACTTCAAGTGCTTTGCATTTAGACACAAATTATGTTGTGCTAATTATTCCATAAATGATCCCTCTGTGTTACCATTTTGCTAATGAGAATTAATAGTTGTACTAGTGATAATACTCTTCACATTCT
The DNA here is from genome assembly GCF_900497805.2 of Vombatus ursinus. NCBI lineage: Eukaryota > Metazoa > Chordata > Mammalia > Diprotodontia > Vombatidae > Vombatus > Vombatus ursinus. Next base: position 12,613,038 of record NW_020954575.1, on the reverse strand, counting down.
TTTTTGTGTTTCCACTCCTCTCCCTACTCCCTACTACCTTCCTAAACAGAATCTGCTCTATTTGTCATAGGCAATAAGAGGAGGTCAACAAATACCTCTCAATATAAGTTGAGATAGCAATATTAATAACAACAATAATAACTGACATTTAGAGAAAGCTGTAAATTTTGAAAAAATTCTACACATACACTATTTCCCTTGAGCTTCACATCAACCCTGTGGGGTAGGCATGTTAGGTATAATTTTCCCAGTTTTAGAGATGAAGAAACTGAGACGCAGTGAGGTTAAGTGACTTTGTCTATTATCACTCTACTAGTAAATGTTAGACATGTGTTTTGAATCCAAGTCTTCTTAATTCTATGAAGTCTAAAAAGAAAGCTGAATCATATGGGTTACCTCTAAATACTTTAGCCAACACATATTCCATTCTCCCAAGGACACATTACTACCATGTAACACAAAGGTAAAGCCAGCCTTAGACTTGGAATAATAAGCATCTTCCTCCTTAGTCATTCCTAATGTACTATACACTTGAACTATATTTAGGGAAATCAAACAGCATCCGACATGATCACTAGTATCCAAACAAATCAGATGCACCTACATTTGCATATTTAGCAGTTTAGGTTTCGTAAGATGTCTTTAAGCAGTTAAACTTTAACTATCTAAAATTCTCTTCAAATACAAGTAAAAGGTACTTACCAAAATTATTAAAATATGCATACTGCCCCTGCTGCATCATTCATAACTTGTACTAGGTTTTTGGTTAATGCAATGGAACCAAATGAACTGTGTATATCACAAGTTGACTCAGATGATCATTTCACCTATGTAATTGACAAACATCCCATGTGTATATAGATATTGTATTTCTAGCAAACTGAGCTGCTATGGGCTATATAGGTAGATAGTTTGGACCAATTAAATTATGCAAATGTTGAGTTCATTTGGTTATGGAATATATTTTCATAATTGCTTCAGAGTTTCAAAAAGTTTTTCTTATCACTTTTTTTGGCCATTTTCCCCTTTATGCTGCACAAATGGAAATGAAAAACTGTAACATTCATCAAATTTGTATAAAATACTGCAAGCCATAATGTTTTTAAAAGAATAATTGCATACCAAGTTCTCTCGACCACCACAATGGTATACGAACAGGGTGTGTATGTGCATGTGCATGTGTGTGTGTGTGTGTGTGTGAGAGAGAGAGAGACAGACAGACAGACAGAGAGAAAGGTCTACATGGAACTAGGTTCAGAGTTGCATAGTGCATAAAGTGTTGGAATTTGAGTCAGGACAGCCCAGATTTAAATCCTGCCTTAGACACATTGAACTGTGTGATCTTCCTTGAGTCACTCAATATCTTTTGAACCCCAGGTTCTTTATTTCTAACACACACACACACACACACACACACACACACACACAGTATCTAGGGGGCAGAGCCAAGATGGTGGAATAAAAGCAGTGATTTGCTTGAGCTCTCCCCCGAATCCTCCAAATATCTATTAAAAATGACTCTAAACAAATTCTAGAGCAGCAGAACCCACAAAAAGACAGAGTGAAACAAATTTCCAGCCCAAGTCAACCTGAATGGTGGATAGGAAAGGTCTGTTGTGTGGGGCTGTGAGAAGAGCGCAGTTCACGTGGGCTGCACAGGCAAAGACTGGGCCAAAGCAAACCCAGAGATCTCAGGAGACTGAATCATGAGCAACTGTGGTGGTTTCCAGACTTCTCAACCCACAAATGCCAAAGACAACTTAGAAGATCAGTGGGAAAGGTCTATTGAACCTGGGGGAGAGAGGAGTGCAGTCTAGTCCTGGCCCTAGCTCAGCCCCCGGGCAGTGGCCACAGCTGCAGCAGCTGCTTCTGGAGATTTTGGCCCACAGATGGTGAGGGGATCGAGTGACTGATTGTGGGGGAGAAGAGGAGGGATCTCTTTGCTGGCATGGTGGCAGGATTCTCTTGCTTTGCCTGTGCTTGTATCTAGGTCACAGTGCTAGGTGGTGGTCCTGGGGCAAGGGGGAACACTGGTGTAGCAGAACTTATGGAGGCAGTGCAGAGGGAATCCTCTTCACAGTTCCAAGGCAGAAAAGAATTCTTGTGGTCATTCATAGACCAGAGCACAGGCCAGGAAAGGAGGAAACACCTCTCCTTTGATATCCTTTGGAAGAACTGAAAATTTACATGTCCCTACAAGTATCGCTGAAAACAACTGCACAAAACCCCTGAAGTTTGGGACAGTACACCCTCCATACTGGAAGCATAGCTCTACTTTAACAAAAAGTTAAAAAGTTGAGTAATTGACTGGGAATATGAGCAACCAGAGTGAGGAAAACAAAACAAAAAAAGTCGGACTAATACTTACTTTGGAGATAAAGAAGATCAAAACATACAACCAGAAGAAGACAATGAAGTGAAAGCTCCTACATCCAAAGCCTCCAAGAAAAATATAAATCAATCCCAGGCCATGGTAGAGCTCAAAAAGGATTTTGAGAAGCAAGTAAGAGAAGTGGAGAAAAAACTGTGAAGAGAAATGAGAGTGATGCAAGAAAATCATGAAAAACAAGTCAACAGCTTGCTAAAGGAGACCCAAAAAATACTGAAGAAAATAACACCTTAAAAAATAGACTAACCCAAATGGCAAAAGAGGTTCAAAAAGCCAATGAGAAGAATGCCTTAAATAGCAAAATTGGCCAAATGGAAAAGGAGGTTCAAAAGCTCACTGAAGAAAATGGAATGGAGCAAGGAAGTTAATGACTATGAGATATCAAGAAATTATAAAACAAAACCAAAAGATTGAAAAAAAAAAGACAATGTGAAATACCTCATTGGAAAAACAACTGACCTGGAAATAGATCCAGAAGAGATAATTTAAAAATTACTGGACTATCTCAAAGCCATGATCAACAAAAAAAAGCCTAGATATCATGTTTCAAGAAATTATCAAGGAAAATAGCCCTGATATTCTGGAACCAGAGGGTAAAATAGAAATAGAAAGAATCCACTGATCACCTCCAGAAACAGATCCTAAAAGAAAAACTCCTAGGAATATAATAGCCAAATTCAAGAGTTCCCAGATCAGGGAGCAAATATGACAAGCAGTCAGAAAAAAACAATTCAAGCATTGTGGAAACACAATCAGGAAAACACAAGATTTAGCTGCTTCTACATTAAGGAATCAGAGGACTTGGAATATGATATTCTAGAGGTCAAAGAAGCTAGAACTAAAACCAAGAATCACCCAGCAAAACTGAGGATAATCCTTCAGGTGAAAAAAATGGATTTTCAATGAAATAGAGGACTCTCAATCTTTCTTGATGAAAAGACCAGAGCTGAATAGAAAATGTAACTTTCAAATACAAGACTGAAGAGAAGCATGAAAAGTTAAACAGGAAAGAGAAATCATAAAAGGCTTATTAAAGTTGAACTGTTTACATTTCTACATGGAAAGATGATATTTGTAACTCATGACACCTTTCTCAGTACTAGGGTAGTTGGAAGGAATATATAGATATAGATATAGATATAGATATAGATATAGATAGATATAGATATAGATATAGATAGATATAGATATAGATACACATATATACACATATATACATATATAATATATAAATGTATATATACATATATACACATATACACACATATATACATATATACAAGTATATATAAATATACATATATACATGTATATATATGTATATATGTGTGTATATATGTTTATATATAGATATAGATATAGATATATATTACTCTCTTCAGACTTGGCTTAAGGAAGGAATAACATACACATTCAATTGGGTATAGAAATCTATCTAACCCTACAGGAAAATGGGGGGGTAAGGTGATAAGAGAGGGGGGTGATGATAGAAGGGAAGACAGATTGGAGGAGGGGGCAGCCAGAAGCAAAACACTTTTGTGGAGGAACAGTGTAAAAAGAGAGAGCAAATAGAATGAAGAGGGGGCGGGATAGGATGGCGGGAAATAGTTAGTCTTTCACAACATGACTATTATGGAAGTGTTTTGCACGACTACACATGTATAACCTATATTGAACTGCTTGTCTTCTCAATGAGGATGGGTGGGAAGGGAGGGAGGGAGAGAATATGGAACTCAAAGGTTTACAAACAAATGTTAAAAATTGTTTTATATGCAACTGGGAAATAAAATATACAGGCAAAGGGGTATAGAAATTTATCCTGCCCTAAAGGAAAAAAAAATGGGAAGGGAATAAGAGAAGGGGAGAGTGATAGAAGGGAGGGCATATTGGATGAAGAGGTATTCAGAATGCATGCCATCTTGAGGTGGGGGGATGGCAGAGATGGGGAGAAAATTTGGAACTCAAAATCTTGTGGAAGTGATTGTTGAAAAATATGATTAATTAATTAATTAAAAATACTATCTAGGCAGCTATGTCTCACAGTGGATAGAGTGGTTGGCCTAGATTCAAGAAGACTCATCTTCTTGGTTTCAAATCTGACTTTAGACACTTACTAGCTATGTGACCCTGGGCAAGTCACTTAACCCTGTTTGCCTAGATTTCCTCATCTATAAAAATAATCTGGAAGAAGAATGACAAACCACTCAAGTATCTTTGCCAAACAAACCCCAAATGAGATGATGAAGAGATGAACACAACTGAAATATGACTGAACAACAACATAATATCTACTTTACCAGTTTATTCTGAAGAATGAGTGTATATGAATATAAATCATTATTAGCAATGTCATAAAAATCTGTTCTATAGACGGTAGAAGGTTTTTTTTTCCTTTTTCATAAATTACTTTTGAATCCCAAGTGGTAGAAGTGCAAGAATTCTGAAATTTTTCTCCTAGTTCTCATCACTTCATTCTGCAATAGTTAATATAAGTCTTTTCAGTTTCCTATTTAATCACCCCCTTATAATTTCATATAGCTCAACAGTATTCCATTACATTCATATGCCATAATTTGCTGTTCCATTCCCCAGATGCTGGACACATCCTTAGTTTCTAGTTTTGTTTTGTTTTTTTTTTTTTACTACTAAAAAAGAGTTATTTTAAAATATTATTGGACATATGGTCCCTTTTCTTCTTTCTTTGATCTCTTTGAAATATGGGCTTAGTAGTAATATTTCTGGGTCTTTCGTTGTTCAGTCATTTCATTTGTGTGCCACACATCATGACCCCATTTCGGGTTTTCTTGACAAAGATATGAGAGTGGTTTGCCTTTTCCTTCTCCAGCTCATTTTACAAATGAGGAAACTGAGGCAGACAGGGTTAAATGACTTGCCCATGGTCATACAGCTAGTAAATGTCTGGGGCTAGATTTAATCTCAGGAAAATGAGCCCAAGACTCTATCCACTCTACCATGGAACTATCCAAAAATTATTATTTTCTATTTGTGCATATTATAGTTAATTTCTTTGTTCCCTTTATACTCTCTTAATCCATATTATTTCTTTATTATATTAGGAACAGCCTTCTATTTTCTAATGTTCCAGCATCAGTTCTTGAATCAGGGTTTTATACTTGGACCATGTTCTTACTCATTCTAAACTCTTGGATAGGATGATTAGTCCTAGTTTATGATCCTTTTGAAGCTAGAATGCCACTATCCAGCTGCAATTCTGGATAGATTGGTTAGGTCTTGGTACTCCTGTGAACCATCCCTTGGTGTGGGATGGTGTGCTAGACCTAGAACCAGACTCAGCCCTCTCACTTAGGCCTTAGCTTTTCCCTTAGCTTTTTCCTTCCATTTCATTCTGGATCATCATTCTTGCTAGCCTATATTTTAGTTACCCTGCATAATCATCTAAACATGGGTCCACTGTTTAGGATCACATGTCTGATACAATCCAAATGGCCCTGACTGGAGACTGAGATCACAGATCACATTGTCTTTAGGTCCTTTCTCTCCATATCCACCCAAGTTACCTATAAGGGATTGATTTTATCCCCTAGTTCACAATGTATTCAGATTGATTAATTGAATAATAAGTTTTTGAGCTGATAAGAACCTTAGAGATGATCTTGTACCATTTCTTCATTTCACATATGGGAAAACTGAGTCATGATTATGAAATTCTGTAGGAGCTTCCTGCTATAAACCCTAAGGCAAGTATTTGGAAATGTTGTGATTTGACTTTGGCTTTGACTAGCCAGTAATACTAAAACTTGCTAAATAATTCTTTAAATTATGAGTCCTGAGTAATCAACCTAACACAGCTTTTGTCTAATGGTTAAAAATACACGATGTCCCTAAAGTCTTAATGTACTTTTAAGCTACTAAATTTAAAACTGCACGAAGACTTTTGGGATACTCTGGGTATCATCCAACTTATTTTGTCTCTCTTAAATTATTTCTAAACCATTATGGTGCATGAAGTGAGCCTCCCTCCTACTCTGTGAGTGATAGCAGACATAATGATAATCAGGGGTCAGAACCTCTAACATATCTTTATAGCTTTAGGGGTTATAAATCCATGAAGTTTCATATTTCCATTTTTATGGTATGAATCAATTGTTTTACTGTGAAAGCAGGATAGCTGGTAGGCAATCAAGGGGTTTCTCCACTGTCAGTAATTGAACTTTTATAAGATTTTGAAGGACCAATTCACAGGCTTGACCACCCCTGAACCAACCCAGTTTGTCTCTATTAAATACTGGTATTTCTGGAGTCTGTGGAGGGTGAGATTGTAAGAAATTGCTGCATTAGGAGAGCCTTTAGGCTCAGGAAAGAGAGACAATGGCAGCAAGATTCATTTCCACCTTTCACTGTGCTCTTCTTCCTTTCGTATAACTGTGATATTTGAGAAATATTCTTATGAATAGAAATGTTAAATATTTCATAGTAGGGTCATATACCTAGAGTTGGAAGGGACTTTTTAAACTTTCAGAGGTTATCTAGAAGAATGCTTTAAAATTTATTGATGGAGAAACTGAGGCCTGGAAAGTTGCCCAAGGTCTTACAGGTCAGGTTTTGAACCCAGTCCATTGAATTCAGAATAAATATTTTTTCCACCATAGTTGTCTGGTGCCGTGACAGGAAAGCTACATTTGGAATCAGAGTACTTGGGTTTCAATTCTGGTTCTTTTATTATTTAGATGACTTTGGAAAAGTCATTTAACTTCTCTCAACTGCAGTTTCATAAATTTGTTTCTAAATTGAAAAGATAACGCTAGGTGATCTTGAAGGTCCCTCTATGATCTTTTGATCATTTCATCAGCCAGCAGTTATCACTAATGTTTATGTAAAAAAAAAGATTTATTTTCATCATTTGCTTTCTGTACACATGATTAACGTGTGAGTGTATGAGTGTGTCTGCATGTGTTTATTTGTTTTTAAAGTTTGATTGTTGGTCACTATGATTCTATATCATTCCCTTTCTAGCTCAGTTTATGTGCTATTCCTCATTTCCCATCTCTATACAACCTAATATATCGAAGGCATCAAAGGTCACCATGGAGAGTCGTTCATCATCTTGATACATTTTATTAATTTACTGTTTCTGATGGTGATTAAAGGAAATGCTGCTTAAAAGTGATAAGTGCCAGAGGCACTTGGTTTTGAAAGCATAGAATGATCAAAATATGTACAAGTTTTTGACAAAACACAGAATTAGAAAGACAAGATGAAAATGTAGCAAAGTAAAAGGCAACCCCGAAATCAATCCCTGATAGAGAATTAATGAAAAATCAAGCATAGTGACAAAATCAGGCCTACCATAGGATGCCTCTGAGGTAGATTCACAGGTCTTTCTGTAGACATTGAAGTCTAGATCTCTGTATTCCCTCTCGATATTTCTCTACTCATTCTCTATTTCTTTTTTAAAGGTCCAGTCTACAGCTTTTCTGTTGCTCTATAGATTAGTAATGAACTTGAACCAAAGCCAAAACAAAAGTCTCATTAGAATGGCAATAAGGACTCTGGATCAGATAACATGATACCTGGTCAATGAGATGCAAAAGTGAATTGAGGCTCCTCCTGTGCCCTGACTTGGCACACCTATCCTTAGTAAAGTCATTCTTAAGAATGTAATAAACTTACTTAGATACTGTATTTAAAGAATAAACAATGATGATTGTGGTGGGGCAGATCTATAATCGCTGCTACTGGACATCTGAGATTGGGGGATCTCTTGAGCTCAGGAGTTCTCAGTTGCAGCAGGGCTAAGTCTATCTGGTGTCCACACTAAATCCAGTCCCACCCCCTCCCAAACAAACAGACTGAAAAGGATAATACTCCAGTTCTACTACAGTTTATTTGTTGAAATATCAAAGATATTTTGGGATTTGTATGTATAGTTCAGAAATAATATCTCTTAGTATGTAGAGCACAACAAGTTTCTGTTGTATTACTCTATTAAGGTCTCTATCCTTATCTAGGTATCACATTTTAGGAAGGACATTGATATGCTGGATAGTATTCAGAAGAGGGTTTTCAAGATGGTGCCTAAAGAAGGGTCAAGAAATCACAACATAAAAGTATAATAATAATAAAAAAATCATAAGGGGTTCTGGGCATGGTGTTACTTTCCTGCAATCCTTGCTATTGGAGAAAGCTCTGAGGTATAGTATGCTAAGCTGATTAGGTGTCTGTACTGTCTACCACTAATATGTTGAGCCATTGCAGTTGGAGGAGGCAGGTTGGGCCATTAGGCTGCTTAAGGAAGGTGTAAAGGACCTGATCAGAAACACAGAAGGCCAAAACTTCTGAACTTATTCCAATAAGATCAGGCTTGTGAGTGACTGATGTGTCTTCAGCTTATGTGAGATAGAGGGCTAGTCTCAAATCAAACAAAAAAGTAAATAAAAATCAAAAAGATCAAATAAGAATTTTACAGTGATTCTTCACTAATAGTATTATTTGAATAATAGTAATGCTTATAATATTGGCAATATCACTGCTATATTAAAATAAACAGCAATCATATATGACATTTCTACTGTGTGAAGACTGCTTTGCTGGAGATTGAAGAAAGATATATTATTTTTAAAAAGACACACAATATATAATAACATCCAAAATATTAATCACTTAGGAAAAAAATTCCTATTTGATGAGAAATTCCAGGAATAAAATGGAAAGCAACCTGGCAGAAATGGGACTTTGGCCAACACCTTAAACCATATACTGTAATAAACTGTAAATGGATACATAACATTAACATTAAAGGTCATACAATTATATGGAGTTGTGAAGGGGATGGATTCTCAACCAAACAGGGATGCAGATGATTACAAAGCAATAAAATAGATAATTTTAGTTATATGAAATAAAATACTTATGTATGAACAAAAGTAATATAACCAAAATAAGAAAACGAACTAAGGAACTGGAGAGTGGGGATGAAGAATGTTTTCTATCAAGTACCTCTATTAAGAGTTTTGTTGGGGGGGGCAGAGCCAAGATGCAGAGGGAAAGCAGTGACTGTCTTGAGCTCTCTCCCAAAGCCCTCTAAATACCTAAAAAAATGGCTCTAAACAAATTCTAAAGCAGCAGAACCCACAAAAAGACAGAGTGAAACAAATTTTCAGCCAAAGACAGCCTGGATAGTTGATCAGAAAGGTATATCTTGCCAGGCAGGGAGAGGAGAGCAGTTTGTAATGGGCGTGCAGGCTACAGCGACCCTGGAGGAGGCCTCAGAGGACTGAATCTTGGACAGCTGTGGTGGTTTCCAGGCTTCTCAACCCAGGAATGCCAAAGACAACTTAGAAGGTCAGTGGGAAAAGTCTGTGACTGTGGTGAGAGAGGAGCGAGGTCTCAGCTGCAAATCTCGAGTGCAGCCTGGGGCCGCAGATTTTTCCTGAGCTTGCAACCCACAGACTGAGGGGGAATCAAGTAGTTGATCAGAGGGGGATTGCAAGGATCTCTTTGCCAGGGCTGAGGCAGGAATCTCTTGCTTTCCTGGTGCTTGGATCTGGGTCTCAGTTCTGAGGGGTGGTCCTGGGGCAAGGAGGAGTGCTGGTGTGGTGGAGCTTGATGTGATGGTGGATAGGAAACACCTCACTCCTTATCATACCACCTTGGAAGAACTGAAAATTTACAAGTCCCTAGAAGTAGCTCTGAAAACAGCTGTACAAACCCACAAAGCTTGGGGACAGTACACTCTTCACATTGGAAGCAGACTTTTACCTTAACAAAGAGTTTAAAACTCAAGTAATTGGCTGGGATCATGAGTACACAGTGCAAAAAGAGTCAGACCATATTATCTTACTTTGGTGACAAAGAAGATTAAAACATACAACCAGAAGAAAACAGCAAAGCCAAAGCTCCTACATCCAAAGCCTCCAAGAAAAATATGAATCAGTTCCAGGCCTTGGAAGAGCTCAAAAGGGATTTTGAGAAGCAAGTAAGAAAAGTAGAGGAAAAACTGAGAGTGATGCAAGAATATCATGAAAAACAAGTCACCAGCTTGCTAAAGGAGACCCAAAAAAATACTGAAGAAAATAACACCTTAAAAATAGCCTAACCCAAATGGCAAAAGAGGTCCAAAAAGCCAATGAGAAGAAGAATGCCCTAAAAAGCAAAATTGGCCAAATGGAAAAGGAAGTCCAAAAGCTTAGTGAAGAAAATACTCCCTTAAAAATTAGAATAGAGCAATTGGAAGCTAGTGACTTTATGAGAAATCAAGACACTGTAAAACAAATCCAAAAGAATGAAAAACTAGAAAACAATGTGAAATATCTCATTGCAAAAACAAATGACCTGGAAAATAGATTTAGGATAGAGAATTTAAAAATTATTGGACTATCTGAAAGCCATGATAAAAAAAAAGCCTAAACATCATCTTTCAAGAAATTATCAAGGAAAACTGTCCTGATATTTTAGAACCAGAGGGAAAAATAGCAATTGAAAGAATCCACCTATCTCCTCCTGAAAGAGATCCTCAAAGGAAAACTCCTAGGAATATTGTAGCCAAATTCCAAAGTTCCCCGGTCAAGGCAAAAATATTACAAGTAACCAGAAAGGAACAATTCAAGTATTGTGGAAACACAATCAGGATAACACAAGATTTAACTGCTTCTACATTAAGGTGCCATAGGGCATGGAATATAATATTCCAGAGGGCAAAGGAGATAGGATTACAACCAAGAATCACCTACCCAGCAAAACTGAGTATGATTCTGCGGGGGAAAAAGTGGTCTTTCAGTGAAATAGAGGACTTTCAAGCATTCGTGATGAAAAGACCAGAGCTGAATAGAAAATTTGATTTTCAAATACAAGACTCGAGTGGAACATGAAGAGGTGAACAGGAAAGAGAAAATCATAAAAGATTTATTAAGGTTGAACTGTTTACATTCCTGCATGGAAAGATGATATTTGTAACTCCTGAGACTTTTGTCAGTATTAGGGTAGTTGGAGGAGAAAAATTATATGTATGTATATATAGGTATAG
>NW_020954575.1:12599293-12601635 GCF_900497805.2 Vombatus ursinus | reverse complement strand
TAGATAGATAGATAGATAGATAGATAGATAGATAGATAGATAGATAGATAGATAGATAGATAGAGGGCACAGGGTGAGTTGAAAATGAAGGGGTCATATCTGGAGAATAAAATTAAAGGGTGAGAGAGGAATATACTAGGAGAAGGAGAAAAGGAGAGGTAGAATGGGGCAAATTATCCCACAAAAAAATAAAACAGAAAAGTAAAGGCTCTTACAGTGGAGGGGAAATTGGGCAAGGTGAGAGGGAATGAGTGAATCTTATTCTCATAGGATTTGACTTAAGGAGGGAATAACATACACACTTGATTGGGTATGGAAATCTGTCTTACCCTGCAGGAAAATGGGGGGGGGAAGGGGACAAGAGAGTAGGGGAATGATAGAGAGGAGGGCAGATTAGGAAAGGGAGTAATCAGAAGCAAATACTTCTGAGGAGGGACAGGGTCAAAAGAAAGAATAGAATAAATGGATGGGAGGGATAGGATTAAGGGAAATAGAGTTAGTTTTTCACAGCATGTCTACTATGGAAGTGTTTTGCATAACTGTACATATATAACCTATATTTAGTTGCTTGACTTATCAATGAGGGTGGGTGAGGAGGGAGGAAGGGAGAAAATTTGGAACCCAAAGTTTTAAAACCACATGTTTAAAAAAATATTTTCACATGCAACTGGGAAATAAGAAATACAGCAAATGGGGTACAGAAATCCATCCTGCCCTACAGGAAAATTAAAGGGGAAGGGGATAAAAGAGTCGGGGGAGAGATAGAAGTGAAGGCAGACTAGGGGAAGGGGTATTTAGAATGCATGCCATCTTGGGGTGCGGGGAGGGGCAAGATGTTGTGAAAATTTTTTAACTCAAAATCTTGTGGAAGTCAATGTTGAAAACAAAAAAAAAATAAAAATTACCATTAAAAAAAAGAAAAAGAAAAGAATGAATGACTGAAAAAAAAGAGTTCTGTATCTTACCAATAAGTAAGTGATCAAGGGATAAGAACAAACTGTTCTCAACTAAAGAATCAGAAATTATTTACAGAGATTAAAGAATGATTCAAATAACTGATAAGAGAAGTATAGATCAAAGCAACTCTGAGGTTTTACCTTACTCCCAGCAAACTGGCAAAAATGACAGAGATGAAAATAGTGAATGTGGGTGTATGTGTGTGTGTGTGTGTGTGTGTGTGTGTTATAGAAAAACAAACACAATAATCCATTAATGTACTGTTACTGGAACTGTGAATTTGTATATTTATTCTAAAAATATTGGAATTATACAGAGTAAATGACTAGAATATTTATGCCTTCTGATTCAAAAATTTTACTGCTAATCACTGCATTAGGTGCTACTGAGCATATCATAGCCCAAAGAAGTCCAAAGGCAATTAAAAAGATAGGTGCCAAATATCCCAAAATATTTATAGTAACACTTTTATATAATAGCAAAGAACTGGAAACAAAGTAGATGCCCATCAACAGGGGAATAGCAAAACATGTTGTGGCGCATGAATGTAATGTAATATTATCCTACTTTAAAGAAATAATGAATGTGGTGTATACAGAGAAACATGGGTAGACATAAAAAAGCAGATATAGTAGATACAGTAAAGCAGAAACAGAAGAATAACTACAACAATGTAAATTAAAAGAATAATAACAAAACAAGTGAAACTGAATGATGTAAAATTATAATGACCAAACCTGTCCTTGATAAAGATATATGAAAAAATACCTTCCTTGAGAAGGTGAGAGACTTTAGGTAGGGAACATTAGCGATACAGCCAGATTTTTTTTTATTTGAAATTTTGCTTAGTTTTTGCTGAACTGTTTTCCTTTTTTTTATCCTTTCTTATAAGAAAAAATCCCTAGGAGAGGGAGGGAGAAAAGATATATCAAGAAACACAGGTGATATAAAAATCACAATATATCAATTTTAAAAGTTATCTCATGAAACATTCTGTCTAGATGACCAGATTACTCAAATGCATTTTAGAATTCACCTAATTTGGAAGTTTTCTCCAACTAAGTCAATTACATATCAACCAGGCATGTTTATCTTGTGTGACTTTTGTCCACATCCTTCTATAAATTCACCACAGGTAGACCACCTAACATGCTATTTCATTTTTTCTTCCTGGCATTGTCAGAGTACCAGTGAAGTGTTCTGGCTATCTACCTCTACTCCTTCATCCTTGACATTTAATCAGTCAATCATCTCTTCTTCTCACAAAATTCTTTAATAATATACTTTCTTCCTTTTTTTCTTAAAATTGCTTCATTGTGATGAAAGAGAGAGAGAGAAAGAGAGAGAGAGAGAGAGAGAGAGAGAGAGAGAGAGAGAGAGAGAGA
>NW_020954575.1:12576180-12599283 GCF_900497805.2 Vombatus ursinus | reverse complement strand
AGAGAGAGAGAGAGAGAGAGAGAGAGAGAGAGAGAGAGAGAGAGATCAGTCTAAAGAGGCATTGTGCTGATTGCATCAAATTTTGAAACATTTCAAAAGCATCATGGAAGAGATTTGTCATACTCATAGGAGTTTGCCCTGGCCATTCACACAGTATCCACCAAGTGAATGAAGAAAGTGTGCTGCCTTTATTCCAACTTGCTTTTGGATGGATAGCCTACAAACCTTGTTTATCAGTTATGTGTAGCTGAGATAGAGAGTATAAATGGATATGAGCTGGGCCCATAAATGAACAGGAAGAGAAAAGTCAGCTGAACTGCATTGGAAAACTGTTAAGTTTTGTTAATGACTCCAACATTCCCACAAAAGCAAAGACTTATCTTTTTAAATATCAATATGACACTGGTGTTTCTGGGTAGCAGAGAGACATAAAATACAACAATCTTTGAAGAATAAACACAAATATTACACATAGGACAATGGATAGATGTACATAGGTATGAGTAGGGTGTAACCTATGATATATACATAGACTTATTAATTGTAGTATCTGTATCATAAAGTTTAAAATTATAAAATAAAAATATTAGAAATTATATATTACACTATCACATACTATGGTGTTATGATAATTTGCTTATTGTTTTCACTATAGGGCTAATTATCCATTCATTCATTTTGTAAGTGTTTCTTCATCATAGCTGATTCAGGAGAGATTCAAAATTTAAATAAAATAGATTGCCTCGTCTCATTGATCATACAATCTAGCAGAAAACAGACAATTATAATGCATGATCTTATAAGTATATTACAAAATAATAAATTCCAATGTGACATCTAGGGACTAAGGGCATTACCAATAAAGGACAAGTTCTTGCTGCTACTACCTTCCATAGGAAGCCTTTGCTGATCCCTCCTGATTCTAGCCTTCCTTCTGTTGATTGTCACTTATTTATACTATCTCTTGCTGGTTTGTACATAGTGGCATGTATGTTGCCACCCCCATTAGACTCTGAGCTACCTGGGAGCAGGGACTGTCTTTTATCTTTCTTTGTATCACTATCACTTAGCACAAGTCCTGGAACATATTTGTTATTTAATAAATGTGAAAAAGGAGAAGATATGGAATATGTGGTGGGAAACTTTTAGGGCTTGCAATTTTTTTTTGAGTGATTGAAAGAATAATAGTAACAGTATACTGAGGAGCACTGTGGTGTAATGGATGGAGAGATAGTTTTAGAGCCCTAAAGCTAGGGTTTTAGATCCTATCTCTATCTACATATTGTCTGTGTGATTCTGAGCAAATAAGATATCCTTTCAATGCTCTTGGAAACTCTCTAAAGTTGCAGAAAAGGTGCTATCTACATTAGTAGCAGTTTCCTCACTGATAGTTTTTTATACCAGTGGAATATCAGAATTAGTCCTCTCACCTATTGAATATTATAGCTTCTTTCCAATCTATATAAAGTGTTTAAGACCAAAAGCTACTCATGTATTGGAGAAAACCTTGATGAATGTATTAGAAGGAAGAAAATAAAATCTATTAAAAAGTAATAAAGTTTACTGCAGGGTTTTTTTTTTTTTACCAATATTCCATTTAAATTCTAAGAAAGATTTTGAGTGATCAATCATGCTACATGGACAGTAGATAATGAAGCCTTAGAATAGGTTAGAAGAGTTTAATACTGTAATCAAATAAAACTTAAAACAAGGTTAATCTGATGCATATTTAATGATGTAGATAGTCATTATTGGGCTGCATGGCTAATGGCTATAAATGATAGATGATTCATACAAAGGACTATAACTTTTATATAACTGATCAAAACATTGCTGGGATCAAGAGTAGCAAGACAAGGAAAGGGGTGGGAATATTAGGAAGCTGCCTGGTGGTCCTCTGTATACCAGTGGGACCTTTTAACTGCTTGGGGTTGGGGGGACTATCTTTAATTAATAACACTACTCTGGCCTACTTTGCCAGATTGTCCCTGGAAAGAAAGGAATAAATAAAGAAAGGAAGGAAGGAAGGAAGGAAGGAAGGAAAAAGGAAGCAAGGAAGAAAGAAATGAAGGAAAGAAGGAAGAAAGAAAGAAATGAAGAAAGGAAAGAAGGAAAGAAGGGAGGGAGAAAGGAAGAGAGAGAAAGAGAGAAAGAAAGAAACAAGAAAAGAAAGAAGGAAAGAAAGAAAGAAGGAAGGAAGATGAGGAAGGAGCAATGAGTTAGAGGAGGACACTTCTCTCCAGGAAATCTGAAGATTCTTGGGGGGAGGGAATGAAGAGGGGATCCAAATGGTTCCCTAATTCCAAATATCTTTACTATACTGCTGGAAACTGTACCTATTCAAGACTGAGATGCAGTATGGCACAGTGTAAAGAATTGACCTCAGACCCAGTAAGACCTGTATTCAAGTTCCACCATTAACAAATACTGGCTATGTGACCCTTGATAAGGCATTTAATTTCTCTGTGCTTTAGATAACTCTAAATCTTTAAGTTGTAGAAAAGGTACTGACTTGTATTGTTAGAGGGAGTTTCCTCAGAAAGTTCCTTATATCAGTAAAGTTACAGGTCTGTATCCTATCCCTAGGCCAAGACTGATAGGCAAATACTTCGGAGAGATTTAAATATGAGAGTTAGTTCTCAGACCCATAATACAAAGTGTTGGGAAAACAGTATCATTACAATAATCCCCAGCAATAAAATAAGACTTTGTATGTAGTGAGAGATTCTTGGTCAGTGTTTGTTCGTTTGTTTGTTTGTTTGTTTGTTTGCTTTATCTAACTGGGGGATTTTCTTCATAAAAATCTAGTAATGGTGCTAATGCAAGTAATTTTGTCTTTATTTCACAGATAAGGGAACTCAACTCTGAGCTAAGAACTTATTTGCTTATGGTTAGCCAGCCAGAGTACCTGAGAAGAAATTGGAATCCCAGATTTCTAATTGCATGTCCAAGTCTTTAAATAGGACACCTTTTTGGCCAGAGTACAACTTAGAGTACTTAGAGTACTTAGTAGTACTTAGAGGCTTAAAGTAATCAGTGGAAGCAGAGAATGCCACCTTTAAGAGTGTCTTCTTGATTCACCCAGGTGTTAGTGACTACCCCACCCCCCTCAATCATTGGAACCTACAGACCTCTAGTTTGATACTTTTGACTTATGTGGATCCAGTGGGAGGATCTATATAAAGAAGCTGGTCCACTCTGATAAGACCAACCATTAAATTTTCTTGGAAAAAAAAGACATTTAAACATATTAAATGGCCTACACTATACCCTCTCATTTGGAAAGCCAAGGTCATGAAGAATGAAAGAGATGCTATAGAACCACAGAAGGAAGATATCCCATTAAAAAAAATAAAAAGAAATGAATTTGGATCTGCAAAATATAAATAAATGAACTTGGCTTTGATCCCTAACAAAAGTTTCAATTTCATGATTAGAACGATGACTTGTGAACACTAGAAAAGGAAGCAGTGATCAATAACAGTTAGAATAGCCTCATCAAGAATGGTCCATGCACATTGTGTGCAGTATGGGACATAGCTTTATGAGTTGTGGTTTTCTTAACTGTCTTCTTTGTTACAATGTGGGGTTTAATTGGGGGAGAGGGGCTGAGTAAATATAGTTGGGATATATACCAAAGGGTCTGTGGCAGAAAAAGGAGATTAATAAAGCTCACTTTTTGAAAAGGAAAAAAAAAGAAATTAAAAAAAATAAAGGGCATCAGGTGACTTGCTGTGACAATTAAAAATAGCTCTCAGGGAACAATAAATAGGAGAAAGAATAAGAAATTATGAGAGAGAAATAGAAATTGATCAGGTGGAAAGAGAAAAGAATGGAGGGCCTGTTGAAAAATCAAATGTTTCAAGGAATTCAGTGCTAGTTGGTTGTTTTAGATCGCAATAGAGAGGATTCTAGAGCTATAGTTGAAAGACACCTCAGGTACTATCTATTCTAACTCACTTATTTTACAGAGGAAGAAAATGATAACCAAGGAATTTAAATGACATACCAAGGTCATGGAATCAATACTATTAGAGGTGGGATTTGAACTTAGGTTTTCTAACTTAAGAGTCAGTTTTTTTCCCTTTTTAACCACACTGCCACTGTTTCAAATAATTCATTACTTGAAAAATATCTGTTTGATAATCATTTTAAACACCTGTTGTGCATGCAATACAACATAATCAAATGAACATTTTAATTACTAGATGACAAAATATTTACTACCTCAGTCATACTTGTTGGTTCTCTTTAGTTCTAGAATCTGGTTAAGAACCCCTTTCTACCTCAATATGGTCATAGAGATAGTGGAGAACAGTTGGTATAGAGAACTGGTAGGATAGAATGGACATGGACGTGTGGAAGAGAGCAGGTTGAGGTTCTGGTAATCTTGAAGGGAACTTCTGCCAAAGATCTGTGGGCCACACAGCACTTTTCTTTGCTAATTGATCTTGATCATAATTTACACTTGAATAGCCATAGAGTGTCCAATTTTATAACTTTAAGGGTTCACAGTTAGGTTGGCAGAGAGGCTCACTTACTGGGGGGAAATGGAGAGAGAGAGAGAGAGATAGTGCTTCTATTTTGCCTTTGAACCAAGAAATTAACAAGGAAATAAATCTATAAAGAACAGGGAGGGGAGTAGAGGTCTTAAGAACATCTTTTAGTGCCATTTTTTAGCTTGACATTTGATGACACTCCGGAATCCATATCTGCATCAATATTTTAAATTAATGACCAATTGTGGGTATTCTTAAAAGTGGGTGAAGATGATAATGGGGATCCTGGTGTTTTATATATATATATATGTGTGTGTGTGTGTGTATTATATGTATATATATAATATATATTCTATATATGGGTTATTATTATAATAATATTTTTATTTATTCTTAACATTATTAGTTATTATTATTTACTCCAGAAGGTCCCAGACTTTCTTGGTTCATAGTGGCCTTAGTTTCTCAGTATTTTTTTTGCCAAAAAAAATTAGGCCAAAAACAATCTAATAGTTCCATTTATAAAGTTAGTCTCTCCAAATATTTTAATAAGCATTTTCCTCCTAACAACTTAATAGCCATTTGAAAAAAAGACATAAATTGAAACAAAAGATAATATTTTAATTTCATTTTTAACTAACTATATTATCTTACTAATGGGATATGTGTGTCTACTGAGCACTACACAGCTTCTCAGCCCTTGGAATGTGATTGGGTTACCAACAGCTTTATTTCCTGTTCCACGCTGATTTTTGCACAATGATTTTTTTAATCATCGCAATTGCTGAAAACCCAGACTTTCAATGATATGACAGTAAAACAAGAAAGTTTGAGAAGTTATTCACATAGTGGTAAGTATGAGTAAATAAAACATTTCAGAATATCATCAAATGGGCAGCTAGATTGAGCAGTGGATCAGGGCCAGGCCTGAAGTTAGGAAAATTCATTTCGTGAGTTCAAATTTGGCCCAAGACATTTACTAGCTTTGTGATCCTGGGACAATCATTTAACTCTGTTTGCCTCAGTTCTCTCACTTGTAAAATGAGATCGATAAGGAAATGGCAAAATCTTCCAGTATCTTTGCCAAGAAAACCCCAAATGGAGTCATGAAGAGTCAGACACAACTGAAAAATGACTGAACAATTGAGATCTGAAGTTGAAGTTGAGAACTACTTCATGCTAGCAGTTCAAGTGGTATCAATAGCTTGGCATTTCTAGTAGGGTACCACTAGTCACCCAGATCCAAAATATGGGACATTTCTAATTCTTTTTTCTCCCTCACTCCCTCTCTTACTCTCTTCTACCTAATTAGTTGTCAGTAATTTTGATTCTACTTCCACAAAATCTTTTACATCCATCACTTTCTTTCTGTTCACATACCCATCCAACGTCAAAATAATGATGATGTTCTAGGTCTTTATTGACTGTTCCTGAACTACTTCAATAATCTACTGATTGAGTTCTGTACTTCTAGTTTCTCCTCCATTTAATCCATCACACAGCTACCAAAATTGTCTTCCTAATGCAAAAATCTGACCATGTGGATCTAGGGCTTAAAAAATCATCAGTGTCTCCGTCTTGTATCTGTGGAAAAGTAGGAAATCAATCAGCAAGTATTTATTAATCACTTACTACATGTCACACGCTTCTAGGCACTGTGGTTACTTATTAAATGAGATACAACCTGCCTTCATGGAGCTAAGTGGCAAAGTGGATGAATCTCTGTTTGGAATCAGAGAGACTGAGTTCAGATCCTGCCTCAGACACTTGAGATCCATGTGACCATGGGCAAGTAAATTCCCTTCTCTTAGTTTCACTTTCCCTATGTGTGAAATTAGGAGGTTGGACTCGATGGTATGGTATTTTAGCTCTAAATCTATGATCTTATGAAATGGAATTCTCAGATTGGCATTTAAAGTCCTTCACAGTGTAACTCTAGCCTGCCTTTTGGGGCTTATTTCATTCTTTCACCCTTCATAAACATAGTCAGACTATGCTACTTGTGACTTTCTGAACTTGCTAATCCATCTTCCACCTCTTCACCTTTGCATAATATGTCCTCAGTGCCTGTAATGAACTCTCTCCTCATTTCTGCCTCTTAAAATCTCTAAATTCCAAGTGCCACCTTTTATTGGAAACCTTTCCGTGTCCTCTTCTCCCAGTCCTGGGCTTGCAATTAGTATTCTTTCCTATCTTTTTCCCCCTAGACTAGAATCATGATTACATTGGTAGAGCAAACTCCCCATAAGGTAATTCTCTTTACCAGGGCAGAAGACCCCCTGCTCTAAACTTAGAAAGTTGTCTGAGGCACTGAGAAGATAAATGCCTTACTTACATAGACAGTATGTGCAAGAAGTGCTTTTTTACCTAGGCCTTCCTGATGCCATAGTTGGCTTTCTATACACTATGCCACATTTCCTCCAATCTTCAAATTATTCTGTATATATTAATCCAGTAAATTCCTTGAGAATAGGGACTATTTTTTTTTCCTCTCTGCAATGCCTTGTACTTAGTAGGGATTAAATAAATTCTTTTTGGACTGGAATTAATCAGATTGTACTGGACTGATTTGTAGGGACTGCATTGGCAGCCCCAAAAAGAGTATTTTAAATAGATCAGCTAGGGCAACTGTGAAAAAGAAAAGGGAACAAAATGATGTCCTTGAGAGATCATAGCAGAGATGTAGATAAAGGTTGGGCAAGGCTTTTTAGAGAATGAAAGCTTAAAGTCAAAGATGACTTCATGAAAACTAAACTTAACAGCTGAATCATGTTCAAAGAACAGGTTACAGGGTTAAAGTCAGCAATTTGGGAGGAAGCAAAGTCCTTTTGCCCTCTAAAGAGGTCTGTAGTTCCCAGAGAGTAGAGAAGCAGAAAGTCATAAGATGGGAACTGTCTGAAGATAAACAAATTACTGTAGAAAGTATGTCTCAGGTCAAAATTCTGTCAAGGATCCCTAGAGGGAACAAAATGAAGGGAGAAATCAAAGGAGAGGTCAGGCATAGTTGAGTGTTTCTTCTGAAGAAATACCTCTGAAGCATTCCTAAGGCAGAAAAGAGGAAAGTTGAGGAAGGAGCCTAAGTTAGGGAATGACTGCAGCTAAGTTAGAATGCACTTAACTTGACTATCTGACAGAATAATTGTAAAAATAAGTTAAAACATCCTTAGAGAAAATAAGTAGTCATTTGTAAGCATAAAAAATTGGGAAGTCTTCAGTAAAAAGACATTTTCCTCATGAAGCTATATTTGATCCACCAAGACAATTACAGAGTAAGCAACTACAGAGGAGGGCATGGTTTTTGTGTGTGTGTGTGTGTGTGTGTGTGTGTGTGTGTGTGTTTAAAGAGAGATCAATAACACCATTTGGTTCCAATGTTTTACTTCAATATTCAGATGCATTATAGATAATAAGCAACTTAGAACAGGGCATGAAGATTCATTTATCTTTGTTAAGCATGGAGAAAAATAATTGAGAAATAAACTGAATCTGATTAATGCACGCCATATGTAATAGCAACATTACCAGTAACTTCTCTTCTCTTTTTACAAAAGAATTTATCTACAGTGAGTTTGCTTCAGAACCTATTTTCAAACATGCCACATAAAACGTCTAACAAGATTAGAGGGTAATCATGGAACGTCAGTGAAACCTAAGATGGTTATTTTCTTATAGGTTTTCCTTTTCTATTGTTAAGGGATTAAAAAAAAAGTACTAGGAGGAATAGTGTTTATCATTATATATATATATAATATATATATTATATATATATATATATATATTTGTGATTGAGAAACCATGTAGTACAGTGGATTAAGGGTAAGCCTTGGATTCAGGAAAACTGGGGTTCAAGTTCTGTTGCCTTTGAAATGTATTGGCAAGTTCACTTAACCTCTTAGTCCCTTCCCTCCACCAATCCACCCTCTCAATCTCTTTATAAATATAAATTGAAGATAATTTCAGTTAGAAATAGAGAAGTTTCCTATGCTAAATTCTTTTCATTAATGAAATCACAAGTCTGGATTCCCTTTTCCTCCCAACTTCCCTTCTTTTGTCTATTACCAAAGTCTAACTGCATAATACTGGGAAGAACACAATCAAAACTAAACTTCATACATACAATGCATCATCTTTTGGCCCAGATGGATTCCCATCACTTAGCCCAAAAGGATTTCCAACAATAAAATAGATAAAATGATATCTGTTGACCCTAAATTTATATGGTTATCATAAACTGAAATGTGATGATGACCTAAGTAAAGTGTTTTGTAAACCTTAAAGTATTATGGATACTCAATGATGATACTTGTGTCAGCAACTGTGATCTCTTCATTGTAGTGAATGCCTAGTACAGAAACTTCCTTCACTAATGCAAATTAAAAACTTGTCTGTAATTCTACTTTTGTACAGTTGCCTAGGACTTTGAGGATTCTAGATTTGGAGCTGAAAGTGATCTTAAAGATTATCTATGCTAGAGGTGTCAAATCTGGCCACATGCAACACAAGTGGGTAAACCAGATTAAAATATAAATGGAAAATATATTTTAAATAAATAAAAATACAAAAGAACATAGACAATGCTAATATGTGGTTTTCTAAATCAATGTGTAATAATACAGGATCCTTATTTTTGGTTTAGTTGTGCTATTTTTATCTGAGTTTGACACCAGTGATACATGCCAATTTCCATCTTCTATTTTACAGAAAAGGAAATTAAGACCCAAGAGATATACCTTTTGTTAGTGGTTCAAGGATATTTACCTCTCTGAGATGCAATTTCTTCAATTGTAAGGTGGGAATAATAATATTTAAACCATGTGTCTAATTCTTTTTTTTATTTAAAAGTAATTTGTAAATTAAAGCAATAGAGATGTGACTTACTAAGCTTACACAGTTAATTTGATGGATCTTGTATCTATATAAAGTTAGGGAAAAAGTAGATTGATTCATTGAAGTGACTAGTTACATAGAAAAAAAAAGGGTTCTGTATTCCACCAGTTGCTGTTCAAAATTACTGCTTACTTTATTGAATTCACTCATGTTATTTTGCTTTATATTATTCTAAACAGCTGTGTGAAGATAGTTTACAACTGTTCTTATATGCTAAGGGAAGAAAAGGAAAACATTTTAGGAGAATAAAATCATTGATGAATAATTATTTTTCAGAAATCACCTTTAATTCAAATTACAAGAACTATAAATGTCTACTTAAACTTTACCCCTCCCTCCCTCCCTCCCATCTTCCCTTCCTCCCATTCTCCCTTCCTCCCTCCCTTCCTTTCTTCCTGCCTTCCTTCTTTCCTCCCTTCCTTTCCTTCTTTTCTCCCTTCCCTCTTTCCTCCCCTTCTTCTTTAGTTATATTTGTTTGCACGTATACATATGTACACACATGCACAGTCATGTGCCTGAGTATATGTACTGTGTGTTCATTTACTTATATATACATGCATATGTGTTATAAGATTGAGCCTCATAAGTCTTAAGACCATCATGAAAATTTCTCCTTAAATGAGACTGTAAGCTTGTAAAACATACTCATGGAAAATACTGACAGTAATAATCTTTGAACGTTAATAAAGCTGTGTCCCCCAAATAATATTTTATCTATTAAAAAGCTTTTATTTTCCTTTCATGACAACAAACCTCCCAAATAATATCTTGGCCTGGCCTCTTATATGCAGTTCAGTCAGCTCCAGAGAGGCCATCCAAAATCATAGTATAAGAACCCCATTCTCAGAAAGGTATATTGGAGGACACACTCTCCTTTAGCAGGAACACAACTTCCTGTTGGAGTACCCCCTTCCTGATGAATGGGCAATTGTGTCTGTGTTCCCCAATGCAGCACTGTTAGTGTTTTTGCCTGAGTAGTATGTTAGGTCCCCTTTTCCTTTCTGCTCTTTCTTTTTCCCTTTTTCCCCATTGCTTGCAATAAAACTTGCCATTGAATTGGTTTTCATTATTTTGCATGTTAATTCTCAGCAACTGAACTTATTAAAAGGTTGTTTCCCCCCACATCTCTGGCTGACCCATGGGCCTTTCCTTAGACATGAACTGGGTACCAAGACAAGGACTTACTAAGGTTACATAGTTAATTTGATGGATCTTGTATCTATTCATATAAAGTTAGGGAAAAAGTAGTTTGATTCATTGAAATGACTAGTTATATAGAAAACTACTGATAGCCACACCTATGCTGGGGGAGGAGGGCACTGTGAGCTCAGTTGTAGAAAGGAAGAGTCAATAGAAGAACCCTAAGTCCTCTCAGGAGAAAATCCCTTATGCTAGAGAACTGTCACTACCTCTCTCCTTCCTTCACTCTTTCCTGAGTTCCTTCCTTCCTTCCTTCTTTCCTTCTTTCCTTCATTTTTTTCTTTCCTTTCTCTCCTTCTATCATTGTGAATATATGCATGTATATGTGTACATATATACATAATATACACATGCATATGTGTGTAAATACACATAGGTAGAGACATATACTGGAGGCAAAAAGTGATTTTCTGTCTTGAGTCTTAAAAAAGGTAATTAAATATATTTATATTTTTCCCCATGTATTCCAAGAGACAGGGAAAAATTGGAACTCTCCCTCACCAATTAGAAATGGGAACATATGGTATAGTGTGCTGGAAACATATAGCTCTATTGACAAAACAATTTATGGCATTAAGGCTGAGAGAATTACTCTCATCAGAACTATAATCATATGTTTATTTCAAATTGCTCATGTGTCTGTTTTTGTAAATTCATAACCTGACTTTTGCAAGAAAAATCTAAGTGAGAACCAGGTGTATGAATTCAATAGATACCCTGGCTCATGAGCCAAACAGCTTTCAAACAGCTTTATTTGCATGACCAATGCTCAGCCACATCTTAGACTCATTGATCAAGGAACCTATGCAACATAAGAGATGAGGTCCAAATGTTAGTATGCTACACATAGGAACCTGATGACATGTCACCAGAGAATATTGCTCTTTGGTAATATAATACCAACATCTGAATGTAATGATATGTTTCCTTTGATACCAGATTGTTGATGATGAAGGCTGAATATTGATAGCTTTCTAGTTGCTGTTGACAAAACATTTAAAACGCATCAAATACAGATTGCAATAAATGAAGCATGATCCATATTTACATTTTTAAAGTGAAAAGTGTGGAAGGATACAGATTCCATGTTAATTAATACATATGTTTGCATTAAAACCACAAGTCCCAATAACCCTGATGAAAAGAAATGCCAGTCATGGCATTACCAGCTGAACTAGGGGATCTCTCTCGTTGGCCAAAGGTTTTCAGTTGAGTTCCCAAGTTTGGCTCAAGAAAAAATACACAATTCTTTCATTAATTGGTTCTTGCCACAGTTCAAATGAGTATCAGCAGAGGCTCTAAATTAAAAGTCCCTGACTTTTTAGGCTGGAAATAAATCTTTGGGATGGAACCTAATTAGGGAGTTCTCAGCCCAACGATGTATGGACAGGCAGTGCACAGGCAGCTAAGGCTACACAGGAGGAAAGAGAGATGAGAAGGGAAAGCCTATCCTATACCTTCACCTCCACTATCCTCTATCTGTCATCTGAAGAGAAGCAGAGCTAAATTTGAAGAGACAAATCACTACAAGTATGGCTACCAGGTGATGAATGGTCTCAGAGACTGCAACTCTCAAAGATCATCTCAAAAGATATGGAGGGTTTGCAATATGAACTGATTGAGGTAGCATTTACCTCAGGGGTTCCCAACTTGAGGTATACATCTCCCCCTCTTCCCCAGGGTACAGAAAGCTTACCAAGCAAGTTCAGGGAATGTTTTGTAAACAACCACATTATCATCCTGAAATATTGCAAAAATGGTAATGTTAGCAATAACAATTTTAGGATATAATAATGTTGTTATGTACCAAATAAAGTTTTCTTTATGAAAAATGTTTTTCTTTATTTTACTTCTTTGTGCAAATGCGTGGCAAACTCTAAAATTTACTGCTTTTCATATTGAATAGGTTGGATGAGAAAGTTTACTTAAAGCTGTAACCATATGGGGACTGAAAAAGGATGCTTACCCCTTGTCCACATGGAGCCTTTAAATTATTATGGGACAGTGGAAAGAATGCTAGCATTGGAATAAGAGGATCTAGGTTCAAATCCTTACTCTACCATTTACCACCTGTATGACCATTTGAAAGTCTCTTAACTTATTTAACTTTATTATACTTAAGCCATTTTACCTATAGAATGAGAGAGTTTGACAAAATATTCTTAAGTTCTATTTGTAATAATAATACCTGTGGTAGAATCTTCTGAGTCTATCTTGATTTGATCCACCACAGCCAGGAAAGCTGTACACTGACTTCAACATAGTGATGTCATTTTGGTCCTCTTTGATTATAAAGGATTGATTACAAAAATCAATCATATTGAAATCATAAAAATGTATCCCAAATTTTCAAATTGCAACTTTATTCATAAAAAAGCTAAATGTTAAAAACACTGTTTAGGAAAACTGAATTTTCTATAAGAAGCTGAGATGACTCTATCACACTGTCAAAGAATAGAAACAAATATTCATTTAGAGTTGGAAATGCCCAGTTTACAAAACAAGTTCACAAGTCATTATTTAAAATTGTGCATGTACATACATATGCATATATATATGCACACACATAAATATGTAAATACATACATACAGAAAAAGAATTAAGAATTACATTACAATATATTCTGTTTTTAATATGTAATTACCATTTCTTTAGTTGTTTAGAACCTATGTTGACAAATAAAAATTGAATTTTGTACATTATTTTCTTTGACATTAACTGATTTTACATGTTCAAAAAGTGCACAAATGATATTGTTAGCAAGAAAGACAAAAAAAAAGATGCAAAATAGCTCTTTTTCTTTTTTACCATTTCAGGACCTAGGCCTCCTGATCTGAAATGAATCCTGATAATTTGTACTGAATTTTTCCAATTCTCATTTATTTTGTCTCTCTACATTTTCTCTGAGAATAATAACAAAATCAATACTACAAGACTCTTGAAAAATATATGACAACCAAGTGTCTGTTGTCTTTCCTCATTAGAATGTAAAGTCTTTGATATGTGGGACTGTCTTTCTTCCTTCTGTATTTGTTGCCAGTACTTAGCGTAGTGTCTGGCTTATTATAAGCATTTAACTGTTTTATCATTCATTCATTCATTCACTCCTCCTTGTCGTCCCAAGAATAAAACAATCCATCTTTTGGCTCTGGGTATTTTCTCTGGTTGTCCTCCTTGTCTGAAATTCTTTCCCTCCTTATCTCCACTTACTGGTTTTCCTGGCTTCCTTTAAGTCCCAGACAACATTTGACCTTATAAAGGAAGCTTTTCTCAAGCTCTCTTAATTCTAGTATCTTTACTTTCTTATTTATTTCCTACTTTTTATTTATTATTTATCACATTTTATTTATTATCACTGAGTGGGCACTGCCTCAGTCAAACTGAGACCTGTTAAAGACCTTAGCTTGAGAACGCCAAGGTTCCCTACTTCATCCTGGTACATCTCCAGTTGTCCTGATCCAATGTAGCCACTGGACCCGGATGGCTCTGGAGGATAAAATGAAGTTAATGATTGTGCACAGCCCTCGTTCACTTAAATCCAATTCACTTATATGCTATGGCATCACCTCCCTGAAGTCATGGTCCTCTTTGAGAACAAAGGACAAATAGTATTTCCTATTTATACTATATATAGCTTGTTTTTTAACTCTATTTTATTTCACTAAATATCTCCAAGTAACTTCTAAAAATTTTGAACATTTTTAAACGTTTTGAGTCCAAATTCTCTCGCTCCCTCCTGCCCGTCCCCAATTAGATTATGAACTCCTTGAGGGCAGGTACCATGTTTTGCCATTTTTTTTGTATCTCCAGCACTTAGTACATTCCCTGACACATAAAAGGTGCTTAACAAACATTTATCAACTCATTCATTCATTCATCCATTTACTTATAGATTCATCAGTTACTTTAGTTATTTCTATCTATGCATTCCACCCTTCCCACTCACCCACCTTTTCTGGATGAAGGGGTTGATTTTACCAGTTTGTCTCAGAAGCTTAAAAAATGGTGATGCGCTCAATGATGCACAATATGTTCTTCTACAGCACAGACTTGGTTGGTCCATCCATTTGGGACCCTTATTCTAGAAACATTGAATTTTAAAAGGGGAGGGTTGATGGCTGGAAAAGTAGTACAAGCAGGTGTGAAAATGGCAAGTGAAAATAAAAGATGTGTCCCCAGGGAATACAGAGCTGAATGACCTAAATCACACCAAGAATGGCTTCTGCTTGCCTAGTTTGGAGAGTGGAACAATAGTAGCAGTAGGAGTAGAAAGTTTTTATAAATTTCTTCTTGTATCCTCCAATTATGAGACATAGTAATTAAGCTCCATCTCTTCTTTATGTTAAGAATATAAGTACATACAAAACTACCCTCAGTCCCTCTATTTATCCTATTTAATTCCCTTGAAGCTAAAAGTATTTTGAAGGGAAATTTTATCGATTCTTCCTCTATTAAAATGTTAGTACAATTCCTCAAGTGCATTTAATTTTTTAAGTTTCTTTTCACTATAGGTTTTATAATTCAAAGTTTCTATTCAGCTCAGCTCTTTTTACCTAGAATGCTTGAAAGACCTTTATTCCACTGGAGATCTTTGTTTTGTTTTTACTTGTAGGATTATATATAATTTTGTAGACTAAGTTATTCTTGGTTGTAATCCTTTATATTTCACCTTTTGCAATATCACTTCTTGGCACATTTCATAGCATGTCACCATCTGCTTGGACAATGACCTCCCATCTAGTAAGCAAAAATCTTTTACTGTATACTTCAGCTCAAGAAAAGATCATTTTTCCTTTATCGTTCTGGAGCCCAAAACTTCAAGTCATTTTTTGGCCAACTCCAAGCCATGCCATTGCACATGTAGCCTTCCCTCTCCCCTACTCACTTTGTAGCTCCCCTTTATGTACTGATTTCTCTGATTAGAATATAAGATCATTGAGAGCAGGGAATATCTTTCTTTCTATTTGTATTTGTATACCTAGTATTTAGCATAGTACTTGACTGAAACATAAGTGCTCAGTAAATGTTTTATCTTCTCTCTGTCTCTCTTTGTCTCTGTATCTCTGTCTCTCTGTTTCTGTCTCTGTCTCTGTCTCTGTCTCTCTCTCTCTCTGTCTGTCCATCTTTGTCTCTCTACTCCCAACTCAAGACTGTCTTTCTATTATGATAAATGTTTCCCAATCTTATGTGGTACTGATTGTGTTTGCTTGGTAATTAAAGTCTTTCTTTCTGGCTACTTACAATATTTTATCTTTGTTATCTTTGATTCAGAAGCTATGGATCTGGAATGTTGCAGTTCTAAAAGTTTGCATTTCAAAATGTAACTAATGGATACTTTCCATTGACACTTCTCAAATTCTTTTTTTTTCCCTTGCCTGCTTTCTAGATCATTTGTCTTTGCTAATACACACACACACACACACACATACATGCACACATATATGTATATGTATATACTAGCAAAATACTGTATATATCATTGTTTCTTGTATTTTTTCAATATTTTGTTTTATTATGATATTTCTTATTGCCTCATGGTATCAAGATCTATTTTGTCTATTTTGATTTCTAAATAAATAACCACTAGTTTTGTCAAGTTTTCCATCTATTATAAACTCTTTATTCTTTCAATTTTTTTCTTCCAGATCTCATTTCATTTTTTATATTTTGTTTCCTTTCTTTAAAACACACACATATATATATATATATACTTACATATATACACATATATATGTATATATATATATACATACACATACACACACGTATATATATAGAGAGAGAGAGACAGAGACAGAGACAGAGACAGAGACAGAGACAGAGAGCACACACAGAGAGAGATTGCCTCTTAGGCATCTCTTGTATATTCTGCATCATCTTCTTTTTTACTCATCTCCAACCACAGTTCCAGATTTACAAGTTTAAAGCCAGGATCTGCCCCTTATTTTATCCCTGGATGAAGTTGTCCAGCCCTCATTGGTCGTACTTTCAATTTCCTGGACTTTTGTCTCTGGCTTCTATCTCCCCTGCTGTGTCTATGTTCACTGAACTGGAAAGCTTCATTGTTCCTTGTCAGATTTGCATTTGACCATCTTGGTTAGGGTGCTGCCATGGGTTACTGTTACTTCCCTCCCCTGGGTAATCCATACTTATGGTATTACTATTCACCTGAGGTCATGCTAGCGTTTCTGGTATGTTTCCTCTTTGAGAATTTGCAGCTTCTAGATGTTTTTTTTTCTTTTCCCTGTAGTCCAAAGCTGAATGAAAGAACATCCTAATGTCATTCTTTGGATTGTTTTATTATTATTTGACTTGGTGTTCTTTTTATATCCTTGCTGGGGAATATATGGAAGGGCTGGGTTCCTCTATGAATTTCACACTACAATCTTAACTGGTGCATCAGAATCCAGACTTAAAGGACAACTGATACATGAGCACAGAGCTGAGTATAAGAGTCTTACAACCCACTTTGAGATTCCAAAGACCATCTGCCAGAGCCACAACTTTGCCAGAGCAATGGCTTTCCAGATGTACCTAGCATTTCTGTGCTTTGCAAAAATCTTCCAGCAGCCAAGAAACTCCAGAATCCTCAAAGATGGATAAGTATGCAATTTATCTTCCTAAGATTGATGACAACAGACAATTGAGCTGATGTTATAAAAAGTATCAAGAGATGGAGAAGCCACACTCAGGGCAGGTTTTGACTGGTTTTTACATTGACTGCTAGAACATTTTCTTCAGCATGATAACTTTATAAAAAATATCTTTTGGCAAAAGCTCACCAACTCACATATTTTTTTCATCACATTCTAAATACCTCTAAATAGTTGCAGAATTGAAAGAAGGAAGAAGTAGGATGAATGAGAAGACATTAATGAAATAAAAAATGAATCTGAGTATTCTTTATTGGATTGTTTCTTTCTTCGTATTTGTATCCTTAGTGACTAGCACAGTACCTGACACAAAACATGCGCTTAATAAATATCATTTGATTGATTTTGTAACAGGTACATGTATCTTTTACATTGTGGCAGGAATGCCACCCCTAAGGCTCCTCCATGCTCCACTGTATGAGGTTCACTGTTGCCTTAAGTCAATTTGCAAAGACTGGTCCTATTTACTAGGAAGAAAGGAAAGATGGGAAAGAGTGGGGGGAGTTTTTATCCCTCCCCAGCCATATATATATATATATATATATATATATATATATGTGTGTGTGTGTGTGTGTGCGTGTGTGTGCGTATGTATTTTATATATGTATAATGTATATGTGTAAATGTATAATGTATATGTATAAATATGTATACGTATGGGTATATATATATATACGTATATATGTATTTTTTTTTAATTCAGTAGGAGGTGCTGATATGGGAGTGGGGTATGCTTTCCGTACAGTGAAGCAGAAAAGGGGAAAATAGAATTTGGTCACTTTAACTTAGCTAGAAGAGTAAATGCTGAAAATTTTTGCTTGAAAAAGTTGGTTGGAGCTGTTGGGAAGTATCAGAGCTGTCTTTCTTTTGTGCCAGTGGGTGGGGCTATAAGGTTGACTAACAATTATCGTAATAGTCACTAATGGCCTTTATGATTACTACTAATAATAATCATAATAGCCAATTTTAATGCATTGTGGAAAGTTCTTTACACATATTAGCTCAATTTGATCTTCTCAACAGGACTGTAATGTAGGTATTATTATTAGCTCCATTTTACATGTTACAAAACTGAGACATACATGGGTTAAGGGTCATGCAGCTAGTATGTATCTGAGACTTAAGGAAACCTCACAAAACAAGAACAAAATAAGCCAAGTCTCAATGTTTTCAAGGAAAACCATAAATGTAAGCCAAATTCCCAAACAATACCATTATTGAAAAGCTACCCAAGATTGAAACTAGCATATAGTTAGAACTTCCAGGTTACAGCTGATAATAATGTAAACCAGGATCTCTGGGCGTGTTCAATTCTCTTAAGATGGAAGCACACTTTGGGATTCTTTGCTCAGATTGCCTAACATGGAGGCCTGTGTCCCCTACCTTATAAATGTGTGGGGCCTCCTTTGATTATCTACCTGCATCTTTAAAACTGCTAAGACTGAGCTGATCTCTTTAACACCATGTTTTCCCACCATTCTTTTATACTGCACTCTTATCTATCGTGTCCAGAGGGTAAAGATCACAATTCACCTGCAGCATGGATGCCATGTCTTGAACCTGAGTGGAGAATGACTTTCTTTCCTTCCTGTGTTCTCTCTCTTATACCCTTGCTCTGAAATGTGGGCCTGGCAGTATTTGTTTCTCTTCTGTGTTATTTTGACAAGTTCATGATTTGGATATGAAGGCGGATACTATAAGCAAACTGGGAGAGCAAGAAATAGTTTACCTGTCAGATTTATGAGGAAAAGAAGAATTCATGACCAAACAGGAGATAAAGAATATTATGAAATGCAAAATGGATAATTTTGATTACATTAAATCCAAAAGTTTTTGTACAAACAAAGCCAATGCAATCAAGATTAGGAGGGAAGCAGAAAACTGGGAAAGAATTTTTATAACCAGTGTCTCTGATAAGGGCCTCATTTCTAAAATATAATTCTAAAAAGTAATTCTTCCTTAGAACATCACTAATATGAAAATATGTATATGTATAGCCTATATCAGATTGTGAGCTGTCTTGGGGAGGGAGGGAAGAAGGGAGGGGGAGAAAAATTTAAAACTCAAAAGCTATGGAAGTGATTATTGATAAATCAAAATAAATTAATAAAAAAAGAAAAAAAAGAAATTCAAGTTTGAGTTCAATCACATACAATATCTTTATTGTTTGAAAGGGAATGGAATGAATATTTCTTAAATATCTAGTATGTGCCAGGTACTGAGCTAAACACTTTAAAATATCATCTGACTTAGTCTCCAACTATCCTGGAAGGTAGGTCTTATTACTATTCCCATTTTAGAAGGAGAAATTGAACCAAAGGTTGAGTGACTTACCCAGAATCAGTCAGTTAATAAATGGCTGAGGTACAAGATTGGAAACTCAGGTCTTCATGACTTGAGGTGCAGAACTGTACCATTATACCACCTTCTCTGAGGATTAGCCTGCTTTTGTTCAAAGATCATTGCCATCTGTTGGCTACAAAGTGGTGATTTGTTTAGGAATAGAACTTATTGAAATCATTCTATAACTTTCTAATTATAAGTTATATAAGAGCTGTAATCTCCTTTGGGAGGTGTACATGACTGACAAAATTACAGACTCTGTACTATTGTAATGTAACCCAGTATTCAGACAAATTCTGATTGATTTATATTTAGATTGGTATTCGAGCCCAGACTTATACATGGAGACAAAGCCTTGAAGCCTTATTACATCATAGTTTTTGGTTTGATTTTGTTCTCATGTCTACCTCATCTATCTGAAACATAGTTTTTAGTGCTCTCTCCTTTCCCTTACTAGAATGTTTACATACTTCTCAGTTCTTGTGTTGTATCTCCCTGCCCCTGGTAGAATATAAGTTCTGAAGGAAAAGATTGTTTTGTCTTTGTACCTTCTGTATGTAACACAATGTCATACACACACACACACACACACACACGCACACAAAATGCTTATTGGATTAGACTGGATACTGCATATCTCCAAGGATGGTCACTTTCACTAGATAATGGTAAAGTATGTTACTAGTTTACTGAATTTTTCTAATTAATTATGCATGTTTATTACTGAACCAATTAAAGCCATTAGAGACAACATGGAGTAGTGGATAGGGATCTGACCTTTGAGTTCAGGAGATCTCAGTTTAAGTACTACCTATGACACATACTGGCCATGTGACCCTAAAAATCTAACTTACCTCTCAGTGCCCCAGGCAAATCTCTAATATTTTAAATGGCAGGGCAGATGTCGATCTGAATTGTAGAGAGAAAATTCTCACTAGGGGTTCTATACACTAGGGAAATCATCTGTTCAGACCAAAAAGAAAGAAATCCAAATGTAATGCACAAAATCAAGATGGTAGGATGTGCTAGGTGGTTCAGAAGATGGAATGCCAGACCTGAAGTCAGGAAAACTCATTTTCCTGAATTCAAATCTGACCTTAGACACTAGCTGTATGACCCTGGGCAAGTCACTTGACCTTATGTATTTCAGTTTCTCATCTGTAAAATAAATTGGAGAAGGAAATGACAAACTACTTCAATATCTTTGCCAAGAAAATCCCAAATAAAGCCACAAAGAGGAGGACATAACTGATACAACTGAACATCAACAAGGATGAGTAAAACTTCTTTCTGCTTCCATCCTGATGAACTTCTAAAGTGAGACAGGAATGGTACTTCCTTCTTATCGGGATAGGGCGGTATGGAATTTGGATTTGCTACAGGATAAACTTATACATCATCCAAACAGGGGTTTTTCATGCACCAATCTTTATCTTTCCCTATGGTCTCCTCTTTGAGTTATAGTTGATCTTATTGCCAGCTGTCATGAAAATTCATTCAAGGATTTTATAACTTTACTTGGGCTTCTTAGCAAGGGATATTTTGATCCTGAAACTCTAGTGGGGCAATATGGTGAGCAAGGTACCAATCTGTGTACCAAGGTACACACATGCGTATACACACATACAGATACCCTAATGGTGAAAAATGATTACGTTTATCTTTTGCAGTTAGAGATAATAGTGTAAGGTGTGTTTTAGTTCCATTTCAATCTGAATGAGTAAGATTGAATGAATTGTTACTATTTTGATGGAAGTTTTGCCAGGGAAATGAACTCAATCTAATTTTGTAATGATGATATTTACATGTTATTTATGCATATGGTGAACATATATTCATACCACAAAACTGGGTACTTGATCAGGTAAAGGATATTCTTTTTGAAAACTTTTCCAAAAATTCACTTATGGTTTTTGAAATTGAGATTATCATGAAAAATCAGCAGTAACACTAGGGGTCATTATATTAAGCTCATGATCTGATGAGGTAGATTTAAGGATCTGAACTGACAATAACCATGCCTTTGAAAGTTTAGTGATAAAACATATGAATGACTTGTGCTTAGGCTCCCAATTAGAGAGAGAAAATTCTCTGACAATATGTTGGGGGATTGAGATTCCAGCCCTGACGTAGAAAAGGTCATTCTCCCTAGTGTGGTTATCAGAGCTGTTCTATGTCCTTACACAATGAGCAAAGGGGCACACGTAAATGCAAATGAAGGCTCCAATCACAAGTGTTTATAAGAAATAAGGTCAGATCAGTCAGATATAGCTGCTAAAAGAATATACTTAAAATGAGTGTCTGCTGTATCCAGATGAAGTATAGCAAGAAAAGGGATAAAGAGCACCTGTGTCTCCAGATTTTTTTTCTTTCTTTGTTGCTCTAGCCACCTCAGTCTGCAAGAGTCCATGATTTTAAAACAAAACAAAACAAAAATAAACACAAAACAATTATATACCTTGATGCTTGCCCCTTTAGCATTCAATTTTCCAGTTTGCCCGAAACTTGGGTTTGAAGAAAGGAACAGTTGTGTAAACCACTGTCACCATGGTCACTGCTACTGCTCCATGCAGCCAAGGAAAGCTCTAATACCTTCCACTTTTAATCTCTCTCTCTCCTTGGTTTTCCTTTTAGACCAGACCTGGTTGTGAAGTATGTGATATTTCACTATATTTCATTTTTAAAGAGATGAACCAAAATATATCCAATCCTACAAGTCAATGAAGGACCAGGCCAATCTTATCCCCTCTAGGGGAAGCATTACATAAAGTTACTACCGACAAAGGTTACATCAGGATCTTTCTGAAAAAAGTCTATATTCATTTTATTAGTTAGCAACTACACTTATCCTTTGTGTCTCACTTTAACTGGAGAATAACAGTAAAAATTTTCATGTAATTATCAAAGACGAGGTCAAGGGAAAAAATTCTTTGATAATGTTTCTTACCCTTTGCCATGTTTCCTTTTCATCTGATCAACCACTAAAAGTAATATTCTTATCCCTTCAAAGACACAAAATAACATTATAATATTGGCTCTATTTTACAGTTTTGTCATTTCTAGTAAATCTAATATGTTAACTAGAAATTTAAAATGTTGAAAATGAAAAAAAAATCTCAAAACAAAAATGTTGAAAATGGATATATTTTAACTCATCTCTTTATGAATGAAATATCACATACTTCGGGACCAGATCTGGTCTTAAAGGAAAGTCAAAGAGAAAGAGAGAGAGAGATTAAAAAGTGGAAGGTATTAGAGCTTTCCCTGGCTACATGGAGCAATAGCAGTGAGCATGATGACAGTGGTGAAAACAGCTGTTCCATTCCTCAAATCCAAGCTTCTGGCAGAGTGGAAAAGTGAATGCTAAAGGGGCAATCATCAAGGCATGTGTGGTACAAAGATCACTTCAAGGAATTGAAGATGCTTAATCTGGTTAATAGAGGACTTGGGCTGGAAATATAAGAGTTTTTGAGTATCAAAAGGCTTATTCCATCTTATTTAGAAAAATTATATGGCATAG
>NW_020954575.1:12545331-12576080 GCF_900497805.2 Vombatus ursinus | reverse complement strand
CTCCCTTCCCTTCCCTTCCCTTCCCTTCCCTTCCCTTCCCTTCCCTTCCCTTCCCCTCCCTTCCCCTCCCTTCCATTTGCTCAGTCCAAGTCATAGCTTGATAATTGTGTGATATGGAGTCCATGAAATGAAAGGACTCTTCATTTCTTTTAATTTATTTTTTTTTCTTTTTGGGTAGTGACCAATGGTTTCATATTATCTGTTGGAATATTTATAAGGTGTAATTTGTACAACTACATCTTCAGTTTCAAAGTATTATTCTTTTTTTTCCAAGACAGATGTACTTAAAGCCAAGAAGAACCATAGAAGGCTTAAACTGTTGCATTGGAAAAAAAATGCTGTGTTTCATATAATTTGTTCTTAGCAAATCTTAGTGGCATATTTAAAATAGTAAAGAGCTGTACATCAAAAATTCTAGTTCTCCTGTTATGGTTAGTTGTATATTATGTGTTTAAAAACATAAACATCCAATAAGTCAGATTCTTTGTGATAATCAATAATGGCAGGATAAATGATATAGCTGTTTTGGCTAGTTTGCTCAATAATTACCAAATTGGCAAAGAGTTGCTCTTTATAATGCTAGAACTTTTTGGAGCATTTTTTAATTTGATTCCTTGGCCAACATATTGTTCCCCTGTAAGAGATTTTATATATTTTTATTTGTTTGTTTTGTTTGTTTTCTAGTGATGCAAGCTCTGAGTACTTTGTATTAATTACACAAAAATTGGTTGGTTAAGGAATCTTATATCCCAAAGAACTTCACATTGCCCTTCCCAAGTTCATGAGACCATACAGTCAGAGGATAAAGAAAACACTATCAAGAACAACCTCATCATTGTATGGATGAAAAAATAGGTTCAGAGAAGAAGTTATTGTACATTGTCCAGGCTCTGACTAGAAATAGGTAGCAGAATTGTGATTCAAAATCACATTCTCTATCACTAAATCTTGGGATTCCACACTAGTTTTTGCCTCTAGTATTAAGTCAGAATGATTTTCTCTTTTATGTAATGCTCCTTTACACATTTAAAGATAATTTTCAAGTACTCCAATAAAGTCTTCTTTGATCAAGGCTAAACAGACTTAGTTGT
This sequence comes from Vombatus ursinus, assembly GCF_900497805.2. Classification (NCBI taxonomy): domain Eukaryota; kingdom Metazoa; phylum Chordata; class Mammalia; order Diprotodontia; family Vombatidae; genus Vombatus; species Vombatus ursinus. Next base: position 12,574,989 of record NW_020954575.1, on the reverse strand, counting down.
TAATCTCATTTTTTTTTAAACCACCATCTTTCACTTACCCCAAATCAATTGATACTGCTTCCAGTTCCCTCCCCATACTGATCACCCTCAAATTTGTCAATATCCTGCTTAAAATGTAACTTCCCTAACTGGATGTACTAATCTAATCATGGTCTTTCTTGGGCAGGGCCATAGAACTTTGCTCTCCCTCACTCTGGAGATTTTGCATGTCTTAGTACAGCCAAAGAATATATTAGACTTTTTTTTTTGGCTCCCTTGGACATTGAAATAATAGCTCGCTAAACATCCTCTGTCCCCCTTCTAAAAAAGAATCATCTTGCTCCATATCATCTATGTTTGGGCAGTTTATTTTTGAACCAAAATGTGTGGCTTTACATTGATTATGATCTTATGTTTTCTTGTTGTATTCAACCATCTGTTCATTTTGAAATCTAATTGAAACAATTCCAAGATCAATTATATTAGTTATAACTCAGTATATACACACACATGTGTATACACACACACAAACATATATATGTATACATGTATGTATATATACATATATGTATATATACATATACATATATACATATATACACATATACACATATATACATACATACATACATATATATACATACATACATACATACATATATATATAAAAACGAGGCTAGATATACAATAAATTCTTCCTGACTCCAGGTCCAGCATTCTATTCACTGCGCCACCTAGCTATTTCTGTTAACTGTCTTTGTCTCACATCCAGTACCCAGTGACTACTGGAGCTTCCTCTCATCTTTTTCCCTTTCTCCCAGGAGAAAAGCCTGTGGATGTGAGATCTATAATAGTAACCAATTAAATATGCTAGAGCTTCCCCCTTTCATGGGGAAACCACACAATGGAGTAGCACAGCTAGTCAACCAAGAGGACTTCTGAAGACCAGGGTAACTTGACACATCAATGATCCTTGCCAGCAAATGCTTAAAGCAATATTGACTGGTCCAGAAAGAGTAGCAAATGTCTTACTTCCTGACTTATCTAAAGAGCAGCAAACATCCTGCTTCCTGATTTATTGTGTTTACAGATATCTTCTCCCTAGACCTTCACTTCTCTATTTCTATTGTTTCTCCCTTAACTCCTACTTAGCCATGAATACCCCAAATATATATAAATACTTCACTCTTTCCCCACTCCCCTTTGAACAGATAAGAGTTAAGTCTCTCTGCTCTAGCTTGCATGCTTCTTCTCAGGAAAAAAAAATACTGTTATAATCTTTGTATACTGAGATTGGACTCTGGTACATTCCAAGTCCCCCTTTTAAACCTGGGGTTTCTTCCATTTTAGCAGTCCACAAGTGTTTTTATTTTATTAAGCCTAACTAAAGAAAGTCTTTCCCGATTACCTGATCATCCTCCTCTTCAACTCTGATTGTTTTTTGCTCAGTGCTTAGCTAATCAGGTGATAATATATAAATGTAAATTATTTTTCAGGGTTAAGGCAGCTTGCTCCTTTCCCATTCATAGTAATACAGCATGCTATACTTGTTCCTATGTTGCTTTGTAAATATTTTAACAACATATTTATATGATGTTTTCTGCCTTTTGGTGCATCTATTATGTTCCAGCCCTGAAACCTACGACCTTCCTTCTTCAGACCTCACATATTATTTTGTTTTGCATCTCTCTAATGCTCCTAATGCACTAGTCAGGTGATATTGTGTTTGAATTTTATCCTTCTTTATAGAGACAGCTCCATGAAAGTATAGAATTTGTATGTCTTCCCCAGCATCTAGCCCTGTGCTCTGCACACAATGGACACTTAACGAGCACCCAAGGTCATTGGATGTGAAACTAGTCATAAAATTCCCAAAGAAAAAGACTAAAAATATGTTGTTCTCCTTCCCTATATATTCCACCTTGTATCTCTTAAACATTGTCTTTGTACATATTGAAGTTCCAGAAAAAATAAATGGATATTATTAAATTTTGAGTAACTAAGATTGCCTTAATATTAAACATTGACTACTCTGACAATGAATTGAATCTTTCTGTAACCTATGACTCTAGAAACAAAGCCCTAGATTTCCACAGAAGAGATTCAGTCTTGTGTCAGTAAAGAGGAAAGTCATTATCTATTTCCCTTTGGCTTTTATAACACCCAGGCACCCTTGAAAACACCAAGATTTGTCCCTATGTCTAGACCCCCATAACAAAATGAAAAGGATCATGAAAATAGAGCTTTGTTTAATTTGACAAAAAATGCAAAGTATTCACTCTGAAATTTATAGTTAAAAAAAAAACAAAAATCCAATAAACAAACAAACAAAAAACCCTTTCCTTCCCTTTTAGAAGTATAGGAAGTTTCACAACTAGATTTAAGACAGTTCCTGGGCCTGTTGAGGTTTAGATTTTAGGGGTTCTGGGACCCCAAAATCAAGACACAGGGTCCTCTTGAAAGAATTTGACCCAAGCCTTCTTTCAGCCAAAGAAAGGGTTTATTAAATATGAGCCATATAGACCAGACTCTTAAGGAATCTGAACATTTGCAACACTTGTAAAGACAAGTGGGCATGAGGGAGTCAGCCCCGAAATGGTGGCCAGGATGGATTTTATATACAGAAAGATTGTGGGAGGAATCTAGGAGTGGACAAGTAGTTTGGGGTGACTGGAGGAGGAGCTGGGAGAAGGGTTGTCTTGATGCGAGTGGACTGTAAGCTGGGGTGACTGGAAGATGTAGAGAGGATCTGAATGGTAGTGACTGGGGGAGGATCCTGGGAGAATCTTGATGGGAGTGTCTGGGAGGTTGAATGGGGTCAGATAAGATCAAGGATGGGAAGTATAACAGGGGGTTATCAATAATAGACAATGGAGGGCTAGACTTTAATTAGGTTTACAAAGAATTGGGAGATTGGGCATAGGTGATTAAAAAAAGGCAGATGATAGGAATAAGAATAATTTCAGGAGACTGCTGGACTTCCTTGACCAGGTGAAAGGGTTCATGTAAAGTTCAAGGAAGGTGGCTTTGGGGGCCTGTCTTGGGCCCATCAGAGCACCCATCAGGTCCATCAACTACATCCACCATGTCTTGAATTTCTCCCTGATAGAAGACCAGATAATAATAACCATAACTCTCATTTACATTAGGGTTTTAGAGTTTTAAAAGAACTTTTCTCACCACTTCACTGGAAGGTTGGTAATTAAAAAAATCAACCTCCATTTTAAATATGGAAAATTGGGGCTCACTGAGGTTATAAGTGACCTACATAACGACACCATTGTTAAAAAATGTAAGATCTAGGTTGAATTCCTTAATTCCTGAGTCCAAAACTTTCCCCCCCTTTTTTTAAAAATAAACTATTGATATGTTTTGTTTTTACATCATCTCCTTTCCCCAGTGTAATTTTCCTGTCCACTAACACTAACCAATATGAAAACCAAGTCTGAAATCATAAGCAGAGTTCCACTCTCGTATTCTCCTACCATCTGCAAAAAAGAGAGGATCATACATTTTCACATCTCTTCTTTGTGGCTAAGCTTGGTCATTATAATTCCACAGCATGCAGTTCCATTTGTGTTGTTATTTTTTTTCCATTTACATTGTTGTAATCATTGTGTTTGTCATTTCCTTGGTTCTGCTTACTTCATCATTTCATATGTCTTCCCAGGCTTCTCTGTATGCATTCTATTCATCATTTCTTACAGCACAGTAATATTCTATTACAATCATTTACACATTTTATTTTGCCATCCTCCAGCTTTTGAGTGTGTACTTTGTTTCCAATTCTTTACGGTTGCCTAAAGTGCTGTTAGAAATATTTTAGTGAATATTTCTTTTTATTACTGACTTCTTTGGACCTCATGCCTAACGGTGGGATCCTGGTTCACAAAGGGTATGGGCATTTTAATCACTTTCTTACTACAATTCCAAATTCCTTTCCAGAATGGTTTTACCCAACTCACAGCCCCACCAAAGATAGACATTAATATGCCTACCTTTCTTCAATGCCCGCAACAGTGACCATTCCATCCTTTTGTCATCTTCAACAGTTTGCTGGGGGAGAGGAGGCGAAAACTCAGAGTTGTTTTTGCTTTTTATTACTCTTATTATTAGTGAATTGGAGCATCTTTTATTTTATGGTTAATAGTTTACAATTTTTGAGAGGTGTTTGGTCATATCTTTTGGCTAGTTATCTAGTGGGGGAATGGTTTTTCTCATGTATCTTTTTTAGTTTCTTCTACATCTTTTACATCAGAGACTTATCAGAGCTATTTGATAAAAAAAGTGTTTTTTAAACAATAATAGCTTTCTTTCTTATCCTATTTGCATGAACTATATTCATGCAAAAGTCTTTTCAACTTCTTCATGTGCTGAAACATCTATTTTGTCTTTTGTTATTGTCATTCTTATCATGTAACCATTTTGAGCTTATTGTTGGATATGATGTAAAGTGTTGGTCTAATCTCCATTTATGCTAAACTACTTTCAACTGTTTTGTTCACTTCACACACCCCCAACCCCACCGGAGGAATTCTTGTAAAGTAGTGAGATTAATTGACTATCTTTCTGGTCATGTGATACTTATTGTCTATTTTCATTGAAGATCCTCAATTTGATGGAAATCTTCAGTGGATTAGAACAGTTAATGCACCTCCTCTAATGTTTCCTGTGGTACAGTGATCAATTTGTGGTGAAAGGACCTGGATTCAAATCCTACCTCTTATACTGTGTGTCCTTGGGAATTCATTGAATCTCTTTGGGTGTCAGTTCCTCATGAGTAAAATGGGGGCATTTGACTAGATACCTTCTGAATTCCTTTTCATGTGATTCTATGATCCCACAACTTATGAAACTGTGACCGGGCAGAGCCATATTCATGGACAGAGTTAAGTTACTACCTATGCACAGTGTTTACAGGGGTACTTAAAATATTTTCCTGAATCCACAATAATTTTCCATCTTTCTAGTTAATGTGTTCAATTTCTTTAACATAGGGCAGATCCTTTTATGCTTCATGTAGAGAAAAACTTCAGAGATAAATATCTCTGAGAAATATAACACTTGGATCTCTATTCACATAAAAGCTTATAGGATTGTTATCATTAACCTTGACTAATACCATTTTTTTTAATAGCAAGGAGAAGAAAGTAGGCACTGACAGGCTCCCTGCTAGGAGAAGGACATTGAGACTTGATGGTCAAGTATTTCACAACTGCTGAATAAAGTAGAGCCTGATTGATGGGGGGTTGCAGAGGAACTGGTTTGTCATGAATCATATTCATATTTCCTCCATTCCAAAGGAAGTTTCTCTCAGGCTTATTAAGTTATGCATATAATAAACTTAGCTATCAAGCTGACATTGTCAGTCCTAGACTGCCAAAGTTGTCATTGTATTCAATAAAGAAAGGAAAGGATGCCTCACTTACAGAAGACAAATAGTTTATGCTTATGAAACCTGGGTTCATAATAACTCTTCCTCCATGGAAGAAGTCTATCCATGCAAATATCCAAAAGAAAGGAAATCTGCTGCAATCACTTTGCTGAACTTCTGCCAGCCACCACACAGAGAGATAGAAGGAGGAGTCAAAATGAATCTGTCTTTGCTTTCTTTGGCTAAATATGTCAGGTTGAGCAGAAACACATTTCATTTTAAGACTTCGGAAACCTTATTACTGTTTTATGCAATTTTTTCATTGCTTTAACTCACAACAGCAAGGGTACCACAGAAATAAAAACTGTCAATCAACCAAAAAAAAAATTCCCAGTTCCCATAGAAACCTTCACTGTCCCTGATAAGTCATCATGCATATAAAAGTGAGAGGCTGGTGTTAGAAATAACAAGAGCCTGCTCTGTTCCATGGTATTTTTCTTTTCCCACAGAGACTTAAATAGTGGGAAAAGCTGATTTTCATGTTAGTTCCCAAGGAATCAAGAGGTAGGAAGATGTAAGTTAGTTTTCTCTTGGCCCAATGTCAATCTCAAAACTTAGTATTTGCAGGAAAGGCCTGGAAGATGCACTTCAGATCAGTTCAGTTTAATTCATTTTAGTTCACTTCATTTCACTTCTGAACACTTCACATCAATTCAGTTTAAGTCACTTTGGTATACTTCAATTCAGTTAGCTCATTGGTACTTCAATTCAGTTTGGTTTACTTTACTCCACTTCAATTCACTTCAATTTACTTCACTTCATGAAAGTTCACTTCACTTCAGTACACTTCAATTCACTTCATTTTAATTCCATTCACTTTAATTCACTTCACATCATTTTAGTTCAGTTCAGTTCACTTAATTCAATTAAGTAAACATTTATTCAGCATGTACTTCATACAGGGCTCTATGCTAAGTCTTAGGATATAAAAAACAAAGCAAAATAACCCCTATTCTCAAATAATATATATTTACTGGATTGGCAGAAGATGTAGTAATTACACTTGCATAACACTTTAAGATTTACAAAGTACTTTGCAATTATTGTCATGTTTTAGTCTCATCACACTGCTGGAAGACAGGTACTAATAGAGTTATCTCAGCTATTTAATGAACAAGTATATATTGAGTGCTTACTATTCAGTTCATGAAACATTCGCTGAGTGCCTGCTATATGCAAGTCAATCATTTTGCCTATGAGGAAATTGAGGCAGACAGACATTAAATGACTTACCCAGGGATTCATAGTAAGAGTCTGAGGCTAGATTTCAACTCAGATATTTCTGACTCCAAGGCAGCTAGGTAGTGCAGTGGATAGAGTGCTGGGCCTGGAGTCAGAAAGACTCATCTTCCTGAGTTCAAATCCAACCCACAGACACTTCGTAGTTCTGTGAACCTGGGCGAGTCACTTAACCAGGTTTGCTTCAGTTTCCTCATGTATAAAATGAGCTGGAGAAGAAAATGGCAAACTACTTCAGTATCTTTGCCAAGAAAACCCCAAATGGGGTCTCATGAAGAGTTAGACATGACTGAAAAGACTAACAATAAGAAATTCCTAACTCTAGGCCCACAGGACTTTATCCATTGAGTCACTAGATGGCCCACATATCTATACCTTATTTATCCACACGCGCGCACACACACACACACACACACACACACACACACGAAGATTAGTGTATCCTCTGGCCCAGGAGTCTCCCCAAAGATGCTTTGGGACAGTATCAATGTGGTTTAATCCATGTGTGAGTGGGGGGGGTGATTCTTATCAAAAAGTGGTTTCTATCTCTGACTAGCCCCATAGGAAAGAAATATTAAAGAAATGTCTCAAATAATGGTTAGATATGGCTCATATCTAGGGTACCAAAATATGGTCAACAGGGTCCCTTCTCGGAAAGTTATTCAATGTACAATGTCAACCTCACAGAGTTTGGTCTAAGAAAGACTAATGGGATTAGGCTATATCCATTGTTTTATTTCTCCCAAAGCTGGTGTCATGCATGCATAGAAGTTGCAGTTTGGAACTGGGCTCCTTAAGGGTGCCAGTCTGGAACTGGGCTCATTTTGGAGTTAGGTTGCACAGTTTATATACCCTTCCAACAGGGGCTTTTGTTACCCCACTATTGTCCACCCCGGGACAGAGGACAGCCTTAGGCTATCTAGACAGAAGAATTTGTCTCCAATGAAGATTAGGACACAATGGGGCTTCTCTATTTTAGATTAAATTACTAGCAAACTTGGGTGTGGACTGACCAGGATTAAGAGGGTCAACGCAGTCTCATTATCAGTAATGTCCTTCTGAAGAAAAACTGAATTTAAAGTCAGGACTTTGGAAGAAAGGGGATGGAGGAAGCTCTGACTCTCATTTTTACAACAACACGGATTATCTGAGAAGAGTTACGGTAATAGTCCCCTCTTTTTTGGACACCTCTCTTGTTGAACAAACTTTTTCACTCTTGGACTTCCAGAAACAGGGTGAGAGAAAATGTTCCTTCTTCATTCCTCCTCCCAGGATCAATGGCAGCCTACAAGCATGTGACAACTGGAACATGGGTTTGTTTAGGAGGGTCTGATGTTGGACCTTGAATCTCTGACTGCCTTTCTTTTTTTTCTACCATTCAGTTTCCTTTCTTCTCCTTTCTCAGACATAACTCTGATGCTTGGAACCCTGACACTACTAAATAGGCAACTTGTCTTCTTCTGTACCAGGAAACAGAATCTGCAGATACCATTTCAGTTACAGTTCATATTCTGAAGAATCACAGATACCATGCCTCATTGCTTCACAGATAGGAGGCTTAGATACAACACCTGTCAGACCTTGGGACTCCTCATCTGATATCAGCAAAACTTCCTAACACCCTTTTAACCTTTTCACAGTTTCTCTGTGTTATGATGATATAGCAGCTTAGGAATGTTATTATATTGGACTAAAAAAACCCTTTTTTTCAGATATTTTAATTTATAGTGTTGGGTGGATAAGCTGATTAGGCAAATGAAGATGAGAAGACTCACAAACTACATTTCCTAAAAGTTTGACAGGTTGTAGTTTGAAGAATGAGTAGTAAGAAAATTTATGGATTGATTTTTTAAAAATAATATGTTTTTCAATTTTTTTGTCTTTTATTGTGAACTTAATCATCAAGAAACATTTTAATATACAAACAAGAAAGGAGATTATGGAAGAAACTGTAAAGTTACTTATTGCATAAATTTTATAAAGAAGAATATAAATATAATTCTGTGAAGTAGTAACAAAAATCACCTTTTTTCCCTTTCTGTTTTCTTCTGTGCATTAAAAATGTTTTATTGATGCTCTCTTGTCCTTATTTACTATTACCCTTTTAAATACAATGTCGCACTATGAGTAAAAGTTACTTCTACTACAGTGACTGTTGTTGCTGTTGCTGTGGTTGCTATTGTTATATATTGTTCTTATCACCATGCTGTTATATATTGTTCATATATATATATAATGTGTGTGTGTGTATCTTCATCATCATCATCAAACCTAGCATTTTATAAAGATCACGTTTGCAAAGTAACTAAAACATTATCTCATTTTATCCTCACAACAAATCTGAGATACAGATGCTATTATTATCTCCATTTTACATCTGAAGAAACTGAGGCAGACAGAAGCTGTTACTTATAATTCAGTAAAACAACATATCATGTTGAATGTATATCTCCTTCTATATTTCTAGTCCATTACTTTTCTGTCGAAAGGTGGTGTTCAGTGCTTTGATAGAGGTGTTTCCAAATTTTTCACCTTCACATTATTTTTATTATTGCATATATATTGCATTTCGGCTCTTCTTGTGTGATTCAAAGAGGTTCAGGGGAATAGGGTTTTATGAGCAGTTATTGAATAGATGGTCAACTCAGACAGATTCTAGGAAATGAAATGTGACAGGGTTGTAGCTATAATTTCTGTTGTTGTTAGAGTTAAAATGACCTACACTCTTTCCATTTATGGTAACTTTGTGCTGTGCTCTCTGTAATTAATTATTTATCTTGTATATAGCTTCTTTGTTCTTAGTTGTTTGCATTCTGCTTCATTAGATTATGAGCTTCTTGAGAGCAGGGACTGTTTTTTTGGCTTTCTATTTATCCCCAGAGCTTGGCACGATACCTTTTCAGTGACAGTTCATATTCTGAAGAATCACAGATACCATGCCTCATTTTTACTAATCTTCAGAAGGTCAATTTACTATTTCTTTCCATTAAAAAGAATAAATAAATAAAAGCAAAGGAATGATGAACTTCTGACACAAAGATTTCGAATTCAGTCTCTATTTCCCAGCTAATGTGGCTTGATAAGGACAGACTTCATGAAAAGGATACTTATCCTAGATATTCAATGATGATAGGAAATGAAGCCAATGTTCCAACCACACAACGGATTCCAGTTTTTCATTTATAAAATTTCCCAGATTTCAAAGTGGCATGGCCTATGGTTATGAGCGAATAAACTGAGCTCACTGAAGAATGGAAAATCAGTATAATGTCACATTATAGTGCCACAGGACTGATGAATATGTGGAAATCAGAGAAACAGGAGGATAGTTGTATGAACTGATAGAAAATGAAGTAAACAGAATCCAGAAAACCACATAAGCAGTGATAATAATATAAACAAATAGAACAATAAAATTAAGGAAAATGCTTTGTATTTATGATACCCAATTTTGACATTGGAGAACAGATGAAGAAACACACTACCCTTTACCCATTGCTGAGTTACAGGGCCATGGCAATGAGATGTTGCATATGCCATTAGATATAGTCACTCTGTCTTTTGATTTTCCTTAACTGATTTTCTTTCTTTCAAAGGAAGATTCACTGGTCATGGTGGATGTTATATACAGAAAGGACTGTGTTGTGAAAACACTACAAAAACAAAGGACAGATTTTGCCACTGAGGATGAATAATTGCTTTGCTTTTCATGGTTTTAGTAATTCTTAATTGGGCTTCATTCACCTTTTCATACCTCAGGATCTTCTCTATCAACTTTGCTCAAAATTTTCATTTGGTCCTCACCTCTAAATATATTGGAAACTGCCAAGAAAAAAATCTGGGTTTATTTAAAACTGGTTTGTGTGCTTCTTTGCCTTGTATTTAAAACATTAAAATCAGGAAATGAGATAGATGCCTGGCAGCCAAAGCAATTACTTCCATCCATTACACTTTCAGACCAAATTATTTTACTTCTCAAAACTGTTCCTCTTAATTGTTTTGTGTTTTTCACATGGACATTAAGTTAAAAGAGTCACTCTTTAATTTTATTGACAAGTATGGTTTGAATTATGGGATGAAAACTGCTATATTTACAACATAATTCTTAACTATTTTCTTGCTTTCCATCTTTTGTTTTGAATTTAATGATTTCAGCCTCTCACCAAATTAAATTCGGTTTGCTTTATCCTTTTTATTTTTTTCCTTTTTAATTTCTACTCCCAAAGGCAAATGAATCCATGGATGCCAATATACTTTCCTGCACTTAATCTTGTCTAGTAAGACTGTTTTGTGACTGGTGAAGTAAATACTTCCTCAAAAGGACTGGTGATGGTTAGATACCAGAAAGAGCAATAAAGTCAAGAAAGGAAAAATAAGTAAATAATGGGAGAATCAGACTGATTAGATCCTTATTTGTGAGTGTTTTCCCCCTCCCTTGTGTGATTTATTCTACTCATGTCAGCTACCATTTGAGAATTAAAAAAAAAAAAACAAAAAACAAAAAGCAACTGTCCATATGGATAGTGTGGAAGGGGTGGGGGTGGGGAGTGGTGTCACCGATATGTGAAGAATCCATACCTATATTCATTGTTCAGCCTATTTTGTGTGTTTGATTCAGGTCAGGATTTCCTCTTCATATTTTCTGACCGGAGGGTGCTACTGAGAGACTTCTAGTCATGTGTCTAACGATTGCATGTATTATGGCAACAGAACCACAGTGGGCTATAGCTAAAACAGAATTGGATTTGGAGTTGAATGACCCAGGTTCACATTTTGGCACTATTACTGTGAGATCTTGGACAAATCATTTAAATTCTCTGATCATCAGGAAAGAGTCAGCTTTTTCTCTATTCATTGAGGATATTACTTTCCACCACCTCCCCGCCTCCCCCACTCCCCCTGCTAGAGAGAAGGCTGTCTTCATAGTCTAGCAAAGATGTTTCAAAATTCTGGAAGGATGAGGTGGGTGGTTGTCAGTTTTAGCAGCATTATTTACCTGGAGCAGATTTAACCATATATCCATTAGTCTATGAAAAGAACAATGAGATAGAAATGTCTACAAAAAATTAAATTAGATCAATTTCAAAAAAGCATTCTTGGTTGTTTCTCATAGAGGCTGACAATGGTAAACCCAGCTACCAACTGCTCAGATCAGTAGTGCAAGGTTTCAATACCATCCTGAACACAAAGTCTTTCTTCCCACCTTAGGATCATAAATCTATAGGTGAAAGGCACCTCAGAAAGCTTATAATCCAACCCTCTGATTTTACACATGAGAAAACTAAAGGCCAAAAAGTTTAAATTATTTACCCCAGGTTACAGAGGTAGTAAACACCAGAGATCATGTCTTCCCTACTCTCTCTCCTCCATTGCATATATCTGCTGTAGAAATGGAGCTGGGATTCAAACTCAGAGCCTCTGGGATTCAGGTCTCTTTTCTTTATATCATATGCTAACTTAATATTTAGGAAAGAGCAAAGATTTGATGGTCATAAAACTGGGTTTTGGTATGAGATGTGATGCCAAATGCATTGTATCTTTGAGGTGGAAGTGGGTTAGAGGTCATCTGGTACAACCTTTTCATCTTCCAGATGAAGAAACTGAGGCTGAAAGGAATTCAGAGAATAGATGTCTAAGTCAGAATTAGATTCTAAGTCTTCTGACTGAAGCACTCTTTCTTCTACAGTGTGTGCCAACTTGCTTTGTTATTCTTGAAAGTCACTTCATCAAGGTGCTGGGCACACAGTAGATATTTAATAAAATAGTTGTTTGTTGATTTACCAATTGATCTTTGTAGGTCTCATTTTTCTCATATGTAAAAAGAGCATTTTAATCTCTGTCCTGTTTAACTGAAAGGCTAATCTAAAATCATATGGCTTAACTGATTGAAAGTATGTTGAGGAATAAAAACACTATTTCAAACAATGTATTACTACTAGATAATAAATATAGATGTGACTTTTCATTCCTTGAAAAGTCTGTTGTTAATGCTGATTACCAATGATCAATATTATTCCTCAATTTAATAATTTAATGCTTATAATACATTTTAGCTTACAATACCTCTAGATGCCTAGCTTAGGGTGGAGGGTTGGGTGGGTATGAAGAAACAACTGATGATTAGAGAATTTAAGTGATTTGTCCAAGATGTCACAGTAATAGTGCCAAAATTTGAACCTGGGTCATTCAACTCCAAATACAACTCTATTTTCACTATAGCCCACTATGGTTCTGTCACTATAATACATACAACCAGTAGACAGATGACTAGAAGTCAAGTCCCTCAATAGCAGCCTCTGGTCAGAAAAAATATAAGGAGGAAATCCTGACCTGAATCAAACATGCAAGATGGGCTGAACAATGACTATGGGTATGGATTCTTCACATATCAGAAGGAAACAATGTGCACAGCACCAAGGAAAAGGCAAACTACCAGGAAAGATGTAATACAGGCTTGAGATGACATCTTTGACAACATAAGGTTGCTTCTCCTTTAAAAAGTTGTCATCAAAATTCTTCAAATAGACCTTGAGTTAGAATATATTTCAAAAGGCTTTCAGTGACTGCCATTAAAGTTTCTTTAGAGAAATGAAGTCCAGGGGACTTGGGATGAGGGAGGGGAAACAGTTGAGGCAGGTGTGTTTTATCTAGTAAGTGACTGCTCAGTACTACAATAGATGTGGAAGACAAAGCACAAACAGACATACACAGAAAAGGGGGAAAAATTAGGTTTGTCAGCTGGTGAAAAGGGATTCAAATAGAGAAAGGAGTGTCAAAATGGATTCACCTTTTAGCAGAAGGTGCAAAGCAAGGGAAAATATTATGAAAACCCTGTCAAAATATGGAGGGTTAGGGACCTGGAACGTTTGTCATTCAGCCTGTTTGGGCTTCCTAAATGGCAGGGAGATAAATGAGCCTGGTCTCTGGGTAAACAGGGGAAAGGGAGAGATGCTGAACAAGAAGCCTTTCAACAGTCTAGAAGTAAGCAAACGCTGCCAGTGCCAGAGGACATAAGGTACAGCATGCCCTAATGCCTCTTAGATGTTAAGAATCATCTTAAATAAAAGATGAGGGGCCTTAGGAAGAACGGGACTTAGTTTTGACGTGGCTGAAATGGTAAGAGCAGAGCACATCATAATCTCAGCTCTTGTGTCAGAATAAGAAATAAAGGCATTTCTTTTCTACAATGAAAAGCATGTATTAGGTCCTTTTAAAAGTCATGTCAGTTTGGAGTAAATAACTCACAGGTAATACTTCTAAGAACCAGTTTCTGACCTTTAATCTAACGCAAACCAATTCTAACATATTACTCATCTCTTCTGTTCTACCTCTCCCGCCCCTCTCCTGTCCTTCTCTCTCCTCTCCTCCCCTTCCCTATCCTCCCTTCCTCTCTCCCTCTCCTCTCCTCTCCCTCCTCTCCCATTCTTTTCCCTCCCCTTACCTCTCATCCTTTTTCCTCTATTCTTTTTCCCCTCTACCGCTCTCCTCTCCTCTTTCTTAATTTCCTTCCTTTTTTTCTTCCATTTTTTTTCTTCTCTAACTACTACATAGAACAGGTTGCCCTGACTCATGCTCAAATGTAATATGGCCCATAACCCCTAACAGTCCTCAAAAAGACCATCCTAAAGACTTCTCACAAATTACTCTCTTTGGCTCTTGCTCCGTCTACCAACCCAGGGTTTTTGCCCAGAAACATTGAAATATTGTTTATGTCTAAGTTTCTGCAGAAATAATAAATATATCTCAGGCTCCCAAAGAATTTGAATTAATTATAAATATAGATGGATAGATTATTAGATAGGTGATAATTTGGTAGAAATTTTATTTTAACTCACAGAAAAATGAAAAACCATACAAAAAAGACTCACATAGGCCTATAAACAGGTCAGATTAGTTCCCTTCCCTTTGGTGAGTGTCAGATAGCCCCAAGGGCCTAAACAGTCCTGAAGACTCTAATGCCAACCTATCATTGCAGATCCCTCAGAAGAGAAACATACCTAAAGGTAACAATCAATCCTTTTTCCAGTCTGCCTACATAATTTGCATAACTCAATGAAAGTGAAGGGAAAGGTGCAGGTTTGTTCTTCATATAGCTGTTTTGACTTTTATAGAGTCAGCATGGCATAGTGGTTGGAGTCAAGAAATGTATGGGTTCAAATACTTGTATGTATTTGATGTATGGAATCAAGAAATGTATGGGTTCTGCCACTTACTACTTGTGTAATATTGGACAAGTTGCTTAACCTCTTTAATCTTCAGATTCTTCTGTAAAATAAGGAACTTGAATTAGATGGCCTCTAAGGTTCCTTTAGGCTCTCAATGTATAATTCTATGATCTTAGTGGAAGCAGCAATTCCTCTCCTTTCTCTAGGAGTCTGGTTCCAGAAATTCAGTTTTCAGGAACTCTCTTCCCTCTCCAGGAATTTGGGTCTAACATTGCTCCTGGTTACTACTGTTTCTTGGGACAGGATGTTCCCTCATCTCCTTTAGTCCCATGGTTCCCACTCTGGGAACTCCTTTCCTTCTCTATCACTGTATCTCCAATGATACCATCTCTAGAACATGAGATTCTCTCAGAGCTACTTAGATAAATTGACTCCCCTAGTTTCCAGTTCTTTGACATCATGAAAAGAGCTGACAAATATTTCTACACACATCAAGTACTTTTCCTCTCTTTGGGGCATTGCTTGATCAAAGCAGCTATACACTTTAATAACTTTTAGTCAGAGTTCTAAATTGTTTTTCTAAAGTGACTGAACCATTTCAAAACTCTACCATTGGGACATTCATGTTCCTGTTTGCATGAAGCCCCTCTCACTTTTTTTCCAAGGGGTTTTGCTTATATTTCTCTTTTTTTTCCCTCAGCAAAGGAAAGTAGAGTGTGAAGGAGAGAAAATAAATGCCTTTTAATTGAAAAAAAGGCATAAAAGATAATGAAGATAAGTCATCTCCTTCTCCCAGAAATCAAAGTTCATTCTCTTCCTGGAGCTTTTCTCTTAGTTCTGGTGCATTTTCCACAGCTATCTTTCTCAGCTCAGAGCTAGTTCTCTGGTCTCTCTGATCCTTTTTGATGGCCAACTTGAAGAGTGGGGCTTAGGTGCAGACTAGGCAGAACTCCATCAATCATCTTCATTGATCTGACAATCATGAAAGATAAGTATTCTCTTCACAGTACAGTACAAGGACCTAATCAGAGTCCCAAAGGTGGTGTCAGTGGAGTTACCTAAAACTCTGGAGGAAATTATCCTCAAACTCAGAACAAGAAGCATAGATAGACAGAGAACTGATCTTAACACCTCAAGAACAAGAAAAAAATCAGTTGAAATAGGAAGCTTGTAGAGGTTGATCTTCCTCTATCCCTACACTGCCAGGACCATTATGACAAATCAGTGGAGTCCCAGGAGCTCTGTCCATGGAGGATAGTGTCCCAGGGTATTCATCTCCCCTTCATGTGGTGGTATCTTGAGGTCTTATAGTCCATTATCCCAGGTCACTCCCTCAACTAGTTTAATCTGTCTTAATTGGCTCAATTAAATTAAACAATTATTTTAAAGTACCTAATCCTTAAAAAAATACTATTACAGATGCTGGAAGAGGTGGAAATTACATCATATAGCTTAGATTTTTATAGGGAGACATACATAAATAGAAAATAACAAAATAGTAGTATTGATTATTAATAGATATGATAACATTTATGTAGTACTTTAAAGCTTGAAAATTCATTTGATCCCCATAACCATTCTGGGATGTAGATGATATTATTATCAAGATTTTACAGATGAGGAAACTGAAATTAAGAAACATTAGTGACTTACTGCCCAGGATCCCATAGACAGTAATTGTCTAAATCTAGATTTGAACTTCGATCTTCCAGACTCAAAGTCCAGTTCTCTCTGTCCAATATGTCACCTAGGTGTGTCAGCATATGAGAAGTGCATAAAGAGTAGTGTCATCAAAAAACTATTTATAGTTTGTGGGAATATCATCACCTATAACGGGAATGATGAAAGGCTTCCTCAAACAAGTGTTGTCTTAATTTTGCTTGACAGGATAGATAGAAATTCAAAAATTGGGGAGGACATTTCAGCCATAGCAAACATCATAAGCAAAGCGATGGGGGTAGGAAAGCTACAGGTATACAGAAGAGATGATAAGAGCCCTATTTACTAGAGAGTAAAGTATATGAAAGAGAATAATTTTAGAAAAAGTGGAAAGGTAGGGAGACAGATTGGGAGGGCCTTGACTCCATTTAAGAATTTAGTACTTTAGTCAATAAAGAAAGGGGGAAATTTCTAAAGCCATTGCTAGGTCTTCCTTCTCTTAACAAAATAAAACATAAATTTTTCATGGGGCTTTGAAATTCTTACCCAATCTAGTTTCAACCCACTTTCATATCATATTTTGTCATATACTACTCTTTGTTCTATATTCTAGTTAAACTGGATTATTCACCATTCCTCAATCTCCTCTTGCTTTTTTTCTCTTGTCTAGATCTTTGGGCATACTGTCCCTGTGCCGGGAATGGTCTGCCCTGAAATCTCCACTTCCTGAAATCCTTTGTTTCCTTGAATATCTGACTAAGGTGTTTGTTTTCTTCTCTGAAAGGCTTTCCTAGATCCTCTCAGGTAGAAACAATTTGCTGTTTCTCAAACATCTCATTCCACTGCTCGAACCTGTTCTATGCACGTGTATTATTCACTCAAAGAAACATGTCAGGGATTTAGTTAGCCACTAGGTATAGCAGTAGTTAGAGTGCTAGCATTGGAGATAGAAAGAACTGAATTCAAATCCTACCTTTGTGAAAAGATCAAAATTAATATTACCTATGATTTCTTCAGTATTGTTATCAAATGTATTGATTCTGTAATATAATTGATTTTATGCTGTGTTAATTTTAAAATTGAGTCTGCATCCACTTGACTTGAGTTAAGCTCAGCAATCCAATTGGGTCTGCATCCACCTGGCTTAAGTTGAACTCAGGAATCCAGCTGAGCTAGCTTAAAGTTATTTTAAAAGAAAGTTGTTATCTCTCATGCCTGTATGCCCTAGAATACCTTGTGACTATTTGTTTGTTTCATCCCAAAAAATTACAACACCCCCAAAGGTAGATTGACCATCCTTACCTGTCCTTGTCTTATCTTCCTAACAAAACAAAAAACAAAAAACAAAACAAACAAAAAAAAACACCTTTCTAGGTGCCAGGGAGTCTGCTAACTCAGGTCTACAAGATGCTGATGGATACCATAAAACAATTAACGTTCTCTAATTGTTAGAGGAGGTGGCCACTAGTCCCACATGGGTGTGCTAGCCCATTTTCTTTAAAATAACCAATTATGTTGTGCCCACTTCCATAATGCTGTCCACCCTGTCCAATCATACTGTCTTCCCCACTTACCCAACTCCATACTCCCCCAAAACTATATTAAGGCTTCTGAGTCCTACCTTGGGGTCTTGTGATCATTTAAGAGAGTCCATTGATACAATTTATTGGTTACTGCTACCCAAGCAATAAATTGCTCGTGCTCAGATCATTGTCTCTCAGTTTATCTTAATTCTCAAACATAACACCTCAGACACTTATTACCTGTTCAGCCCTGAACAAGTCACTTAACTGCTCTGTTCCATAATTTCTTCATCTATAAGATGCGGACAATAATAGTTTTTAGCTGGTAGGATTGTGATGAGGATTGAATGAACTAATCTATTCAAAATGCTTTACAAGTCTTAAAATTCTATATACAGACCAGTCATCGATAATAATGATGTTGTAATAGTTCTATTGTATTAAATGTCATTACATTATTTAAATTGTTTTGTTGTTATTCAGTTGTTTTTAGTGGTGTCCAACTCTTCATGACCCCACTCGGGGTTTTCTTGGCAAAGATACTGGAGTGGTTTGCCATTTCCTTCTCCTGCTCATTTTACAGATGAAGAAGCTGAGGCAGATAGGGTTAAGTGAATTACCTAGGGTCTAGTAAGTGTCTGAGGTCAATTTGAACTCAAGAAGATGATGACTCTAGTCCTGGCACTCTATCCACTGTGCTACCTAGCTGCCCCAATTTATGTTACATGTTATATGTGTAACTCTGGACCCAAAGCTCATTGTTATGGGGCTCTCTACTCATAGAAGAATGCCCTACTTTCTGTAAATGGTGAGGTGAAGTTGACAAAAAAGGAGGAGAGTTCCAGCCTTCTTCAGTCCCCTTAGAGTCTCCTTTTAAGACTCTTCAAATGCCAGTTCCATTCTGGACTCATCAAGTTTTGAGTTGAACTGCTTCAGACACTTCTGACTTCCAGTCTTGACATGGAAGTTACCAACCCCACTTCAGGCTGCTGAAGGAAAAGATTCCAGGAAGGCATGAGAGAAGCTGGCAGTCTCCACCATGTCCCTGTTCCCAGCTTGCTAGTCTAGAGATGTCAGGGAAGTTTCGCTACTGGTGATAACAAGGACACTCTCTTCATTGAGCTGAGTTATCTCACTCTCAGTGGGAGAGCTTCTTTATTTTGTATTGTCTGGTATATATTCTCATATGTATTCCTTCTTTGATTTCTGTTTTTCTTTGATTTGGATAAATGGATTTTTTTTTTTGCTATTAGCCATGTGTGTTCATGGTAGAACTGGTATTTGGTGGGAAAGGGGTCAAGCCTTGGGGGTCCTTCTTTCTCCAATAATAATGACACAGCTATTAGAAATTATATGGATATGCTATCTCCTAGACTAACAATATTAAAGGGAACAAATAACTACACTTCTATACTGTTACTCCTTCTGTTTGAGTGGGCCAGAGTGGGTTACAGTCTCCAAGGTCCTACTTTCCCTCATGTTAGGAATAAAAGTCTCCCTTGGAGAAGACTGGAGGAAGAAGCTAGAGATGTCAATTTTGCCTCCCTTTGAACCACATAATGACAGCCCTTTGTAACACATGGACCTCTCTACACATATGGGGCTTACAAACTTATTCTGTTACCCACATAATTATATTATTATTATTAGTAGTAGTAGTAGGAGTAGGAGTAGGAGTAGTAGTAGTCATAGTAGTAGTGGTGGTGGTAGTAGTAGTAGTAGTAGTAGTAGTAGTAGTAACAATAGTGAAGAATTGTGAACAGGGGAAATAAAGTTAAGAAGCTTTATAGTTTCTTGCTTGTGTCCATCATTATCCTTATTAGGTTATAAGCTCCTTGAAGGGAAGTTTGTGTTTTGTATCATTTTTAGATTCCCAACTTTCAGCACACTGCTTTTGTCATGGTAGATCCATAATAGATATTTACAAAATTGAATTGAATGATAACCCATTGTTTTAATGGCTGTTTTTATCAATCTTTAGGAAAGCAAGGTCAAATGTCCACAATGCTTAAATTCCTTATAAATAAACTTATGAGGTGAAGTAAAGGAGGGCTGGCTGCTGATTTATTTTTGAATCTTGTCATATCCTTCAAGGCTGATTTAGTGCCAGTAAAGTCTCTGACTCTCAGATTCCATTACTGACCATTCATCAAGTAAAAATGATTTCATTTTTTTTAATCACATTTTTTTTTCATAGATGGGTCACTGACTTACTTTGAACTCTAGATAAAATTCAGAGTTTTTGAGGAGGCAAAGGCAGGGACTGAATCACTTACTTCTTCATTTTCTCCAAGTTTCTATCTTCAATTTTCTGGTCTTCTCTCTTAGCATTTACTCAATCATGAATCTATAGCTTTATCACTTGTGTGTGTGTGTGTGTGTGTGTGTGTGTGTGTGTGTATGTCTACAGACACATGCACACAAGTTCACAGACTCTAGGTAAAGAACCTTTGATCTAGTCCATCTTTTCTAGCACCCTAAAATGCATCTCCACTTGAAATATACAGATTGACAAAATTTTAGAATTATAACAGACCTTGGAATTGACCCAATCCAACCCATACCTGAATCAGCTCTCCTAGAAAATATCACTAATAGAACTCATCCAGCTTTAATCTGATGGCCTCTAGTGAGGGGAAAAGCCACTACTTCCCACAGAATCCCTTTCCACTTTGGGACTGTTCTAATGGTTAGGATATTCTTCCTTACACTGATAACAAAATCTACCACTGCTATATTCATTCATGACTTCCAATTCTGTACTCAGGAGAAAAATCCCTAGGTGCAACAATAGATAAAGAGCTACATTCAAAATCAGGAAGACCTAACTTAAAAATTCAGCTTCAAATATGTACTAAGCTGTATCACCCTGATTAAATCACTTGGCTTTTGCTTCATTTTCCTCTACAGTAAAATGAAGATAATAATAATGTCTATCTCACAGGGTTGCTGTGAGGATAAAATGAGCAAATATTCATAAAGCACTTTGTAAACTTTAAAGTATTACATAAATGGTAACTATTATTATTGTTATTATATTTTTATTATTACTTATGAACATTTCAAATACTCAAAGCTAAATTTCATGCTCTCTGGTCACAAATTTTCTCCTTTCTAATTATCCCTAGTTTTGTTTTGTTTTGTTTTCTTTCAAATCATCCTTTTATGTTGGGGTCTCAAAGCCTTTTCTGGATACTCTCCAGCATGCCAATATCATACCTACAATGTAGTATCCAAGAAGGTATAGTGCCAAGAACAGGGATATCACTGGTATGGGGAACACTTCGGTGAAGAAATTCCCTCTACTTATTCCTTCTCTGCAAATTCTAGTATGAGAATATTACCTAGAACACTAGGAAGTTAAGTGACTTACCCAAGAGATCATATTCAGGTTATGTCAGAGGCAGGACTTGATTTCATGTTTTCTTGGTTTCAAGGGTAACTCTTTATCAGAACACAATACCTCCAATGGAGTTTAAGCAAGGTAGAATACAATGTAGAATGTATCACTCCCCAATCCTCTGTGTCTGTATACTATTAATTAGTACATTCTAAGACAGCACTACCTTTTCTCATTGGTGTATTACTTGTCAGTCAATAAACATTTATAAGCTTCTACTATGCACAGTACAAAGTACTGGTGATGCAAAAACAGGCAAAAGACAGTCTGCCCTCAAGGAGCTTATAATCTAGTGATCTGTGGTACATATTGATCCAATGGTGGTACATAGTGAGCTTGCAATTCACAAAAATACAATTTATTTTTTTTCAGATGAACTCATCAAATCATATTATCAAATTATATTTCTCCCAACCTGTACCTGTGAACCCAATTTTCTAAACCCAAGGGTACTACTTTGCATTTCTCTCCTAAATTTCATTTTATTCCATTTGCCCTATCACGGTAGCCTGATGACATCTTTATGGATCCAAATTCTATCATCTAACAGGGCAGCTGTCCTTCTCATTTTTGTGTTTTCTGAAAATTGTTTAGGCACAGTTATGTCTTCACCTAAATCATTGAAAATCTTAAAACAATTCAGGGCCAAAAACAAGATTTCTGGGGTGCTTTACTGTAGACTTCTCTTTAATTTAACATTAGATCTTTTAATGACTTTTCTGAGATATATAAATGGCATTCAGCTAGTTTCAAATCCTACCTTTCCTCTCATGGTACTCCAATGGTTCCCAATCCATAAGCCACAGAACCCTAGGGAAACAAAAAGTCATTTGAATGGAGCCTGGAATTCATATAAGCGCCAGTCATTGTAATTTTAATACTTGCTTTAATTCAACAAAATAGACAGCATGACTGTGTAACAGTAAGCAAACCTACCTTCTTTAGATTGAATAAATAATGTCCTGCACATATGTTTTCAAATGTATGCAGATGATATTGTGATTGCTAAAATGCAAATTCACTTATTCATGGAATAAGCTTTATAGAAGCTGCATCTCTTTTTCTGTTGTGTGTTCCTCTGTCACTTTGTCTCTTTCTCTTATTTTGGTTTAATCATTGTAGAGAATCCCTGATGAATAAACTACCCAGATGCCTCTACTAATACAGATTGGTTCTAATTTTGCATCTTATAGTCTTATAGATTTCCCACAAGACACTAAGGGGTTAAGTGCTGTGCCAGAGTCATATACCCAAAATGCGTCAGAGGCAGTAACAGATACTAAGAGTGCAGCTACTATCTTGTAGGGGTCAATGAAACATGGAAATTAAAACAATGCCTGGTGATTCTGACACTTGGTTGCTCTATATAGGATCCAGTAATATCTGTTGCTATGAGTCTGCAAACAACATTGAAGTTTTTTTTAAGGTCATAAATATATGTATACTTCAAAAATGAATTTGGGGAGTAGAAGCTATAAAAGTATTTGAGACAAAAAAGGCAAAACACAGGTATATCCCCACCTAATTGTATTGATTCCTCAAAGATGGTTTTAAATAGAAAAACAAGAGATTTGGGTAGTTATTTCCATAGCAACATAAAAATGAAAACTAAGTTCCAGGGCAGCCAAAATTTGGATTATGAAATTCAATTCTAACAGAGATCCAAGACTATAATCGAGCTTCTGAGAACAGAAAACTTCTTGGCTAGCTAATACACTCATGTTTTGGATACTCAATCCTGTTCAAGCCTATTCAATCTAATCCAATCCAATGTAACAAATATTTAAGCACCCGGTATATGTAAAATGTGGAGTAAACTCAACAAGTTGTCAGTGATGACTCTAAGGCAGACCTGTACAACTTGGCAGTAGGTAGAGCCCAAAATGAAAACAGGCTAAACTTCTTCAGGCCATAGATAGGTTAGACTAGAGACAGACTGACAATGGTTGGTTGCTGTGGATCACATGACAAATAGGAGAGTGTGCAGTGGCAACCCTACATTTTTCGCAGGTCTCCAGAAGTCCTTTGGAGGTCCACAAGTGGCCTGTGGGTCTTCAGGTCTGTTGTACAGACCTGACCTAAGGTTTTCAGCTTGAAGCCAAAAGAACGGGAGGTAGAAGGAGAAGACTGGATGGTTCCTGAACAATAGGTCAAAAATCTAGATATGGTTTTGAAGGAGAAAAGAAAAGGGGATAATACTTTCCTCCATGGGGATACACAAGCTTCCAGTTTAAGATGAACCTAGAGATATGTATTTATGATGGATAATAAATATGTTAGACAGAGTCAGGATCTAAAGAGACAGGTGAGTGTAAGAGAGTATAGAAGGTCAATGGCTGTTGCCAAGTAGAATATCCCTAGTGTTCCTATCCTCAGTTCTCTGAAATCTACCTTGACTATAAGACTGATGAAGACAGGCTTTTACTAATGAACTCTCCCTCTTCCCTAAGGGAAAGGAAAGGTAGGAGCCATTGATAAGAGTGTATATCAAAGGGAAACACCAACTTAGAAATGCAGGACCCCAGTTTGGGAACTGGGGGCACCTGTCTTAGCACTATCACAAAGACTGCCCAAGAGACCAAAAAGAACTCCCAGGAAATTGTGGAAAGACCATCAGCTTTGAGACCATCTAGAACAGTGACTATAGGATCAAGTCATAAACAGAGCTGCAGAGAAGATTCTGGCTTTGCTGAAACAGTTTAAATGCTGAGAAGGCTAGTGATTCCTCATACTCTATGTCTTTCTTGTATTCTCCTTTCTTTCTTGAGAGAGGTGTGCTTGTTTCCCCAAATCTCTATTTCTTAGGAATTTATTTACTTTGTTTCTTTTTGTCTTTTTAAGTGTGATAGATGTGGTTAACCATTGCAACATTGATTTATGTGTTTCATTGTTCAACGGCAATAGAGAAAAGATAATAAAAATAGAATATTTTTAACATGAGATATGAGTGAGAATATATGTGTGTGTTTTTTTATTTACTTATTTTCACAATAATATCATTCTCCTGGCTGGGTACTTAAGCTGAACAAAAGATAATTATTTATTCAGTTATATCATTCCTCAGAGCAAAAAGAGCAAACTTTAATGTGCATATTGGTAAGCAAAACGAAACAGCAGTTTTTTGTTTTGTTTTGTTTTTTTTTGAGGGGGTGAGTGTCATGAGCTACAAATGATGAGAGCTGGCACTTTGGACATTCTTCCTTTTCACTGACTTCATGCATGGCTGGTTTGAAGGGAAAAGTGTTCCTCCACAGAGGAGAAACTGAAGGAGTAACTATAGAGAAAGCCATTGCTGAAGGGAGAAACTGGGGAAAAAAGAGCATTACCACCAAAAATAGGGGTCAATGAGGAGGAGTAACAATATATAAAATGAGACACCACCAGTTGTCTAATTGTAAAACAATTCTTATGATAAAGGATCTGGGCTTTTCCTGAACTGAAAACCTAGTCTGTGTGATATGCTATATAAAAAGGGGTACATGCATACAGAATGAAGAGAGTGGCAGTTCTGTACTCTGAATGGTTCTAACCACAACTGAAGTGCTGTGCATGGTGTTGGGTGCCAGACTTCACAAATGAAACATGTAAAATGAATTGGAGCAAAGCAGGGCTGTCAGAATGGTGAAGATCTTCAAGTCTATGCTATGTGAGGATGGGTGGAAAGACATTCTGGGAAAAAATATATGGGGCAGAAGGGGACAGGTATGATTGTAGTTTTTAAGGATTTTGAAAGTTGTCATGTTAAAAAGGATTTAGATTTCTTATCTTTCAGTCCAGAGGATAGAACTAGGAGTGACAGGTGGGAGGCAAATTTAGAACATAAATAAAAGGAAAAAATGCCTATTAACAGCAATAATGAATACTATTAGAACTATTACTTTTCCATTTTTCCATTACTTTTCCATTACTTTTATGGCTTGCAGCATGCTTTCCTCACAACCTCCCTGTAAGGATGGTTGTGCAAATATGTTATCATCACTTTATAGACAAGAAAGCAAGGATTCAGGAAAGTTTGGTAACTTGTCCATGGTCCTACAGCTAGTAAGCATTCAAGGCAAAATTTGAACTTAATGTCCTGAATCCAAGTCCATTGGCCTGTATACTGTAGTTATAGCAATACACAAATGGAATGGGTTGACTCAGAAGAAAGCAGGTTGTCCCTATCTGGATGTTTTCCATCAGAGTTTGGATAATAACTTGTCAGGGCTGTGATATGGTAAATTCTTCATCAGGTTAGGGTTAGAGTAGCTAGCTTTTAAATTCCCTTTGGATACTGATCCTGCCATTGTAATTGAATGGAAAAATGAAAAAAAAAAGTGAGTGTGGAGGCAATAAGGAAAATTCTAGCTTTGCATGCAGCTAAAAGTTATATTTAGACAACATTACCTAAATTTAACCTGAGTTCCAGACTAAATATGGCCTGGCTTGATATTGCTAGTGAAGGCAAGTAAAAGACTGGAATGGAGTGATAAGCATTAAGGTACGGAAAGAAAGGCAATTCTGAATATTCATGCCTGGATTTTCTTTAGTGGGAGAGAAAACAATGGGGTATTAAATAGAGAAAGGGAGTTAATATGTGCATGGGGAATTCTGAGTAATTCACTTAAATTCTAAGAGTCTTGATTTACCCCTCTTTAAAATGAGGGAAATAATGTCTGACACACCTTTGACATATACAAGCTGAATGATTGTGTGATTGGCCTAAGTCCCATTCTATCTCCCTTTTTTTCCCCCATTCCCTCTGCAAATCTTTAAGTCTATTAAATTTCAGTGAAAATGCCTGTCTTTCCAAGATGGCAGAAAAAAGGCAGGGACTCATTTGAACTCTCCCAAATTCCCCTCCAAACAACATTAAAATAACATCTCAAAACAGATTCTGAAACCGCAGAACCAACAAAAGGATGGGGTGAAACAATTTTCCAGCCAAAGACAACTTAAAAGATTGGCAGGAAAGGTCTGACTTACTGGGTTGAGAGTGGATTGCAGTCCAGCACAGGCTACACCCAGCACAGGTCGAGCTCTGGCAAGCCTAGGAGGCTGCTGAATTAGCAATGGTAAGGGAGTCAGACAACTTGGCAGAAGGAGTGTACAAGGATCCTTTGCTGGCACAGGGAGCAGGACTTTGTTGCATTGTCCATATGTTCCTAAGTCAAGTCCCAGCATAAGGTGAGGCATTAGCAGGAACAGGCAACCCAGGCACAGTTATAGGGCAGAAAAGGGTGCTTGTAACCACTCAAAGATGAGAGCACAGGCTAGGAGAACAGTAACGTCATCTCTCCTTAGATCTTACCACCTTGGAGGAACTAAAAACTTACAGATCCCCATAAGTAGCTATGAAAACAGCAGTATGAGAAACCTGAGTTGAAACAGTGTCACCTCCACCATAGGAGTCAAACCCAACTTTAACATAAAGTTAAAAGTCAAGAAATGGGATGTCAAAATGAGCAAATGAAAAAAGAATCTGACCATAGAAATTTACTATGTTGACAGGAAAAATCAAAACACAAAACTCAGAAGAAGACATCAATATATATAAACTACATATAAAGCCTTAAAGAAAATTGTAAATTGGTCTCAACCCCCTCCCCCCAAAAAAATAAAGAATTCCTAGAATGGCTCAAAAAGGATTTAAAGAAGATCAAATGAGAAAGGTAGAGGAAAAATGGGAAAAGAAAAGAGGGTAATGCAAGAAAAATAATGAAAAAAAAGAGTCAATATCTTGGTAAATAAGGCACAAAAATAGCAAAGAAAATAACACCTTAAAATCAGAATAGGCCAAATGGTAAAAGAGGCAAAAAAAAAATCCGCTGAAGAGAAGAACTCATTAGAAAGCAGCATTAGCCAAATGGGAGCAAAAGGGTATAAAAATCACTGAAGAAAAGAACTTTTTAAAAAGTAGAATTGTTGTCCTCATTTTTGTTTTTTGTCCTTCATTCTTGACAAGGACCAATGTCATCAGGAGGGTAATGTCTTGACCTGCAAGTGAATTGGATTTAAGGGAGGCAGAGCTGTGCAGAGTCATCAGCACCACTCTCTCCTCCAGAGTCATCAAAGTCTGGAGGCAAGACATAGGTCAGGACAACTGGTGATGGCCCAGGATGCAGTGGGAGGTCTTGGCCTTTCTTTTTTTTTTATTTTTCAGTTGTTTATTTGTTTCTTTTTTATAATGTATTATCACATCACTACAGTAAACTTACCTTTATTCCCTTGAAATTCTACCACCCTCTATTCTTTGAACACTTCACAGACCTCCCTAGTACAACAGATGAAACATGTAGGACAATGAAGAAATGAGTCATTTCATTTGCAAGAGGCACTTCTTATTGGGAAAACTAGATACACCTCTAAATGAGAAGTGGTCAGAAAGGAAAAGAAAACAAAAATAAAAACATCAAATTCTCATCATAATAAAGCCAAGAATAAGTGAATGATGATAGAAATAATAGATAATCATAGGTCTTATATATGTATATATGTATACATATGTACATATATATAGATACAAATATAAAGGTACAGATATAGATAGGTGTGTGTGTGTGTGTGTGTGTGTGTGTGTGACAGAGAGAGAAAGATAGGTAGTTGGCTCAGTGGATAGAGAGCAAGGCCTGCAATCAGGAAGATTTGAGTTCAAATGTGTCCTCAGATACTGCTAGGTATATGACCTTGGGTGAGCCACTTAACCTCTGTCTGCCTCAGTTTCCTTATCTGTACAATGGGGATAATAATATTACCAACTCCCCCCACCAGAGTTGTGGATATCAAATGAGATAATAATTGTAAAGCCTCAATATTCCATTCCAAACTTTAAAATAATTCCACAAATCATATTTTGGAGTGGCAAAATCAACAAAAGGTCAAGATGAGATTTTTTTTTCTGGCCTAAGAAAACTTAGGGGGTCCATAGGAGAGGTCCATAACACTACCTTGGAGGCCTGTCTGAAGCAAGGATACACAGGTGACATTTGACATTCAAACATAAGACTCAGGAGAAGCATATGAAGTTAAATATTAAGGAGAAATAATAAGGCAGTCAATACAGTTAAACTGTTTACATTCCTATATGGAAATCCCAATAACTTTATCATTATTAGGGCAGTTAAAAGGAGTTTACATAATCAGAGGGCATGGGTGTGAGTCAATTATTCTGGAATGATTTAAAAAAAACAAAAGGTTGAGAAAGTAGGATGCACTGGGAAAAGGAGAAAGGGAGATGCAGGATAGAAAATTTTTCTCACATAAAATAGGTATGAAGGAAGAGCTTTTTTAGTGAAGGGAAAAATGGGGGAGTGGCAGGCAATGCATGAAACTCACTCTCATCAGAATCAGCTCAAATTGGCCTTTTTTTTAAAAAAAAAGTAGAATTTGCCAAGTGGAAGAGGAGGTACAAAACTCACTGAAGAAAATAATTCCCTAAAAATTAGAATTGGGTAAGTGGAAGCTAAAGACTCCACAAAACATGAAGAAACAATGAAACAAAATCAAAAGAATGAAAAAAATAGAAGAAAATGTGAAATATTTCATTGGAAAAATAACTGACCTGGAAAACAGATTGAGGATAGATAATTTAAGAAACATTGGACTACATGAAAGTCATGATCAAAAAAAGAAAAAACCTACACATAATATTTCAAGAAATTATCAAGGTAAACTGCCCTGGTATCCTAGAACAAGAGGGTTAAATGGAAATTGAAAGAATCCATTAATCATCTCCAGAAAGAGATCACAAAATGAAAATTCCCAGGAATATTATAGCTAAATTTTTGAGCTCCCAAGTTAAGGAGAAAATATTGCAAGTAGCTACAAAGAAAAAAAATCAAATATCATGGAACCATAGTCAGGATCATAGAAGATTTAGCAGCACCTACATTAAAGGATTGGAGGGTTTGGAATATGATATTCTAGAACACAAAGGAACTAGGATTACAAACAAGAGTCATCTATCCAGCAAACCTAAGTATAATTCTTCAAGGTGAAAAAAAATGGATATTCAATGAAATAGAGGATTTTCAAACATTCCTGATGAAAGGACTAGAACTGAATAGAAATTTTGACTTTCAAACACAAGACGCAAGAGTAGTATAAAAAGGTAACATGTAAGAGAAATAATAAGAGATTTGATATGATTAAACTGTTTACATTCTCATATGGAAAGATGACACTTTTAACTCCTAAGAATTTTATCATTATTAGTGCAGTTAGAAGGATAATACATAGACAGAAATCACATGTTTAAGTTGACTATGATGGGATGATATC
>NW_020954575.1:12541732-12545321 GCF_900497805.2 Vombatus ursinus | reverse complement strand
CATAGACAGAAATCACATGTTTAAGTTGACTATGATGGGATGATATCCAAAATAAAAAATTAAACCAAGAAGTGAGTAAAAGGAATGCACGGGGAGAAGGGGGAAAGGAGAAGCAGAACAGGATAAATTATCTCACGTAAAAGAGGCATGATATAGTTTTTACACTAGAAGGGATCATGGGGGCGGTGCTTGAGTTGGTTGTCAATGCTTGAACCTTACTCTCATTGGAATTGGCTCAAAGTGGGAATAATATGATCAATCAATTGGGTATAGAAATCTGTCTTACCATACAGGGAAGTATGAAGGGAAGGGGATAAGAAAGGGTGGGGGAAAATAGAAAGTAGGACAGTTTGGGGAAGAGATAGTCAGAATCAAAACAGTTTTGAGGAGAGACAGGGTGAGAGGAAAAAAGAGAGAGAGGATAAACAAGGGAAGAATGGGATAGAGGGAAATACATAGTTAATTTTCATAACTATGAATCGCAATGGGATGAACTCACCCATAAAACAGAAGTGGATAGTAGAGTGAGTTACATGATGTAGATATAAAAGGGAATACCATAGGCAAATTAGGAGAAAATGGAATAGCTTACTTATTAGATCTATGGATAAGGGCAGTATTTATGATTAAACAAGAGATAAAGAACATTATTTTGGGTTATAAAATGGATAATTTTGATTGCATTAAATTAAGAATATTTTATGTGCAAACAAAACCAATGTACCTAAGATTAGAAGGAAAGCAGAAAACTGGGGAAAATGTTTTCAAGTTTCTCTGATAAAAGCATCATTTCTTAAATATATAGAGACCCTAGTCAAATTTACAAGAACACAAGTCATTCCCCAATCGATAAATAGTTAAAAGATATAATCAGTCTATTTTCAGAAAAATAAATTACATATATATATATATATGGGTATAGATATAGATACACACACATATATATATATATACACACACATATACACAAACACACATATATACATATTATGTATATATATAAAATCAAATGAAAAAATGCTCTAAATCACTATTGTTTAGAGAAGTGCAAATTAAAACAATTCTGAACTACCACCTCATACCTGTCAGATTGCCTAATGTGGCAGAAAAGGAACATGACAAATGATGGAGAGGATGTGGGAAAACTGATACATTAATGAACTATTAGTTAAGTTGTGAACTGGTCCAATCATTTTGGAGAGCCATTCAGAACTATGCCCAAAGAGCTATAAAATTGTGTATACCTTTTAACCCCACAAGAAAACTGCTAGTTCTGTATCCCAAAGAGATTTTTAAAAAAGGTCCTATATGTATAAAAACATTTATAGCAGCTTTTTTTGTGGTGACAAAGAATTTGAAATTGAGATGTGCATCAACTAGGAAATGGCTGAACAAGGGTTGTGGTATATGATTGGCATGAAATACTCTTATGCTATAAGAAATGATGAGCAGGATGTTCTCAGAAAAACTTGGAAAAACATATAAACCGAGGCAAAGTGAAGTGAGAAGAGGCAGGAGAACATTGCATGTAGTAACAGGAATATTGTTCAATTAAAAACTTGATGACATAGCTATTTTCAGTAATACAAGTATCTAAGATAGTTTGGAAGGACTTATGATGAAAAATGTTATCTACCTCCAGAGAAATAACTAATGAGGTCTGAATTCAGAGTGAAGCATACTTTTTTTTTTACTTTGTTTTTCTTGAGTGTTTTTGGCTATGTTTTCTTTCACAACGTGACTAATATGGAAATGTTTTGCATGGCTGCACATGTATAACCTATATCAAATTGCTTTTCTTCTCAATGATATGGGAGGGGATGGAGGAAAGGAGAAAATTTGGAACTCAAATTTTTTTTTAAATGTAAAAAAGAATTGTTTTAACATGTAATTTGAAAAAAAATTAGGAGAGACAGAAAAAACAAAAACAAATCAAAGTGCCCTTTTGCATAGGTAGAGGGAGTTTCTTCATCTGGGAGCTCCCTAAATCAATGAAATCATAGGTCTGGCATCTGCTTCTAACATGTGTACTACCTATTTCATAGTGTGCTTGTGAAGAAACCCCTCCCATCAACCTTAAAACAGAGTATGAATGTGGGTCATCTTTCTTTTCTCCATCCCAGAACTAGAAAGAAGGCTTAAAATGAAAATTTCCCTATGTAGATATCACAACAACTTGACTTAACGCTATATTATTAATACACCCTAGAGAAACGGGAAAGAAAATTGTACAGGGAGTACAAGACTTGAACCTGAGGTCTTGGTCTATAACTAAATAGTTTTATGATTTAGAGCATTGTGTCTCATAGGCATCCCAGGAAATGAGGGATCAACTGAGGGCCATGAGGAGAATGAGAAGAACATAATGAATGAGAATTAGTCAAGGACTACATGGAGCTGTAGAGACTAAATACTTTCAGCTCTGAGAACTCTCAGAAATGCGGGTTAGGGGTGGCCAGAGAGTAAGCATCTGCTAGGAAAAGTCCCTACTTGTGGCGAAGAAACATTATGGAGTCTAGATAGAGAGCAGCTGAAGTCAAATTCTGAGTGTCAGGAGACTTGTAGGGAGTCAGGAGGACAGGAAGCAGAAAGAATATGGGTGCTATTGGCAAGTGTTTGGAGCAAGAAGGGTCATCAAGAAACAGCAATGAAGCACGGACAGTTACAAAGTAGGAAGAGAGAAGTAGGTCAGGGAGCCTGTTAGGTATTCCAAAGATATGATTATCAGAGAGCTTGCTAGTATAGAGGCATCTTGAAGAGACTTTGAAAATCTCTTAGCTCCACAATTCAAGATCTTGGCTGGGAGTGGTGGGGAATGAGGGGAGGTGATAATGGCCCAGCCCAGTCAATAATTCATTAAGTTAATATATTGTACAAAACACTTAACGTATCTAGAGTTCATTTTCTCATTTGTAATATAAGGGGTTGAGTCAATCAATGAAAACATTTAAGTCCTATCATATATGTCCCATGTACTGTTTTTGGACCAGGGCAAAGATATCATATACAAAGAATGAAACAATTCCTACTCTCAAGAGACTTACATTTTTTTTAAGATTTTTAAAACTTTTATTAATTACCAAGAGTTTGTTCAGCACTACAAAAAATATAAAGTTTGGATATGACACAGATTGTTCAAATGAAGTTTATAGTCAGATAAGTCAGGGATCCATCACTTCATGGGTGTGGACATTGCACCGAAGAACATAGAAATCCCACTTTCACATTTTGTTAAATGTGTTAATGATTTTGATGTGGTCAACCCCCCCCACATACCCCAATACACAATTTATGACCTACTATTGGTGAAGAGTCTCAATGTATTTTTTCTTGTTTATTTATTTTTTTAAAATATTTTTATTAATTTATTTTGATTTATCAATAATAACTTCCATATTCTTTTGAGTTTAAAATTTTTCTCCCCCTTCCTCCCACCACCCTCCCCAAGATGGCTCACAATCTGATACAGGCTATACATTTACATTTCTATTAAACATATTTTCACATTAGTGATATTGTAAGTAAAAATTAAAACCAATAGGAGGAACCATCAGAAAGAGGAAGCAAAACTTAACAGAAGAGAAAAAAA